>NW_019154155.1:485738-743267 GCF_002288905.1 Enhydra lutris kenyoni | reverse complement strand
AAAGAAAGAAAGAAAGAAAGAAAGAAAGAAAGAAAGAAAGAAAGAAAGAAAGAAAAAAACAAAACAAAACACCCCACAAAAACAGCAACAACAACAACCAAACCAAAAATAAAACGACAAAATATCATTCAGGGCCTGCTCAGTGCAAAATTTCAAAATGGGCAAATTTTATCTTTGGCTTTCACTACCCTTAACTTTAAAAAAGAAACTGTAATAAAATACACCTAATGTAAAATTTATCTTCTTAACCCCTTTCAAGTGTATAGTTCAGTAGTCTTTTTTTTTTTTTTAAGATTTTATTTATTTATTTGACAGAGAGAGAGTGAGAGAAGGAACACAAGCAGGGGGAGTGGAAGAGAGAGAAGCAGGCTTCCCGCTGAGCAGGGATCCCAATGCAGGGCTCAGTCTCGGGACCCTGGGATCGTGACCTGAGCCAAAGGCAGACACTGAACGTCTGAGCCACCCAGGCGCCCTGATATTTGTCTTTTTTATCACTGGCTTATTTTACGTAGCATACTGTCTTCAACGTTCATCACCATAGTAGCCTGTGGACTGAAAAATCTCTCCTTGTGCATACAGACTTCATTTTGTTTATCCATTCACCTCTCAATAGATATCTGGGTGGTTTCCTCCTTTTGGCTATTGTGAATAATGCTGCCAGGAACGTGGGAAGACCCATAAGTCCCCTTCTTTCTCTCTCCCTCTCTCCGTTTCATAATCCAACCTTCGGATCGCACCCTATTCAACATTCTGCCGTCAGGAAAGAAGATGTGAGAAATCATTAACACCTTGCTGCAAATGTGCTTGATGTGTTACCTCTAAATGAAAGTGTCTGAATTTTAAAAAGAGGACCAAAGGGAAAGGAACATAAGGGAATGAATATCAAATGGTAGAGTCCCTGGGTGGGCGCTCTGTGGGCTTATGGGCCTCCCAGCACATCTCAGAACCCATGGGAATTCGCTATAGAATTCAATAGAAGCAGGACTCTGTTCTTGTTAGCCCAGAACTTTCTCGTCTTGGGTGCCAGCTCCAAACTGAGTCCATCTTTACCATGAAACGCACGGAGGAAATAGAAAAATTCAGCATACGCTCATCTTCAACTGTAATCATTTCATGTCGTGCTGGAAGAGAAAGTCCTTACACCGTGCTGGGGAAAGCTCATTCCTCACACTGTGGTTTCCTTCAGATCCCAGAACATGCCTTCCCACCGAGCCGTTCTTCTTCGCTCCAGAGTCTCTGCAGCCACAGCTTCTGCACAGCTGTAATCCTCCCCGGCAAGGGTTTACTAATCTCTATTATCTTTTCCTTATGACAGGCTCTTGCTCTGCTTTGCCACACCTGTCAATTCATTCTCCTCTCCAAGTTCACCACCACGCTCACACTGTTGCCGGAAACGCAAGTCCTCCCACATCTAAAGATATGCAACCTAGGAAATCTTTTTCTTCCTACAGACTTTACCCACTGCATTCTCAGAAAATGTTACTAAAGCTGCAAGAATGCGTGGCGGGTTGAATGGAATCTCTCTATTCTTTTCTTCCGCTGTAATGACGACAGCCGTGTCCTGTCACATCCACTCCATTGCCCAGACCTATGTGCTTCCTTTTTGCAATGCTTCCAGCCTCTTAGCAGCTGGAGACAGAAAGGAGGCTTGAAGCGGGACAATAGGGAAATACTGAGGCCGGTCTGGAAGGTTGATGCAGAGTTTGGAACCAAGCGGGATGCCTGGGTGGCTCAGTCCATTAGGCGTCTGCCTTGGTCTCAGGTCATGATCCCAGAGTCCTAGGATCAAGTACCATGTAGGTCCCCTTTCTCAGTGAGGAGCCTACTTCTCCCTCTCCCTCTGCCACTCCCCCTGCTTCTGCTCTCTCTCTGACAAATAAATAAATAAAGTCTTAAAAAAAAGAATTTGGGACCCTAACCAAGGTTAATTTGTGAGCATTGCACTGAGAGACCGGGACTTAGGTGAGCGGGAGTAGCCAGCTGTTAAGCAGGGGCAGAAGTGGAAGGGGAGAGGGATGGATGCCAGAGTAGTGGACCCGAATTCTGGAACTGCACAGAAGTGAGAGGGCAGGAACCAAAGAGCTAAGGAGGGTATGGAGAAATGAATTTAATCCTGGAAATAGCTTTTCACTGGTTGCTTTTCTTTTTTATTTTTTGTTAAGCGGGCTCTCACCCAACCTGGGGCTTGAGCTCATGACCCCAAGATCAACAGTCCCATGCTCTACCTAGCGAGCCAGCCAGGCACTCCTTGATGACTGCATTTAAAAGATTAGGTATACCACTCAGCTATGCTTTGAGGGAATTTCCTTTCTTTAGGACTTCCAATTCCCACTTAAAACTCTCATGGTATTTTAAAGATATCTTCCTGCCTGAGTTAAATCAGAGTCTCTGAAGCCAGGCCTTTGGTATTAAATAACAAAACAGCAATTTCCCGGGTGATTTTAAAGAAGCCAGGATGAACTACTGCTTTATTTTTTTTTAATTTTTAAAAAAGTATGTATTTTATTTATTTGAGAGAGAGGGAGAGGGCACAAGCAGGGTGAGGGGCAGGGGGAGAGGGACAAGCAGGATCTCCGCTGAGCAAGGAGCCCAGTGTGGGACTCGATCCCAGGACTCGAGATCATGACCTGAGCTGAAGGCAGCCGCTTAACTGACTGAGCCACCCAGGCGCCCTGATCCACTGCTTTGGCCTCTCCCCAAGAATGCCTTTCCTCTACACTGCTTCCAGATAAATCTTTCAAAGTCTGATGCTTTGGAACCCTTCATTTTCTCTCCATTTACTTCTGACATTGATCGGGTTCCCTGGCCTGTCTTTGGAGACACTTTGTGTTGTGGCAGCCCATAACAGCCCAAGCAGCCTTAGCACTGTGACTTGCTTGCCTTCTTATTATGCCTCACGGCCTGGTTATCTCTCCTGGGTATCTCCTGGGTATCTCCTGGTCTCCTCCAGGGGCCCTGGAAGGGACAGGCCTGGGTACAGGTGCGGGAGGGAAATTCCACCTGGCAGGCAGAATGGGGTATCTGCAGGCCATGCGTGCAAACATGAGGGAAGCCCACTGCAGGGACGGGAGGGGTCACATGAGGCTGGGCAGTCATATTCAGAGGCTCAAGCAGACAGGAAAATCACAGACCGAAGCAGGCTCCCAGCCATGGATTTGTGGTCCTAGAGCCCTCGAAGGAAAGCTTATCAAACCCAGCTGGGCAATAAGATAGAATGTCAAGCCCAGCCCCAGTGCAGCTCTGTCCCCACTGTTCACAATAATGATCTGGATATCTGTCATTCCTGTCCCCTCTCCAAGGCAACAGCATCTGCCCAGGATGGCCCCTAATCAGCAGGATAGGCATAGTCCTTGGTTGCCGGACTCGGGAGGCCCGGAGCCCAGAAGACCGGTGGGAAGACCAAGCCACCCATCTGGGCGTGCTCTCCTGCCTCATTCCTGGCAGCCTCATTTCCTGGGCTCGGCCTGCCTCCTGCTTTCCCGCAGCTCCGCGGCCTGGAGCCCTGGGCTCTGACCCGGCTCTGCGTCTGCCCCTCCCCTGTGCTCTGCTCTGCCCTTCTGAAGTCTCAGCTTAGCGGTAAGCCCTAGCAGAGTCCCCCCACCCCGACCCCGACCCCAGGAGGGTGGGGGCTTCTGTACCGGCTGGGAAACAGGTTGAACGGGTCATGTTCCCACTGCTCACCTGAGCTAGGTTTGTCATTGTGATCCCTTTCCAAAGCTACCACTCGCTCCTACTTCAGCCTGCGTTCAGCTCCACCGCCTTCTTGCTTGGTTCAGACCCCAAATGGCCCCTCCCCGACCTGTATGCTTTGCATCCAACTCCCTATCAGAGGGTAACGCTTAGAGGGAACAATTTAAAATCACGCTACAAAGAAATGTTTATCCATGTTGGTGTTGGTGTTAAGTGAAAAAAAAAAACAGACTTTCAGTGTGCATTTTTTGTGTTCAGCCCAGCTATGGGGTTAGACCATGCACAGAGCAAGAGTATTCAGTGATGTGAATACTACAAGGGTACAAGGGTACAGTCTACATGGGTATTCAGCAATGTGTTAAGAGTGGTTGTCTTTGGGGTGGAATTATGGAAGTCTTCCTGTTGTCTCCTTTTTGTTTATCTCTATCATCTAATTACTCTATAGTAAATGAGAATTGTTTTTTAGTAAGGAAAACAGTTAGAATTTTTTTTTTAAGAATTTTTTATTTATTTGTCAGACAGAGATCACAAGTAGGCAGAGAGGCAGGCAGAGAGAGAGGCAGGCAGAGAGAAAGGAGGAAGCAGGCACCCTGCTGAGCAGAGAGCACAATGCGGGACTCGATTCCAGGACCCTGAGATCATGACCTGAGCCAAAGGCAGAGGCTTAACCCACTGAGCCACCCAGGCGCCCCCCCCCCCTTTTTTTTTTTTACAAATAAAAAACACAAGGTAACTTCATGGATCCTGGTTTTCAGAACACCGTCGAGCACCAGCCCAAAAGCAGAGTTCAGTTTAAGGACTAGAGGTTGCAGCTGAATCCCAAAGTGTGGGACCCACAATCCTGAGGGCAGGTGCTTAAGACTTCAGGGGGTGCTTAACACTGCTACTACTAGTATCTTGCTTGGATTTGTATTCCAGCTCACCACCTGATAGCTGTGCAACTCTAGGCAAATTGCTTAACCTCTCTGTGCCTTGCTTTTCTGATACTGAAAATGAGATAAGACAGTTTCATGGACAAGCTTATAGGAGTATTTTGGAGCCAAAATGATCATATCATGTCACAAGTACTTCAAAGGGTGCCTGGTACACAGTGCACAATCAACGTTAGCTATTACTGGAAGGCCAACAGGGAGGTTGAGGGAGGTTGAGGGTTGAGGGGGGAGTAACACAGTTGCGTGTGTACTTGTTTCATTCCCTTTTTAGAACCAGACACCAGGAACCAGTGTCGTCCCTTCAGTGCTGTCGCACACATTCACTTTTTGAGTCGTACTACACGTTTTGAAGACGATGCATTTGTCCTGCCAAAATGCTAACTGTGACCTCTCACCTGGGCCCCTGGGAAGTGCTGAGATTTACCGCTTTAGTGGAATACTTGTTGCTTGACATGTAGAAGGAAGAGTAACTGCACATTTAAAATGGTGAACTTCGGTGACATGGAAAGGCTGACTGCACCCAAGAGTGCACCCATTCCCATCTGTGTTATTTGCAAAATAGGTTGCAAATAAGATCTCAGGTTGTTGGAGGAAACCAGTATCTGGCCACAAAGTTGCAAATGTCTGCGATGGCATCCAAGTGCTGAAGAGGGATGGCATCTCGTTCCGGGCCAATTTTAAAGGAGGAACTGTGCAAGGCTGTGTAGTTGGCCTGTAGTCAGCAATGTTCTATTTGGAGAAGAAAAATGCTAAACTTGCGAGAGTTTTGTTTTATATTTACCTCCTACATGTCTTGGCAAATAAACTACATACGTTGTTTGTTATTTGCCATCTAGACCATACTTCCTTCTCAAATGTTTCTCTCTTACCTTTGAGGGGCAGCCCCAGTATCTGAACTGTAGTGTTGCATCAGCATCTGTCAGTGGGAAGCGGTTAGAGGGTTGAGCACCTCCTCGCACACAGCTGTATGTTAGCGGCATACACCGAAGCGACGTGGCTACAAATGAGAGTTCAATGTCACAACACATTTGATCTGTGTTCAACGGCACGCCACACCACCTCCTGTTCCAAGCCCACTGAAAATTGATTAGCAAGCACTGTTGTTGCTTTGGATGTGGAATAGGCTCTCAATAAATGCTTATCGATGGGTTGCCTCGCAACACTTATTTAATGCCAATTTTTGAAAGGAAGTGATTGTAGAAATGGTGTCTGCCCATAAGGAAACTGCCGTGTTCACCGGACAAAGAATTCCTGAATTGGGCTAGGGCGGTGAGAAAATACAGAGTAAGTAAAGAGAATTAAAGGCGATGGTGGGTAGCACAGAGCTTTGGGACATTGTGTCCACTGATGTCCTGCCTTGAAAGGTTGAGACCTATCTCTCTAAGACTTTTCTGAGCAGCAGGATGTTGGGGTGAGGAGGAGGTAGTGGGAATGTAATCTGCCCCAGCTTTGACTTCAGGGTCTTTGTTTATCCAGAAGCATTCCTGCTTTTCTCCTTGGCTCTTGGGACTTCCTCTGCATGCGTGGGAGGGAGTTAGGCATGAATGGATAGATGGATGTCTGTTGAGTTTGAAAACCTGGGACATAATGCGGGCCAAAATGGGCCACGTTATTGGGAGGAGACATGTATTATTTATTGATTCAGAAAGATTTCAGCTTTCATTTATGATTTTAAAAATACAGCGGGGATCATTTTAAAAGAGAAAATGACTTCATTTTGAATCATTTGAAGAGAAATGTTACTATTACTATGGCATGTGGGGACAAGGTGGGGAGAGTGACAGATTAATGTTCTGTTGTTTCAGATCTAAAGACCCAATTCTAGGAAAAGGAAGAGAGGAAGACATGTGGGCACATGGAGGGGAGACAGGACAGTGCTAAGCGAGCGTAACTGCCCAGCACCCAGTGCCCTCACAGCCTTCACAGTACGTGGACAACATATCTGTTGTGCTGTAAGTTTCATGGTGCTACGCTGAAGGTTCTTTATCTTTCAGAAAACTGAAATTACAGAAAGATTGTGGGGCACTGTTAGTCTCCCTAGCCTGGTTGAGCTTGACCTCTTCTGGTTTCCACTGACAATCGAGTGGGAAACCGCTTTTAGCAAGGCTTCACAGCAAATCCATAAGTCATTAACTGTAGCTATATTTAAACCTACAAGAATCAATCTCTACGATCCCAGCAATTGTTATTGACATAAAGACAGGTTTCTCAAAAACTCCTTTAAAAACAATGATTTCAGATCTGGGGGCAGGGATTTGCACTACCCTGTCTTCCAGTCATCTTTGCTTTGTTCCCTGGGGCTGGGATACACACTTCCATCATGTTCTTAAGAGTACCTATCATTGGGAGGTCTCACAAGCAGGACTGCAATGTATCTGGTGTGTTGGGGCAGATGCAAAGTTAGAAACCACTGTATAAATATAAGTCAAAGCCAGTGTTTTCCAGGGAGGCTTTATTAATAATGCTGTTATGTGTTTAATTGTGCTCCCCCATTCATATGTTGAAGTCCCAAACCCCAGGCCCTCAAAGTGTATCCACGCTGGGAGATGAGGTTTTTATTGAGATAATTTAGTCAAAATGAGACTTTTAGGGTGGGGCCCTAATCCGGTATGACTGCAGTCCTGATAAGAAGAGAATGAGACACCAGTGGGTGTGTGCCCAGAAGGAACACCAGTGAAGACATAGCCAGAGGGTGGCCATCTGTAAGCCAAGGAAAGAGGTTTCAGGAGAAGCCCTGCTGGCACCATGACCTTGGACCTGCAGCCTCCTGAATGGTGAGAAATAAATTTAAGGCCCCCAGCCCATGGCACGTTGTTGGCACTTTTGTGTAATAGCTCTAGCAAACTCATACAAAGGCTAAGTCACTTCTGGGTATGTTTATAGCTAAGTATTAGACATCATCTCATGATACTTATTTTGGACAGAAGCATATCAGGAAGTGTTTCAGATATAGTACTGTTAGGAGATGGTTCACTCCGAGGATGTCATTGTTGAGTTTAAGGAAGGGATGATTTCCAGACGTGTGCACAAGGTGGAAGGGACAGAGGAGGATGGGGCAAACCAGGGACTGGCAAACAGTGGGATGCCATTAGTATACCTGACCTGAGGGACAAGGGGAAGAAAGTGTTGCTGGAGCCCCTGGCTGAACAGGAGCTGTGGAAGAGAGGCAGCTGGATGGAAACAGTAAGCATAGTATGGCAGGGGTTGGTGGGGGTAGAGGGTAGATAAATAAGCTGCCCACTCTGTCCTCCTGGTCTCTTAACCTCTGCCAATGCCTCCCATTGCCTGAACTGTGCATTGATACAGCCCTTCAAGGTCAGGCAGAGAAGGGCAGGAACAGAGGAGGGTGAGCGCAGAGAATAGCTATTCCTCTCTCAGAACACCCACCCCAGAGAACCTGCAGCATTTAGAGTGACGCTCCTTCACCCTGTGTTTCTTTGCTTTCTCCTTCTTCTCTCACTTTTGGTATTTTTCTTAGTTGCAGTTTCTTCATTTTTTTTTAAGATTTTATTTATTTATTTGACAGACAGAGATCACAGGTAAGCAGAGAGAGGAAAGGAAGCAGGCTCCGTGCTGAGCAGAGAGCCTGATGCGGGGCTCGATCCCAGGACCCTAGGATCATGACCTGAGCCAAAGGCAGAGGCTTTAACCCACTGAGCCACCCAGGCACCCCAGCAGTTTCTTCATTTTTAAAAGGGGGAGGTATAAATACCTTCTTCATGAAATTGTCATGAACGAAACAACCTATAAACCTATTGAAAGCCCTTGGCATAGAGGAGGTCCTCTGTTAATCTCATCCATTCTCTTTCACCCCAACTAGCTCCCTTTCCCACTTGTATCTTCTCCATGATCTTCTTTAAACCTTCCAGAGGTCCACGCTAGATTCTCCTAGAGTGGCTCTATCAGCAGGTCGGTGAACGCTACAAAAATGGGACAGGAATAGGAAAGGAATAAGTAAGAAAGCACTTTTGTGTAGTGGCCAGAATAGAGATAAAATAAATATCCATTAAAGAAATGGAGAAAGAAGAAAAAGTGCAGAAGATCCATCACGAGAGAAGAAACAGGTGCTCTCTGGTTCTTTTTCTTTCCAAGGTCTGAAATCTCACTCCTATTGAGGGAGAAGGGGAAAGAGAGTTGGGTGGATGGCTGGGTAGACTGGTGTTTGGAAAGATAGACTGGTGGATGGATGGATGGATGGATGGATGGATGGATGGATGGATAGATGGCTGGGTGGTTAGATGGATGGATGGTTGGTGGATAGATAGATGGTTGCATGGGTGAATAGATGGATGGATGGGTAGATGGATGGATGGGTGGATGGATGGATGGGTGGATGGATGGATGGGTGGATGGATGGATGGTTGGTTGGTTGGATAGATAGATGGATGGTTGGTTGGATAGACAGATGGATGCATGGGTGAATAGATGGATGGGTGGATGGATGGATAGATAGATAAGTAGATGGAAGCTTGGGTTCCTGCATAACATAACTGCTCTGTTCCAATAACAACATTATGATTTGGGAAGCACAGAAAAAAGTGCTAAAGATCCTAAGCCAGAGTTAAGAAGGAAGTTTTTACAAGGGTATCTGGATACTGTTTTGCCAGGTAATCTAGTTGTCAAGAGTGGATGGGAGAGTGACAGGGGTGATAATATTAAAAAGAGATATAAGGTGCCTGGCTGGCTCAGTTGGTAGAGCATATGACCCTTGGTTGCAGGGTCATGAGTATGAGCCCCAGGATTGGCTATAGAGATTACTTAAAAATAAAATCTTTTTAAAAAAAGCCACAAAAAGAGATACAAAAATACAAGGTGAATTTTTAGCTCTTGGTTTTATTTTTGAAATGAGAACCATAAATAGCCATAATCTTACCCAGTCTTCATCCTTCTTGGCTTTTCATAGGGAACTCTTACCTAAGTGCAGAAGATGCATAGTCAGATCTAAGCTTCAAATAGATTTCATACCAAGAATTAGGAAAACTAGCAAGAATGCTTCTCACTTAGCATGATGTCTTTCTTAGGCTATCCCACACAAACAAAGGGGCATTTCCTGTCCAGGAGAATGTAACCCCATAGTGGGTATCCTTTGGTATCATCAAAAGAGTTAAGTGAACCTCAGTTCTCAATAAAAATGCCAAAATGTGGCTACTAGTAAGAGAAATTATGCTAAGGTCTCATTAGTTTTAACATGTCTAAGGTAATGTCAGAACACAATTGTTTTTTCCCTAAGAATCTGCCATTGTTGGTCTGTGTTATGTTGCTCAGAGCAAGCAAGCATAGCCATGTCCATTGGGTTGAGCATGCTACCCTGGGGACTGCCAGTTGCTTGGTGATGTAAGCCCATGAATGAAGTCTCCAGTCTGTCAAGAGGAAGACCAGATTCTGGAGCAGAGGTATCCCAGCACACAGTGAGTGTCCAGTGAAGCTCTGCTTTCTCTGCATGTTCTTCTGCTTGTTTTCATTTCTCAAGGGCAACCTGGTTATGCACAAATTCTACGCAGTTTAGACTAAGTGGTGTGTCTTCCACTGACAAGTGTAAATAACTGAAGGATGATTTCTGAGATTGAATTAGGCACCCCATAGGTGTTTGAGTTAAAGAGGCAAACCACCCCTGATTTCATATAGCACCCAAGAAGAGTCGTGACTGTCAGGGAGAGGAGATCTTGTATGGGAGGTAATGATCATGGCCTTGCTCAGAGTCCTTCATCTTTTATATTTTCTACCATTGCATTTTAATTTTTTACTTTTCTAGATTTTATTTTTTATTTTTTAGATTTATTTATTTATTTGACAGAGAGAGAGACAGCAAGAGAGGGAACACAAGCCTGGAGAGTGGGAGAGGGAGAAGCAGGCTTCCTGCTGAGCAGGGAGCCAGATGCGGGACTCCATCCCAGGACCCCAGGATCATGACCTGAGCCGAACGAAGGCAGACGCTTAATGACTGAGCCACCCAGGTGCCCTATTTTTCTAGATTTTAAACCTAAATTATATTTACCCGATCTCTATTTCATTGTTTATACTTTTTTGACTTTCAGTCTTGATGTGGCTTAATTAATTCTCTTAAAATGTTTAATTGATGTTTTAAAGTACCATGAATTAATCCTAACTGATTAGATTTATTCTTCTCTTAAACAGCTGCCTTCCCTTTTATTCTTTCCTTTCTTTTCTCTGATATTTTAAATACTTTGTGATTTCATTTTAGGGATCATGCATAGTTCAGAATTTGATTTGGGGGATCACAGGACCAGACAGGAAACAGAAATATGTGACTTAAGCCAGATGGAAGACGACAGGGGGATTGATGGCACAGGTCCCTGGAGAGAGCACTTCCTGACTAGAAGATCCAAATATAGAAAAGCAACATGGATGCAAATATCGTGGATGAAAAGCAGGAGTTAATGGTGCTAGTTCTTGAGCAGGATTATAGTTTGGTTTTTTCCTTTTGGTTTGTCTATGTTTTCAACATTTTACAAATGTCAATTACAATAATAATGAGGGGAGAGTAAAAACAAAAGCAAAAGACAACATAACGGAAACACTATTCCAGCCAGATAAACACATCCGCTGGCTGTATATGGCCTGCGGGCTCCATGTGTGACCTTGATTTATTTTCCTAATGGCAGGACAGAAACTCACATTACAAAGAGGGGAGGCTGGAGGCGCTGCTTCTCACTGCAGCTACCCTCCTGCCCTCCTCCTCGGGGTCCATGCCTCTCAAGGAGAGTTCTCCCCAAATCTTTACTTGTCAGGTCTCCAAGCTCCCATCAGTAAAACTTCTTACTAGTGAAACTTAAGGAGTACTTTGTACGTTCCAGTGCTCCTCTTTCTTCTGAGCAACTAAATTCTTTTTATTTAATAACTATCGGGCATCGTATTTCATTCTTTGGGTTGGCAGCTAGCTCGGAACCAAATAGGACAGTTGCTGTTCATGATTTTAGTATTATCTCGCAAAAATCCAACTCACATGTTTGTTCTTTGATTTTCTCATTAATCTGTAATCCTGTTTTTGTTGTCAGACACTTTAAATCTTCTTTGTAATAATATAGTGTATTCACAAAGTAACTAAATGAACATGACCTGCCTCATTCACTTCCTCAGTCTCATTTCTGTAAAAGTCTTTTCACACTGCTCTTTTATACACACCACACATTAAACACACACACACACACACACACACACACACACACACACACACACACACACACACCCCATATGCAGGGCTATCCAGAATTAACAGAGATATCTACCTGAACACACCGTACATCCTTCCTGCTTTGCATTTGGTATCGCTTTACCCCCGAGTTGGCCCTTTGCTTACTTTACTGATTCCCACTCATTCTTTCAGACTTTGAATCTCCTGCTTCAGCCGCTGAATCTCCTCCTTCAGTTTCCCTCTCCTGCCTTTCCACTTAAGATACTGCTCTCAACGCTCATAGAACCCTCTAGAATATGTATCTTGACTGTAATAATCTGTTTGCTTCTCTTGATCTTCTCCACTAAACTAAAAATTCCCTGGGGGCTGGGACTTTCATTTTTTTGAACATTCCCTTTAAGTAAGTGCAAGTAAATGTTCTCCGGACACGCGCCCACATTGAAATGAGTGACGAAACGTAAAATAGAAAGCAGTGTGGACACTTCCGGAGGTATGGGCCTTTGTTTGGGTGGATACATCTAGTCTATGTAGATTTGATCTCGTCATTGCATCATGCATCAATGTCAATGGATGACATTACCTTAAATCGCCTGGATCCCCCTGGAGAGAAAGGTTTCACTCACTCTATTTATATCTGTCATGATAGATCACTTGGTTTGCTACACACTGACCTTGCATTCAGTTGTGTAGAGAGATGGTTCAGGTTTTCAGACTCTAAACCTTCACACAGCTAGTGTTTGTGCATTTCTATCTCTTCTTTTATACAGTACCCAGTACATTTCCTTAGCATTCACCATCCAGCTCCAGATGTTTTCCTTCAAACCTGCTCTTTCTCCGGTCTACCCTGTAAAAACATCCTCCTGCTGCACCCACCCCCACCCCCCAAAGCCTGAAAACTTGAAATTGGCTGACATTTTAATCTTCTCCTCTTCCAGTGCAGGGTCAAACCCCGCAGATCACTCTAGAACACACCCCCCCGGAACACACCCCCCGTGTGCCCTTGCCCGTCCTCTCAGTTGGCACCTTCATTGCCTGTCACATACTCCTCTTTCTTCCGTGATCCACTACAACTGGGTAAAAGGAATCTTCAAAAGCGCTGTCCCCCTCCCCCAGCTCCCCGGCTCTCTGCACTCTTGTCACAGTGCTGGGCCCAGCCACCGGGCTCACACACCTTGTTGAACGGACAAATTGTCTTCAGGGATGCCTCACCATCTTTGTCTGAATTCTGTACAAGACTCTAGTGACCCTACAGAGGTACAACCTAATCTCTTCTTCCAGCTTCTCTGCAACTTTCTTGGCATTTCCCAGTTCTGCAGTTTCTCTCAACTCTGCCATTTCATACCCTGGGGGCTCTCATCCAGTCATCTCTGCTCACGCCAAGTGACATCTGTCCCTGAAGCTCAACTTGGTTGGTACTTCTTTCATGCTTCCACTTGGATGGATATATTTTCCCTCTCCATGATATTCCAGTGGGATTCAATTTATAATTTACTTCTCTCCTAGAATCTACTACATTTTTTCCCTTGACTTACATTTTTGTTTGTTTGTTTTTGCATTTGAAAACATACTGAGTTTCCCTTTCTGTGCTGGAGGGATTCTCTTTGATGGCAAGAAAAACCATTATTCTTGGCTTGGCATCCTCCAAAACATCTTGCAACATATTTCTCCTTTTAGGAATGCTTACTGAACATAATTAGTCCTTCGCATGTAGTAACTAAGAAAGCCTAATTATCTATTAAGAGTGCTATAGGATAGGACATGGGGATCACAAAGATGAATAAAACATCCCCTCCTCCCCAGCAGAATGACTCCAACTGGGGTCTAAGGTAATCAGGAAATCTGGGATTTGTTAAAATAAAAATTGTCTGAGGCCCAAGGCAAGTCATTTAACTTCCTTGTATCTCAGATAACTGATCTGTCAAATATCGCATCTTCAAGGGCTTTTCCAAGGAGAACAAACTTTTCAAAACTGCCCAAATCTGTTAAGATCTTCAAATTTTATAGGAAAAGTCTTTGCATAAATAACCCCCTTATAAATGGGTTTGGTGTGTTTAACCAGCAAAATTTGGCGCCGATGGCCAGGGGGAACGACTGATAATGAAGGCAAGTTCTTCAGGTAGGTTCAGCCTGGGAGTTACTGCCCCGTTTGGTTTATGTAACTCTACCTGACCACAGCACAGAGATAAAAGCCGTCCTGGGCAATTGCAGCAGGTAATTCTGAAAACCACGCTTTGCAAGACAGTGTTGTACGTCCATTTCAGGAGCAAATTAGGAACAGTAATAACCCAAGCAGTAGAATGAAGACTCTGCATTTTAATAACTGAATTTGGAGCAATTGCTCTTCAATTTCTGTAATAATCTGAAGGTAGGGTACATGTGGGTCTTAAAGCCACAGAGCTCTCAGACAGGGATGAGCAAATCAGAGGAGGTTCTCTTTGGGACGGGCACAGGGCCATTCCTCTGACAATATCAGGCAACGGGGGTTGCTTTTAAAAATGTCCTATTGCAGTAGATCGGTGTATCCTATAGCCTACTGGCCGTTTGCTTAAATGTGTAGAGTGAACTTCAGTTCACTTCCTATGCTCTGGGTTAGTCAGTAAACTTTCTGCATTGTTTGTAAAATACTGATTCAAAACAGATTTCCTTCAGTTGGTGAAGGACATGGATCTCATCCATCGACAAGTGCAGTCTGGAGAGGGAAAGGGTTGAACATCATTAATGTTCTCTGGACATTGGCAATTGCACAGGGACTTTTAGGTTCATGTTATGTGAGGGAAATGGATGGGGGCTTAGAGGCATTAAGTTCCCTTCCTAAGGAAATGGTGGATATGGAGCATGAATCTGCAGTGGTTTCATTCAAGGGCTCATGCCCTTTGCATCCTTTCCCCGTGCCTCCTAAGGTTCTGGGCTTCAGAGTAAGCAGACAATGAATGGTGTCTACTTATGGCCCATGTTCATCTTGCTCTAACACTCTCTGCAGCCAGGACACTTCGGGTCCTGGAGTTCTTCCTCCCCTCTTCCCCCAGCAAGGTCGGACTGCGTGTCTATTGGAGGAGGGTCAAGCAAAATGGACAAGTGTCACGTGGGGCTAGGGCAGTGTGGAAACAGGCAGCTTACACAGGCCATGGTGTTTGGGGCTGTGCCCGCTGCCCGGCCCACCATCACCGGGGCACCTTTGTTCTTCCTGATGCTATTGTCACCAGCTTCATGATAATAAGAAGCCCATGGAAATTTCTGAGCCTGATGCCTTGGAGCCCTCTGTCTTTAAGTGCTGTTTGGATTGCTTGCATATTAGTTTTCCCTATGATATCATGAAAATCCATTCAACAAATATTAACTATGTGCCTGGCATGTGTTAGGAGCTAGGAGTTCAAGATGAGTAAGTCTCTGCTCTCTGGGAATTGCCTGCCTGGTGGCGGACAATGAGATGTGGTAGGAGAGGAGGGCGAAGGAGGTAAGGGGAGTCCAGGCGCTGGTGTGAAGATCTGCACTGAGGCTCTGGAGAGGGTGGCATTTGAATTGCGCTGTGAAAAACGAGATTCCCCAGTGGAGAAAGGCAGGGACGGTATTCAGACAGAAAATGTCCAGGCACATGGGAAGGCACGGGTGTGGGAGGCTTTGGGGAAATTAGTTGGAGCTGGGCATTATTAAGGGTTTTATTTGACTTACCTCGTAGACGGTAGGAGGCTCTGAGGTTTTGAGCAGTGGAGACATGCAATTAGATCTGTGTTTTAAAAATCGCCCATGAGGGGCGACTGGGTGGCTCAGTGGGTTAAAGCCTCCACCTTCGGCTCAGGTCATGAGAATCTGCTTCTGCCTCTGCCTACCACTCCCCCTGCCTGTGCACATGCTCTCTCTCTCTGAAAAATAAATACATAAAGTATTAAAAAAAAAAAAAGACCATGATATAATGCAAAGACAGACAAGAGGGGAATGAAGCCATGGGAAATGTATTAGGAATGCTATTCCAGCACAGAAGATGATGGCAACACTCTCGGCCTGAGTGGTGGCAACACGAAAGGAGTGGGGGGACAGACTGAATGAAGTCCCAGCTGCGGCGTCAGAATGGTGTGGACACATCGTCCTGCTGACTCATTTAGCGACTTTCAGAGCTGTCCTGTCCACTGCAAAAACAGCCTTCCTGTGATAGTATCCCTTGAGCAGCCCTGATAAATAAGAAACTTTCTCCATGTCTTATCTGTAAAATGGGCATAACACCATATATCCTACAGATATTGTATTAAATATAACAAGTAAAACCATATGGCAAGTAGTGAATTCTCAATTCACGTTCGTTATATTCACCTTCCCATTTTTTTTTCTCACTTAAAAATAAAGTTAGTACCAATAGACGGCCCTGCCCTCATGAGATAATTGGGCGAATATTCCAAGTTAAGAGGAAGTTCCTCATTTTTCCCAGGCAGATTTTATTCTTGGAAGATGTGGGTATGTAGATGTGTGTATTTATTTCACTCTGGTGTCATGATAAAAATAGATACTCTCCTTCAAAAGGAAGCTAGACTGAGTGAAGCATGTTTATAAAGATTTATGTATAGAGCTAAATTAATTCTTGAAAACCGAGGTATTTGTACTCAGCATTTCACTTCATTCTGAGAACAAGTACAAACGAACATGTCGAAAGTATGACAGTTACTAGGCTTTTAATTTGGTTTCTTACATATTCTAATTATACTCTTTTAATCAGTAATCACTCTGGTTCTTTAGCCTCCCCAAAGTAGGACTGAACTCAGTTCCTAATGCAAAAGAGCTTGTAATTTTTATGTGCTATGACACGCTATTAGGTAAAAAGAACGGCAATTGTTTTTTCACCGAAGAATTTGGAATGGTAAAGGAGAACTTAAGCTAATCACTGGGCAAGTATCTAATTTATAGAGCCTCTTGAAAAAGACAATGCATCATCACTACCCACGTCATCTGATTAACGTAAAGATGACACTAGGACCACTTTTTAACTGTGGGAACTTATCCAAGAGCTTGACCAGGCAAGGGTAAAGAGGAACAAAGATGACACATTTCAAGAGGTTTTTAAAATATCGTTGGGAAGATCTCAGGAACACGTTTGAGAGCTTGTTCAGTTGTCACAATAATACTAGACATCAGGCACTCAGCTCACTGGTGGCTCCAGAACTGGCTGCACCTTGGGCTTCATGCAGATCGTTTCACGAAAACACGAATGATGGCTCACTCACCTAGCAGCACCAGAAATCTCTTAGTGTGGTGCCTTACCACCAGCCTCCCTTGCCCCTGAGTTTGATTTTACTATTTCCTCATGATACGGTTCATGGGGATAAAGACATTCTATGTCAGACTGGACAGTTACTTACAGAAAACAAAAAGGGGAACAATGTGTCTTGAGTAATTAGACACACCTCGTCTCCGTGGTCCCATTTGATATGCTCTGCTTGTCTTTTTTTATATACTAGAGCAATCAGGACATTTTTGCTCTTGGAGATATGTACTGAAGTATTTAAAGTGTCTTGGTGTCTGCAGTTTGCTTCAGTGGTTGAGTGAAGAAAAGTCATGTACACAGAGAGACAGAGACTCAATGAAGAATGAAGAAGCAAATATGGCGGTGCCTAGACATTCGGTGAATCCGGGTACAAGGTAGATAGGAGTTCATTGTACCGGTCCTTACATTTGAAAATTTTCAATGTAAAAATTGGGGGGAACCCCTAAATTGAAAAAAATATATATGTGATAAACTTTTTAAGATTTAGACTTTTTAAGATTTAAATCTTTTAAGATTTAGCAATAGCTGAAGGGCAATAGAATTTGTCTGTAAATCCATTAAAAGCCTATAAATAAAATGAAGGTGACTTCTCCAAAAACAAACCTTATTTCCTTTTTATTATGTTAACTTCTGTTATTAACACATCTTCTGTTATTAACAGAAGTTAATTTATTATGTTAACTTCTGTTATTAACTTCTTCTGTTATTAACACTTTGCATTTTTGTGGTTATAATTAATGAACCAATATTAACACATTTTTATTAACTAAAGCCCATAGTTTACCTTAAAGTTCCCTTTTGTGTTGTATATGCTATGGATTTTGACAAATATATAATGTCATGTATTCACCATTGTAGTATCATATAGAATAGTTTCCCTGCCCTAAAAATCCTCTGTGCTCTGCCTATCTATTGCTCCTCCCCCCAACCCCTGGCAACCACTGATCTTTTTAGTCTTCACAGCTTTGCCTTTTCCAGAATCTCATAGTTGGAATCTACAGAATGAAGCCTTTTCAGATTGGCTTCTTTCACTTAGCAATACACATTTATGATTCCTCCATGTTTTTTTATGGCCTGATAGCTCATTCTTTTTATCACTGAATAATATCCTATCGTCTGGATGACAACAGTTTGCTTATACATTCACCTACTGAAGGATTGGCTGCTTCCAGTGTTTGGTGATTATAAATACACATTTGTGTGCAAGTTTTTGTGTGGACATAAGTTTTCAACTCATTTGGGTAAATATGAAGGAGTATGATTGCTAGATTGTATGGTAAGGCTATGCTTGGCTTTGTGAAAAATTGCCACATTATCTTCCAAAATGGCTATACCATTTTGCATTCCCATCAACAGTGAATGAACATTCCCATTGCCCCACATCCTTACCAGAATTTGATATTATTAGTTTTTTGAATTTTAGCTATTCTAGAAGATGTGCTATTTCATTGTTGTTTTAGTTTGCAATTCTCTGACATATGCTATAGAGGATATCCTTATTTGCCATCTGTATATTGCCATCTCTACCTCAGTGAGATGTTTGTTCAGATCTTTGGCTCAATTTTAAACTGGGTTGTTGGTTTTCTTATTAAGATTTGAATGACTTTTTTTTTAAAGTGTGTCATCTCATGAATAGAGTGAGTGTCCAATCACATATTCATTTATGCCACAACTATGGCAGAAACTGCATTCCCCTTCTCCTTTACTAACAAAAACCTGACATTGTTGCAGATAAGGTCCCTGGCCTTAAATACTTAGTATTTCAGACTGGCATTGAGTGGAGGTCAGGGGCAGGTGGTGGGGAAACGGTCAGTGTGACACAGTGCAGCCAGTAAGTGCTGGTTGGGGCTTCCCAGAAAAATAGTTAAAAAGGAAGACCCAGCTGGCATGCACTTCTTTGATCTTTTGCCCTTTACCCATATCCCTGCCATTTTCCAGGATGTGATACAGTATCCAGAATGGGAACAATCATCTTGTGAGGAGACAAAGTCACCTGACAAGGACAGCAGAACCGATGGATAGAAGGAATCTGAGGTACAATGACACCATGGAGGTGTTGCAGAAGCCCAGGGTTGTCTCTAGACTTCTTGCTGTGTGATGAGAAGCACCCTCTATTTGGTAAGAATTTAGTCAAGTTTCTGTTACAGGCAACCAATTCACTCCCTGATATGGCAACGTTTTTTAAGCACTGTTAAGTGTGAGACGCTATCTCCCTAACAAGACTATTCTGAGCAATTTTTATTTAAAGGACTGGTTCACAGAAGTACTACATTTGAAAAAATTTCTGTATATTATAGACACAGTGCTAGGATGGAGTTATATTTACATGTTCAGCACTGCATTAGACATTATGGGGAGAGGAAGCAAGAGTATAAAATAAGGACCATACCCTTATGGAACTTACAACCTAATTAGAGATAAGACCGACCTTTGTGAAACAATCCTGAATGCTTCAGGACAATAAGATTAAGGGTTAATAGTGGATGTAAACTGAGTGTAGCAGCAGTCACGTAAGGTGGGCTCACTGAAGAGGGAAGGAGCATGGGAAATGTGATTAGTAACTCTGAAAACATACTTTTTGTATCCTACAGCTTTCTATTTTTGAGTTTTTAAGTCAATGACCTAAATACAGACATGGAAGCTATTGCAGGGGTAAGTGAAGACAAAAATGAAGGAAAGTCATTTTAATTTGTATACCAATTCAGCTTTGAATTCAGAAGAAATTTATCACTCTAGTATCAATATTTCAAACACAGAACACTGTAAGAATTCACTACAGTTCTATTTACGTTATTAATTGTCAGTATATTTCATGTTGACATGAAATGGAAACTAAGTACATGTTACCTTAAAATAGGGCTTTTGAAATCGTTCCTTTGGAAGTAAGGTGGGTTAACAGATTAACGTGAAGAGGGGCTGGGGATTTTTCTTCGGCACCTCTGCAAATATTGCTAATATTGTTAGCAACTGCTATTCATTTTTCCTAGCTGGTAGTTGCTGTAACTAGCTGTAACAGATGTGAAATTATCACACGTCTGTACAGTCAAGAGCAAGACAACCTGAATTACTTTTTTCTGGACTCTTCATTGGGATTTGAACTTTTTTCTTAAGTTTTTTAATTTAGTGATTTTACTTGTAAATCAAAAAGAATAAAAGCATGCAAACCAAAATATAGATAACATTTCTATCTAATGTTTTTAACCTTTCCTTCAGGACCTAGGAGAACATTCTTGGCTTTTCTTTCTTTTCTTCTCTTCCTTTCCTTTCCTATTCCATTCTTAAGTTTACGCCTGAGTCATCAAGTACCACCTGGCTGCGTTTCATTGCTACGGGGTTTAGTTTCAATGTTATGTCATGTTTAATAGGCATTGTGAATTTTCTCACATGTGGGGTGGAGGGAGACTGGAGACAGGATGATTAAAAAGGGAAGACTCTGCAGAAGGATATGAGGATAGGCAGAAACGCTAACAGATTTGAGAAGGGCATAAAACCAACAGATGACGATGGCTATAATCCTCTCAAGGTTGCCTGAACCCTTAACCCTGCAGGACCTCTGACTACCTACAGGTAGATGGACGTTTTTGCAGGAGCCCTCAAAACCCAGGTAAGGTTTGGGAACGGGTGGAAACTCAAAGGGACTGCAATGGGTACATCGTCAGCAAAGGTGATGGAAGGGCCCCTTAAAATAAACTCGGCCCAAAGTATCCCTGCCTCTCCACTCCGGAGGAACAAGGGCCAAAGCCTCAGCCGGAATGGGGGGCGGAGGACCGATCGTGAGAGCCACCTCCTCCGCAATCCCCCGCCCTTCGGCGACGACGCTCCGCTCTCCTTCCGTTTTGCCATTGGCTGAGGCGCTCGCCAATCCTGGTGAAGCGGCTTGGTGAGAGGCCTCTGGTTGGTGGAGCCAGCGCTGAGTCCCCCCTCTTGCTCCGGCCGGGCCCCCAGCCGAGAGGGGGCGTGGCCGCGGCCGTGGCCCGGCCGGAGGCGGCGTCGCTGGCGCCGCTGCGTGCGGTGTGCTGCGGAGCGGGGGCGCCGGGCGGCCGCGGTGCGGCGGGACCATGGAGCTCGGAGCGCAGCCCCGGGGCCGGCGGCGGAATCGCGGACCGGTGAGTGCGGGTTGCGGCCGGCCGGACTCCTCGGTCCTGGCCCCTTCGCTGCTTGGCGCCGGGCCGAGCGGCTGCCCCGGGGGAGGGGCGGGCGCGGGCCGGGCCCCCGCAGCCCGGTGGCTAAGTGAAGTTGCTGCATCGCGCCGGGCGCTCTCGGGCGGGCAGCGGGGCCCACTGCGGGCCGCGGCGCCGCCCCGCGCCTTGCCCTGCAGCCCAGCCGCATCCTCCGCGCTGGCTCCCGCGCCGGCTGGGGCTTCCCGCCGTCTCAGCGCGGCCCGGTGGCCGCTCTTGCCACGCCGTCCCCCCCAGTCCTCGGCCCCGGCGCTGCCCGGTGCGCGCTCCCCGGGCTGCGGGGCAGGCGCCCGCCATCCCGGCCGCAGGTGGCGCCCAGGCCTCCACTCGCGCCCCACGCACAGTGCCCAGGGCTACCCCGTGTCCGGGACTTTAACATCCCTCGGTACCGCGCGCCCTGCCCGCATGTGGCCCAGTCACCTCATGCCCATCGCCCTGGGTCGGGCCCGCTCCATGGCTTCGCCCTCCCCGAGCCTCTGCGCCGGGTGCCCCCTCCCCGGGGGTGCGGGCCCGCGGGGCTCCCGGCCTCCGCAGCCAGGCTCGGCTCCCCCAGCGCAGGGCAGGTGGTCGTACAGCCGGCGAGGGGCGCGCTGTAGGGCGAGGGGAGAGGGCTGCGCGCCCGGGAGCCGCTTCGCCGGCATGGATCATCCCCCGGAGACTTTTCCTGCGCGGCAGGCGGGGGCCGCGGCGCCTGGCCTCTCGCCCTCCGCGCCGGAGCTCCAGCGAGTGGAAAACCTTCCCCTCTCCGTCTGTGGTACTTACAGGCAATGGCGATTTCTTCTTGGTTTAGCCTCTCTGCAAGGGATAGTTTCGTGGCGGAGAGTAGAGTTCTTAATTATTAAGAAGCTAACCAATGGGCTTACGAATGAATGGGAGCATCTCATTTTCTTAGCTGCTGTTACGCGTATTAGGAATTCTTTCTCATGTGGGGATCAGTTTTAAATTCGCACTTATTACCAGTAATAATTTTGGAGTTTTTAAAACACCGAGAATTAAAAGGTTTTTTTTTTTTTTTTGCTTTGTGATTGTCCAAATCAAATGCATGCTGGGGCATGAAATTTTAAGATTCAGGGCCCACATTTTATGAGGGGAGGGGCTAAGTATTTGAAATAATTTTTCATTTTATAAAAATTAGGTTTGTCTTAACTTAAAATGTCTCCGTCTCTATCAAAACTAAGTTTAGAGTGTTTTAATTGACTTATTTTTCTGTTGCCTCTAGGGCACATCCTGCTGAACCTTGGTTGCTTCTTTTTTGTATATGCTTTACTCAACTTTCCTTTTCTTGCAGTGAAACAATGCAGTGATTCTTGAAAGCAAGTTATTTTATCTACGTGAGAGGTTAAACAAAGGAAAGCGAGGTTTGACCTTTCCCATAGGCAGTTTTTATTGTGTCTGGTCTCCTTTCTAATAGGGTCCCCATAGTGCTCATTTTTCTTCATTTTTGAAGATCTTAATTTGTATTCTCTAAAGTCGTGTCCTTTTGGATGTTTAAAACTCACTAGGTTTGGGAAGTTTGACTTTATATATTTACAATCTGACTTATAGTCACTGTTGTCTTCTAGCAGGGAAAAGAAGCTTGTTCTGGAACTATCCACATATAAAAATTATTCTTGCTACTTCCAGTTGTTGACATGGAGTTTCTTTATAGCATTGTTTTATCTCTTTCCTTAAAATTTATGACTTTATAGTCAATGTTGTGCTACAGTCTTTTTAAAAATTCTAAAAATATAGGTGGAATGCACTTGGCTAAGTGGTCATGCCAACACTGTAGACTCCTGTCTATTCTAGCGGGTCTTTGTAGGTCTCCTTTACACTTCCCGTAGTAACCTGCATGTGGAAGTCACCTTTTGGTTTTTGGAATGTTCCACTAAAACAGTTGCTTAATATAAGTATTAAAAGAATTGTCTGCTCTGGCTGGCCAGTACAAGTTGTCTTCTTTTAGAGTTCCCAGAACTTTCTTTGAAGAATAATCACAGGTTATATTTTCCACTTATATACTGTTGTCATTCCTTATATTTTCTTGGGACTGCCTCCACACTGCTGTACAGATGTAGATGCTCACCTTCTCCAGTCCTTTTTTTCTTAGAAGCCGGTTTTCCTCTTAAAGGTCAAGTTTTCTCGGAACCTGCTCTAGGGTGCATGGAGCCAAACGCTGCTTGCAAGTGTACGCGCTCTTCAGTGTACGCGCTCTTCAGTGTACGCGCTCTTCAGTGTACGCGTTCTTCAGTGTATGTGCTCTTCAGTGTATGCATTCTTCAGGACTGGTTCTTTACACAGGATACATTTTATGCTGGCAATACAGGAATAGTATATGGCAGTCATACTTAAATAAGGCATATTATAAAATCAGTGGAGTATCACTATAGAGATACATGGAGTAACAAATCTCAATTCTCTTTACCTCCTCTTATTGGTGCTCTGTCCTGTTTCTTTCTCCAGAGGTAGCCACCCCTAATCCGGTGGGGTGGGGGCATCCAGAATTTTTTCAGTCGGCTTTTTTCTTTAGAAGCCGTTTCGTGGATGCTTGCTAAGTACCTGTACTATTTTGATACAGGCATAGCAGAAATAACAGAGAAAAGCTCTCAAGATGTTGATAGTCTGCCGAGACACACAGTTTCAGCATGGTGCAATCAGTGCTGTGATGGCGTTAGTAAGCAGAGAAGGATGTGAAGCATCACATGAATGACCCAGTCAGTTCATTCGCTTGCTTTATTGCAGAGTTGATCCTATGTGCTGGGGATACTAAGATAAGCAAGGCAGATACCTCTTGCAGAGCCTGTTCAGCTGGGTTCTCTTGGACAGTTTTAACCATCGGTTACAGTGCAGCATATGGTACGTGCCCTGAAAGGGGTCAGCTAGAGGAGCTCACAGGATGACCGCAAACCCAAGCTTCGGGATGATTCAGAGAGATGAGAAAGGCTTCCCAGAGCAGTAAGAGAGAAGGAAATTGGTCCGAGTCAGGGCTGAGGAGAGGCTTGATAAAGGCTGTCAGAGAGAGGGTGCATTGGGGCAACTGGAAACGTATGTGGCTCGGCCAATTGCAGAAGGGCAGGGAAGCAGCAAGAAACAGAGACACAGGTGACTAGGGGCCGAGCCATGGGGGGGGTGTCTTGTGATTCTTGTTGTAAGGAGTTTGGACTCCTCTATAGGCAAAAGGAAACAGTTGCAGAATTCTGAAGCAAAAGGGCATGATCTGATTGCCCTTTACAGAATGAATGGAGGGGAGCAAGCGTGGAAGACAAGAAGGTCAAGGAGGTGGAATTGCTGGGACTTGGTTCTTGGCTGGGGCTTGTATGTGCGGTGGGGGAGTTGGGAGAGGGAGGAGTTCAGGGCGGTACTGAATCCTAGCTGGCCAGTTGCCTTTCTTATGGAGCAACAGCCATTTGGAGGAAAAAAAGACAGGTGCATTTGGCCTTGTTAAGTTTCAGGTGGCTATGGGACACAGTGTTTTAGGGATCTGGGTGTTGGGGGTGTCTGGACTAGAGACAGACATCTAAGAGTCCTTAGCACCACAGTTCCTAAACTGTGTGCTGATGTGGTGCAGTGAACTCACAGGGAGACGGCAGGATATTGAATTGTAGAAGGAAGCTCAGGGGTGGATAACATTTGTCCAACCCTGTGGGAAATGCTAGCTCAAAGTCATCAACAGTTTCTACTGTCTGTTGCGCTACCTTCCTTTTGATGATAAGTTTGTAAGGCTGGGTGTTCAGTGGTTGCATTTCCTATGAAAATCAGTGTGGAACAGGAAATGAACGAGGTGATGTCCAGTCCAGCTCCAAGGTTTGAGAAATTGTACCTGTGGTTTATTTAGTAATGACAGAAAGAGACTGATTTTTTTCTCAGTTGAAGTGTGCTTTTAAAAAATGGGTATTAAGTTGTTAGGGCAAAAAATACTTAAGATATTTGAACTTATCCAGTGTTTCAATTACTCAGGCATTCCTTTTGGCCTGAGACAATAAGAGTGCAATGAACAGAGAAAGTCTCTTCTAGAGAAAGTTCCAGAACTTTCTGGAATCTCTGCCTTTGCCTGTATTTGTTAATGGAGGCTGTTGGAGTGGATGAAGTTATTCAAGAAGTATGTACAGAGTGAGAAAAGGAGTGGTGTAGAATGTGATCTGAGGAGCTTTTGTGTTAGAAAGATACGTAGTAGAGTATGGGCTCCTACATTGAGACTGAAGAGGGCAGTTGTGTGGTGGTGGAGGGGTCCATGAAGAGTGTCTTAGAAGCCATGGTCCAAGAGAACATCACTAAAGAGGGATGCTAAACCAGGAAGTTACTAGTAATATAGGTGGTGTCAGTGGTGACACGGTGATGGGGACATGGGCGGGATGGCCAGGGGTTTAATAGTGGGAGCCAGGAAGTGGTGCCAGAGTGCGCGCTAGCCAGAGATCCAGATAGAGAGTTGTTCCAAAGTTTCCATTGGATTTAGCCCTAGGATCAAATTACTGGTTTTCACAGGAGGAGTCTCAGGGGAGCCTTACTTCTGTGGACTAAGGAGTGAATGGCACTCAGGCAGGGAAGCTAATCAGGGTGTGCAGTGCTTTCTAAAACTTGGTTATGAGGAGGAAAGAAGGGCACTCACTAGAGAGGGACATCTGGTACAGGGTGATTTTTTTTTTTTTAACGACTTTATTTTATTAACTTCTTTTTAAAAAAAGATGCTTTTTTTCTTCTTTAAGACATGCTTTTCTTGGGACTCATGGGTCCTTGTCAGGGTGGGGTGCTCTGGGCAAGGCCGTGCCTCTTGCCAGCTCCTGGCGTCCCCTGAAGGTCGTATTGTCTGTGACTGTGCTGTCCTGTTTTCCTTTCTGAGTGGACGCTTTCTGCTGTCAGTGTTCAAGGTCAGTTTTGTTTTGCGTAAGAGCCTATTCTCCCATCTTAGCAGATGTCCTTAGATTAGAATAATTTTTCCATACTCAGATTTCGCCCTTAATCTTTGGAGCCACCCTGTTTTGTTTCTTTTCCCTGGATCTGTGTCTCTCCTCTTCTTTTTCAGGTTAGCTCTTTTCTTCTGTTGATTTTTTTTTTTTTAAACTTTAAACATCTCAAATATCCCAGGGTAATTTCTTCTCTTTCAGGTCTGGTAGGAGCTTCTGGACCTCAACTCTGAGCTCAGTATCTGGGATCATTTCTCAGAGACTTTTTGCTTACGGAGTTTTCCCTTGGGCCTGTTCTTAAGGTGCCCTCTGACCTCTCGGAAGCAATGGCCTTGAAATTGATCTGAAGATGTCTTCTGCTGTATTGTATATTCTTGCATTATTGCAGAGTTTTATTTATTTTGTTATTTTTCTTTTATATTTTGCTTTACGGTTCTTTGCAGCAGTCCACATGTTTGAATGCCTACCACAGATCACTCTGGTTACCAGTGATAATAGCGTTGCTAGGACCAAGCCCCTGTCCTCCACACCTAGAGAGAGAAAGCAGAGGTAAATTGTCTTGCTAACTGTAAACTCATTGTGGGCAGGCACCAGACAGTACGGTGCCTTGTATATAGCCAGCACTTAGTAGATGTGTTCCAGCTCTGTTAAGTAACATTTTAAGCAGGTGGTCATGTGCACACTGTTGTTTGGGTCACAACCTTTGTGGCCAGGGGTAACACCCAGTGCCTCCTTCGCTCCAACTGGCCATTTTCCCATAGACTTTGTGATCTCTGGTCCTTGAGTACTTCCTTTTACTAGTGACTGAAAGCCGTATTGGATTTTTAAAGTTGTGCTCCGGTGCATGCTGAAGATTTTATTACCATGCTGCTGCGGTTCCATTTTAGCTCATCTGGCTCCTCTCATTGCGTGCTGTTATCCATTTCGTGCACACGAGCGGTTTAGAGAAATTATATTGCAACAGAAGAGTATGGATGTGATTGACTGAACTACGAATCCATGTGGCCATTTTTTTATCAGCTAAATGGAAGAAATGGTCTATTCTTTGCACATAGTAGATACTCAACAAATAATTTTTCATCATCTGAACGTGTCCTGTGTTTTGATTCAGGACCATAGAATATAATAAGCAGAACACAGTCACTACTGGGTAATTTTTGAAAACCTCGGCTGAGTCACTAGGCCCTGTTAATATCACACTTTTGTTTTCAGCCCCTCAAAACATGTACAGGACACCCCCAGTCCCTGTTTTGTAATTCAGTCCTGCGTTAAAATTGTTACCTCGGCACAGTTCAGCTCTGAACTGACTTTGTAACTTTTTGCGGGGCCATATTCTATGCTGTTCAGAATGAACACTTACTAGTTCGCGGATTTAATCGCTCCCTGTGGAACATGGAAGGAACAATGTCTACACACTTAGGGGGTGAAGTATCTAGTCCAGTAGGGGGATGACATTAACCAGAAGAGTGGCAGGAGAGAGAGGAGAGAGGGAGCAGCTTCTGTTATATTTGTATCATTCTGACATTCTGGGAGAGTCTTTTCACAGCTTACAATGAGGAGGAACAGGCGGACGTGACTTCCATCCCTTCAAAAGTAAGATATTAATTTTGTGGGGAAAGATTGTAGTTTTTCAATATAGGATTCATCCCCATTTTTGATAGAAGTAGAAAAATACATTTTGTTTATAACCAAACCTAGAGAATTTAAAACATATCTCAGTTCTTGGTTTTCCATAGTATATCTTTCCTGTTCTGTACATCTTTTAGAGTTAATTATTTTGGTTTTCGATTTAAAAACCAGAAATGCACAGAAACCCCTAAATTCCCCAGTCACCTGTCTTCAGATTTTAATTACACACTGCAAACAACATTGTTTCCAAAGGCTTTACTAAAATGTGAATTGTCCTTTGAGATATGCCAGGGGGCAAGGTTATTAAAACATTACCTTTTTTTTTTTTTTTTTTTTGAAGGGGCATGGAGCCCAACACAGGGTCTTGGACTCACAACCCTGAGATCAGGACCTGCACTGAGATCAAGAGATCACTTAACTGACTGAGCCACCCAGGCTCCCCAAAACATTACTACTTTTTAAAAGCTGTTATTGTAATATTGAATGATTGCGAGGCTTATCAATGATAATGAAGTTCATACCTGAGTTATAGTTAAAATTTTCATAGCTCATACACTGTTTGTCTTTTACATTACATAGACTAATTAAAAAGTTCTTCCATTTCTGACATGTCTAGTTTTTTCCATACTACTTCTCAAAAAAAAAAAAATGCAGAAACAACATAGCTTCATTGCATCACTTGATAGAATTATATAGGATTAGGTATTACAGAGGTTAGAACATTTTTTCTTTTACGCTACATTTATGGTTACTTAGTTGTCCTAGATAGGAGTTTAGAAATGTATTGTTCCATTTCCTAGGCTATTTGGTTTCTAATGATTGTTCAATTCCATTTGAGACAAAATATATTGCCCTGCATTTTAGTATTTACCGAGTCTTCTTTCTTTCTGGACCCTGATACAGTTTATTCAACTGTTTATAAGTGAAAGTTACAAATAAGGTTTTCTTTGAATGTTTATATTTATCCAAATATATGTTTATCCAACTATATTTTTTGAAATTTTTGTTGTTGGAGATGCTTACGGTTTTACTGAACACAAACAGTGGAGGTTTGTCCCTTGTCCCCCATTACATAAAGATTTGAATCAGCTGATAGGAAATACCCGTGACAATGAAGCTGAATATAAGTAATGAGAATTAAAGGTGTGCGAAGATCATGACTGAAAACAATAAAACCTATTCTTTCAACAAGGTTCCAGCCTCCCAGGTCAGTGTTTTAGTCCTAGAGAGCTAAGTGCTTTACTCATGAAAGATTTCAGTGACTCAGCACAAAAAAGCTTTGGGGTCCTTCTGGGGTGGTCTTCCACAGGGCCCTTCTGGTAGTCAGGCTTTTTCCACTTGTGACTCAGCCTCCAATAGGAAGTGGGAACTTCCTCCTGCTCAATTCAGCGGGTGGGTAGGGAGAGAGCCAAGTCCTGTGGGAGGTTTTATTGGCCAGCACACACCACTTGTCATCCCACTGGCTGTACTCAAACGTAGGCTGGCTCTGAACCCCTGAGAAGAGAAGACACAGATACTGGTGACATAACCAGTTTGCAGACTGGAACTTGGCTGAGTGTCCTGATGGCCAAAAAGAAGGGAAAACATCCTCAGTTCTGTGCTGTAGTTTCATCACCCACAGAAAACATACCAGTTTCCTTTCCTTAATATGTTCTCTGAACTCACACTTAAGGTTTTGTATTGGTTACATTGAAAGCTGAAGTGAGTGACATACAGCACAGAGAACATGTTTTTATTTTTTGTTTTTATTTTTATTTTTTTGAAGTAGGCTCCACGTGCAGCACAGAGCCCATCGCAGGCTTGAAATCACTATTCTGAGATCAAGACCTGAGCCGAGATCAAGAGTTGGACACTTGGGGCACCTCAGTGGCTCACTCTGGTAAGCCACTGCCTTGGGCTCAGGTCATGATCCCAAGGTTCTGGGATCGAGTCCCATGTCATGCCCCCTGCTCAGCGGGGAGTCTGCTTCTCCCTCTCCCCCTGCTCATGTTGTTTCTCACTCACTCTCTCTTTCAAATAATGAATAAAACATTAAGAAAAAAAAAAGAGTTGGACACTTATCCAGTTGAGCCACGGACCCCTAGGACATGGTTTTTATGAGGCTGATTCTTCTCTGGTTTTAAATGAATTGAAACACAACTTATTTAAAACATTTCTGCAGAGGGTCAAACTAACTTTTATGTACTTTCTAGTCGTAAGAATAAAGGCATTGCATATCTGTCAAAGTAGCCATTCAGGACTATATATTAGCTTCAAGTGGATTTTTTGGTAAAAGATTTATAGAAGCTGGTTTGGAGTTACCCTTTCTGATGAGGTTGGAATGCTGGTATTTTATTTTGTCAATTAAAGGTAGCCTTAGAGACCAAGAACAGAAATGTTTGATTAATTCAAAGTCAATGTACTGCATGCAAAGCTTATTCTAGGACCGGGGTTGGTAAACAGTAGCATTTGGGCCAAACCTGGTCTTTTGCCTGATTTTGTAAAGAAAATTTTATTGGAGCATGGGCTTGCCAACTCGTTTATATATTCTCTGGGGCTGCTTTCGTGCTATAAAGTAGAGCTGAGTAGTTGCGACAGGGATGGTCTAAACAACAGAGTACAAAATATTCACTATCTCTTTAGAGCAAAACATCCCAAAATATCCCAACCGCTGTTCTAGAGGGTGAGGTTCTGCCCTTTCTTACTGAGATCACATTCTAGTGTGGAGGTGGGGGATAAGAAGTAAATAACATGAATATATGTAATGATAAGGGCTGTAGAGAAAATAAAAAAGCAAGAGGATAGAGTATCAGGGACTGCTATTTGTCGTAATGTGGTCAGGGGAAGTGGTCAGGAAAGGCATCCCTCAGATGACAGTTGACAGAGGTGTGATGAAGGTGAAGGAGTATACCAGGCAGGCAATTATTTTGGCAGCGAGCCTTGTGGAAGGAGGAACAGTAAGTGCAAAGGCCCTTGAGGTGGTAGGAAGGTAATATGAGTAAGTGGTGTGTGTGTATGTGTTGGCGGGGGGGGGGGGGTTCAAAGGTAACACACACACACACACACACACACACACACACACACACACACACACACACACACCCCATATGCAGGGCTATCCAGAATTAACAGAGATATCTACCTGAACACACCGTACATCCTTCCTGCTTTGCATTTGGTATCGCTTTACCCCCGAGTTGGCCCTTTGCTTACTTTACTGATTCCCACTCATTCTTTCAGACTTTGAATCTCCTGCTTCAGCCGCTGAATCTCCTCCTTCAGTTTCCCTCTCCTGCCTTTCCACTTAAGATACTGCTCTCAACGCTCATAGAACCCTCTAGAATATGTATCTTGACTGTAATAATCTGTTTGCTTCTCTTGATCTTCTCCACTAAACTAAAAATTCCCTGGGGGCTGGGACTTTCATTTTTTTGAACATTCCCTTTAAGTAAGTGCAAGTAAATGTTCTCCGGACACGCGCCCACATTGAAATGAGTGACGAAACGTAAAATAGAAAGCAGTGTGGACACTTCCGGAGGTATGGGCCTTTGTTTGGGTGGATACATCTAGTCTATGTAGATTTGATCTCGTCATTGCATCATGCATCAATGTCAATGGATGACATTACCTTAAATCGCCTGGATCCCCCTGGAGAGAAAGGTTTCACTCACTCTATTTATATCTGTCATGATAGATCACTTGGTTTGCTACACACTGACCTTGCATTCAGTTGTGTAGAGAGATGGTTCAGGTTTTCAGACTCTAAACCTTCACACAGCTAGTGTTTGTGCATTTCTATCTCTTCTTTTATACAGTACCCAGTACATTTCCTTAGCATTCACCATCCAGCTCCAGATGTTTTCCTTCAAACCTGCTCTTTCTCCGGTCTACCCTGTAAAAACATCCTCCTGCTGCACCCACCCCCACCCCCCAAAGCCTGAAAACTTGAAATTGGCTGACATTTTAATCTTCTCCTCTTCCAGTGCAGGGTCAAACCCCGCAGATCACTCTAGAACACACCCCCCCGGAACACACCCCCCGTGTGCCCTTGCCCGTCCTCTCAGTTGGCACCTTCATTGCCTGTCACATACTCCTCTTTCTTCCGTGATCCACTACAACTGGGTAAAAGGAATCTTCAAAAGCGCTGTCCCCCTCCCCCAGCTCCCCGGCTCTCTGCACTCTTGTCACAGTGCTGGGCCCAGCCACCGGGCTCACACACCTTGTTGAACGGACAAATTGTCTTCAGGGATGCCTCACCATCTTTGTCTGAATTCTGTACAAGACTCTAGTGACCCTACAGAGGTACAACCTAATCTCTTCTTCCAGCTTCTCTGCAACTTTCTTGGCATTTCCCAGTTCTGCAGTTTCTCTCAACTCTGCCATTTCATACCCTGGGGGCTCTCATCCAGTCATCTCTGCTCACGCCAAGTGACATCTGTCCCTGAAGCTCAACTTGGTTGGTACTTCTTTCATGCTTCCACTTGGATGGATATATTTTCCCTCTCCATGATATTCCAGTGGGATTCAATTTATAATTTACTTCTCTCCTAGAATCTACTACATTTTTTCCCTTGACTTACATTTTTGTTTGTTTGTTTTTGCATTTGAAAACATACTGAGTTTCCCTTTCTGTGCTGGAGGGATTCTCTTTGATGGCAAGAAAAACCATTATTCTTGGCTTGGCATCCTCCAAAACATCTTGCAACATATTTCTCCTTTTAGGAATGCTTACTGAACATAATTAGTCCTTCGCATGTAGTAACTAAGAAAGCCTAATTATCTATTAAGAGTGCTATAGGATAGGACATGGGGATCACAAAGATGAATAAAACATCCCCTCCTCCCCAGCAGAATGACTCCAACTGGGGTCTAAGGTAATCAGGAAATCTGGGATTTGTTAAAATAAAAATTGTCTGAGGCCCAAGGCAAGTCATTTAACTTCCTTGTATCTCAGATAACTGATCTGTCAAATATCGCATCTTCAAGGGCTTTTCCAAGGAGAACAAACTTTTCAAAACTGCCCAAATCTGTTAAGATCTTCAAATTTTATAGGAAAAGTCTTTGCATAAATAACCCCCTTATAAATGGGTTTGGTGTGTTTAACCAGCAAAATTTGGCGCCGATGGCCAGGGGGAACGACTGATAATGAAGGCAAGTTCTTCAGGTAGGTTCAGCCTGGGAGTTACTGCCCCGTTTGGTTTATGTAACTCTACCTGACCACAGCACAGAGATAAAAGCCGTCCTGGGCAATTGCAGCAGGTAATTCTGAAAACCACGCTTTGCAAGACAGTGTTGTACGTCCATTTCAGGAGCAAATTAGGAACAGTAATAACCCAAGCAGTAGAATGAAGACTCTGCATTTTAATAACTGAATTTGGAGCAATTGCTCTTCAATTTCTGTAATAATCTGAAGGTAGGGTACATGTGGGTCTTAAAGCCACAGAGCTCTCAGACAGGGATGAGCAAATCAGAGGAGGTTCTCTTTGGGACGGGCACAGGGCCATTCCTCTGACAATATCAGGCAACGGGGGTTGCTTTTAAAAATGTCCTATTGCAGTAGATCGGTGTATCCTATAGCCTACTGGCCGTTTGCTTAAATGTGTAGAGTGAACTTCAGTTCACTTCCTATGCTCTGGGTTAGTCAGTAAACTTTCTGCATTGTTTGTAAAATACTGATTCAAAACAGATTTCCTTCAGTTGGTGAAGGACATGGATCTCATCCATCGACAAGTGCAGTCTGGAGAGGGAAAGGGTTGAACATCATTAATGTTCTCTGGACATTGGCAATTGCACAGGGACTTTTAGGTTCATGTTATGTGAGGGAAATGGATGGGGGCTTAGAGGCATTAAGTTCCCTTCCTAAGGAAATGGTGGATATGGAGCATGAATCTGCAGTGGTTTCATTCAAGGGCTCATGCCCTTTGCATCCTTTCCCCGTGCCTCCTAAGGTTCTGGGCTTCAGAGTAAGCAGACAATGAATGGTGTCTACTTATGGCCCATGTTCATCTTGCTCTAACACTCTCTGCAGCCAGGACACTTCGGGTCCTGGAGTTCTTCCTCCCCTCTTCCCCCAGCAAGGTCGGACTGCGTGTCTATTGGAGGAGGGTCAAGCAAAATGGACAAGTGTCACGTGGGGCTAGGGCAGTGTGGAAACAGGCAGCTTACACAGGCCATGGTGTTTGGGGCTGTGCCCGCTGCCCGGCCCACCATCACCGGGGCACCTTTGTTCTTCCTGATGCTATTGTCACCAGCTTCATGATAATAAGAAGCCCATGGAAATTTCTGAGCCTGATGCCTTGGAGCCCTCTGTCTTTAAGTGCTGTTTGGATTGCTTGCATATTAGTTTTCCCTATGATATCATGAAAATCCATTCAACAAATATTAACTATGTGCCTGGCATGTGTTAGGAGCTAGGAGTTCAAGATGAGTAAGTCTCTGCTCTCTGGGAATTGCCTGCCTGGTGGCGGACAATGAGATGTGGTAGGAGAGGAGGGCGAAGGAGGTAAGGGGAGTCCAGGCGCTGGTGTGAAGATCTGCACTGAGGCTCTGGAGAGGGTGGCATTTGAATTGCGCTGTGAAAAACGAGATTCCCCAGTGGAGAAAGGCAGGGACGGTATTCAGACAGAAAATGTCCAGGCACATGGGAAGGCACGGGTGTGGGAGGCTTTGGGGAAATTAGTTGGAGCTGGGCATTATTAAGGGTTTTATTTGACTTACCTCGTAGACGGTAGGAGGCTCTGAGGTTTTGAGCAGTGGAGACATGCAATTAGATCTGTGTTTTAAAAATCGCCCATGAGGGGCGACTGGGTGGCTCAGTGGGTTAAAGCCTCCACCTTCGGCTCAGGTCATGAGAATCTGCTTCTGCCTCTGCCTACCACTCCCCCTGCCTGTGCACATGCTCTCTCTCTCTGAAAAAAAAATACATAAAGTATTAAAAAAAAAAAAAAGACCATGATATAATGCAAAGACAGACAAGAGGGGAATGAAGCCATGGGAAATGTATTAGGAATGCTATTCCAGCACAGAAGATGATGGCAACACTCTCGGCCTGAGTGGTGGCAACACGAAAGGAGTGGGGGGACAGACTGAATGAAGTCCCAGCTGCGGCGTCAGAATGGTGTGGACACATCGTCCTGCTGACTCATTTAGCGACTTTCAGAGCTGTCCTGTCCACTGCAAAAACAGCCTTCCTGTGATAGTATCCCTTGAGCAGCCCTGATAAATAAGAAACTTTCTCCATGTCTTATCTGTAAAATGGGCATAACACCATATATCCTACAGATATTGTATTAAATATAACAAGTAAAACCATATGGCAAGTAGTGAATTCTCAATTCACGTTCGTTATATTCACCTTCCCATTTTTTTTTCTCACTTAAAAATAAAGTTAGTACCAATAGACGGCCCTGCCCTCATGAGATAATTGGGCGAATATTCCAAGTTAAGAGGAAGTTCCTCATTTTTCCCAGGCAGATTTTATTCTTGGAAGATGTGGGTATGTAGATGTGTGTATTTATTTCACTCTGGTGTCATGATAAAAATAGATACTCTCCTTCAAAAGGAAGCTAGACTGAGTGAAGCATGTTTATAAAGATTTATGTATAGAGCTAAATTAATTCTTGAAAACCGAGGTATTTGTACTCAGCATTTCACTTCATTCTGAGAACAAGTACAAACGAACATGTCGAAAGTATGACAGTTACTAGGCTTTTAATTTGGTTTCTTACATATTCTAATTATACTCTTTTAATCAGTAATCACTCTGGTTCTTTAGCCTCCCCAAAGTAGGACTGAACTCAGTTCCTAATGCAAAAGAGCTTGTAATTTTTATGTGCTATGACACGCTATTAGGTAAAAAGAACGGCAATTGTTTTTTCACCGAAGAATTTGGAATGGTAAAGGAGAACTTAAGCTAATCACTGGGCAAGTATCTAATTTATAGAGCCTCTTGAAAAAGACAATGCATCATCACTACCCACGTCATCTGATTAACGTAAAGATGACACTAGGACCACTTTTTAACTGTGGGAACTTATCCAAGAGCTTGACCAGGCAAGGGTAAAGAGGAACAAAGATGACACATTTCAAGAGGTTTTTAAAATATCGTTGGGAAGATCTCAGGAACACGTTTGAGAGCTTGTTCAGTTGTCACAATAATACTAGACATCAGGCACTCAGCTCGCTGGTGGCTCCAGAACTGGCTGCACCTTGGGCTTCATGCAGATCGTTTCACGAAAACACGAATGATGGCTCACTCACCTAGCAGCACCAGAAATCTCTTAGTGTGGTGCCTTACCACCAGCCTCCCTTGCCCCTGAGTTTGATTTTACTATTTCCTCATGATACGGTTCATGGGGATAAAGACATTCTATGTCAGACTGGACAGTTACTTACAGAAAACAAAAAGGGGAACAATGTGTCTTGAGTAATTAGACACACCTCGTCTCCGTGGTCCCATTTGATATGCTCTGCTTGTCTTTTTTTATATACTAGAGCAATCAGGACATTTTTGCTCTTGGAGATATGTACTGAAGTATTTAAAGTGTCTTGGTGTCTGCAGTTTGCTTCAGTGGTTGAGTGAAGAAAAGTCATGTACACAGAGAGACAGAGACTCAATGAAGAATGAAGAAGCAAATATGGCGGTGCCTAGACATTCGGTGAATCCGGGTACAAGGTAGATAGGAGTTCATTGTACCGGTCCTTACATTTGAAAATTTTCAATGTAAAAATTGGGGGAAACCCCTAAATTGAAAAAAATATATATGTGATAAACTTTTTAAGATTTAGACTTTTTAAGATTTAAATCTTTTAAGATTTAGCAATAGCTGAAGGGCAATAGAATTTGTCTGTAAATCCATTAAAAGCCTATAAATAAAATGAAGGTGACTTCTCCAAAAACAAACCTTATTTCCTTTTTATTATGTTAACTTCTGTTATTAACACATCTTCTGTTATTAACAGAAGTTAATTTATTATGTTAACTTCTGTTATTAACTTCTTCTGTTATTAACACTTTGCATTTTTGTGGTTATAATTAATGAACCAATATTAACACATTTTTATTAACTAAAGCCCATAGTTTACCTTAAAGTTCCCTTTTGTGTTGTATATGCTATGGATTTTGACAAATATATAATGTCATGTATTCACCATTGTAGTATCATATAGAATAGTTTCCCTGCCCTAAAAATCCTCTGTGCTCTGCCTATCTATTGCTCCTCCCCCCAACCCCTGGCAACCACTGATCTTTTTAGTCTTCACAGCTTTGCCTTTTCCAGAATCTCATAGTTGGAATCTACAGAATGAAGCCTTTTCAGATTGGCTTCTTTCACTTAGCAATACACATTTATGATTCCTCCATGTTTTTTTATGGCCTGATAGCTCATTCTTTTTATCACTGAATAATATCCTATCGTCTGGATGACAACAGTTTGCTTATACATTCACCTACTGAAGGATTGGCTGCTTCCAGTGTTTGGTGATTATAAATACACATTTGTGTGCAAGTTTTTGTGTGGACATAAGTTTTCAACTCATTTGGGTAAATATGAAGGAGTATGATTGCTAGATTGTATGGTAAGGCTATGCTTGGCTTTGTGAAAAACTGCCACATTATCTTCCAAAATGGCTATACCATTTTGCATTCCCATCAACAGTGAATGAACATTCCCATTGCCCCACATCCTTACCAGAATTTGATATTATTAGTTTTTTGAATTTTAGCTATTCTAGAAGATGTGCTATTTCATTGTTGTTTTAGTTTGCAATTCTCTGACATATGCTATAGAGGATATCCTTATTTGCCATCTGTATATTGCCATCTCTACCTCAGTGAGATGTTTGTTCAGATCTTTGGCTCAATTTTAAACTGGGTTGTTGGTTTTCTTATTAAGATTTGAATGACTTTTTTTTTAAAGTGTGTCATCTCATGAATAGAGTGAGTGTCCAATCACATATTCATTTATGCCACAACTATGGCAGAAACTGCATTCCCCTTCTCCTTTACTAACAAAAACCTGACATTGTTGCAGATAAGGTCACTGGCCTTAAATACTTAGTATTTCAGACTGGCATTGAGTGGAGGTCAGGGGCAGGTGGTGGGGAAACGGTCAGTGTGACACAGTGCAGCCAGTAAGTGCTGGTTGGGGCTTCCCAGAAAAATAGTTAAAAAGGAAGACCCAGCTGGCATGCACTTCTTTGATCTTTTGCCCTTTACCCATATCCCTGCCATTTTCCAGGATGTGATACAGTATCCAGAATGGGAACAATCATCTTGTGAGGAGACAAAGTCACCTGACAAGGACAGCAGAACCGATGGATAGAAGGAATCTGAGGTACAATGACACCATGGAGGTGTTGCAGAAGCCCAGGGTTGTCTCTAGACTTCTTGCTGTGTGATGAGAAGCACCCTCTATTTGGTAAGAATTTAGTCAAGTTTCTGTTACAGGCAACCAATTCACTCCCTGATATGGCAACGTTTTTTAAGCACTGTTAAGTGTGAGACGCTATCTCCCTAACAAGACTATTCTGAGCAATTTTTATTTAAAGGACTGGTTCACAGAAGTACTACATTTGAAAAAATTTCTGTATATTATAGACACAGTGCTAGGATGGAGTTATATTTACATGTTCAGCACTGCATTAGACATTATGGGGAGAGGAAGCAAGAGTATAAAATAAGGACCATACCCTTATGGAACTTACAACCTAATTAGAGATAAGACCGACCTTTGTGAAACAATCCTGAATGCTTCAGGACAATAAGATTAAGGGTTAATAGTGGATGTAAACTGAGTGTAGCAGCAGTCACGTAAGGTGGGCTCACTGAAGAGGGAAGGAGCATGGGAAATGTGATTAGTAACTCTGAAAACATACTTTTTGTATCCTACAGCTTTCTATTTTTGAGTTTTTAAGTCAATGACCTAAATACAGACATGGAAGCTATTGCAGGGGTAAGTGAAGACAAAAATGAAGGAAAGTCATTTTAATTTGTATACCAATTCAGCTTTGAATTCAGAAGAAATTTATCACTCTAGTATCAATATTTCAAACACAGAACACTGTAAGAATTCACTACAGTTCTATTTACGTTATTAATTGTCAGTATATTTCATGTTGACATGAAATGGAAACTAAGTACATGTTACCTTAAAATAGGGCTTTTGAAATCGTTCCTTTGGAAGTAAGGTGGGTTAACAGATTAACGTGAAGAGGGGCTGGGGATTTTTCTTCGGCACCTCTGCAAATATTGCTAATATTGTTAGCAACTGCTATTCATTTTTCCTAGCTGGTAGTTGCTGTAACTAGCTGTAACAGATGTGAAATTATCACACGTCTGTACAGTCAAGAGCAAGACAACCTGAATTACTTTTTTCTGGACTCTTCATTGGGATTTGAACTTTTTTCTTAAGTTTTTTAATTTAGTGATTTTACTTGTAAATCAAAAAGAATAAAAGCATGCAAACCAAAATATAGATAACATTTCTATCTAATGTTTTTAACCTTTCCTTCAGGACCTAGGAGAACATTCTTGGCTTTTCTTTCTTTTCTTCTCTTCCTTTCCTTTCCTATTCCATTCTTAAGTTTACGCCTGAGTCATCAAGTACCACCTGGCTGCGTTTCATTGCTACGGGGTTTAGTTTCAATGTTATGTCATGTTTAATAGGCATTGTGAATTTTCTCACATGTGGGGTGGAGGGAGACTGGAGACAGGATGATTAAAAAGGGAAGACTCTGCAGAAGGATATGAGGATAGGCAGAAACGCTAACAGATTTGAGAAGGGCATAAAACCAACAGATGACGATGGCTATAATCCTCTCAAGGTTGCCTGAACCCTTAACCCTGCAGGACCTCTGACTACCTACAGGTAGATGGACGTTTTTGCAGGAGCCCTCAAAACCCAGGTAAGGTTTGGGAACGGGTGGAAACTCAAAGGGACTGCAATGGGTACATCGTCAGCAAAGGTGATGGAAGGGCCCCTTAAAATAAACTCGGCCCAAAGTATCCCTGCCTCTCCACTCCGGAGGAACAAGGGCCAAAGCCTCAGCCGGAATGGGGGGCGGAGGACCGATCGTGAGAGCCACCTCCTCCGCAATCCCCCGCCCTTCGGCGACGACGCTCCGCTCTCCTTCCGTTTTGCCATTGGCTGAGGCGCTCGCCAATCCTGGTGAAGCGGCTTGGTGAGAGGCCTCTGGTTGGTGGAGCCAGCGCTGAGTCCCCCCTCTTGCTCCGGCCGGGCCCCCAGCCGAGAGGGGGCGTGGCCGCGGCCGTGGCCCGGCCGGAGGCGGCGTCGCTGGCGCCGCTGCGTGCGGTGTGCTGCGGAGCGGGGGCGCCGGGCGGCCGCGGTGCGGCGGGACCATGGAGCTCGGAGCGCAGCCCCGGGGCCGGCGGCGGAATCGCGGACCGGTGAGTGCGGGTTGCGGCCGGCCGGACTCCTCGGTCCTGGCCCCTTCGCTGCTTGGCGCCGGGCCGAGCGGCTGCCCCGGGGGAGGGGCGGGCGCGGGCCGGGCCCCCGCAGCCCGGTGGCTAAGTGAAGTTGCTGCATCGCGCCGGGCGCTCTCGGGCGGGCAGCGGGGCCCACTGCGGGCCGCGGCGCCGCCCCGCGCCTTGCCCTGCAGCCCAGCCGCATCCTCCGCGCTGGCTCCCGCGCCGGCTGGGGCTTCCCGCCGTCTCAGCGCGGCCCGGTGGCCGCTCTTGCCACGCCGTCCCCCCCAGTCCTCGGCCCCGGCGCTGCCCGGTGCGCGCTCCCCGGGCTGCGGGGCAGGCGCCCGCCATCCCGGCCGCAGGTGGCGCCCAGGCCTCCACTCGCGCCCCACGCACAGTGCCCAGGGCTACCCCGTGTCCGGGACTTTAACATCCCTCGGTACCGCGCGCCCTGCCCGCATGTGGCCCAGTCACCTCATGCCCATCGCCCTGGGTCGGGCCCGCTCCATGGCTTCGCCCTCCCCGAGCCTCTGCGCCGGGTGCCCCCTCCCCGGGGGTGCGGGCCCGCGGGGCTCCCGGCCTCCGCAGCCAGGCTCGGCTCCCCCAGCGCAGGGCAGGTGGTCGTACAGCCGGCGAGGGGCGCGCTGTAGGGCGAGGGGAGAGGGCTGCGCGCCCGGGAGCCGCTTCGCCGGCATGGATCATCCCCCGGAGACTTTTCCTGCGCGGCAGGCGGGGGCCGCGGCGCCTGGCCTCTCGCCCTCCGCGCCGGAGCTCCAGCGAGTGGAAAACCTTCCCCTCTCCGTCTGTGGTACTTACAGGCAATGGCGATTTCTTCTTGGTTTAGCCTCTCTGCAAGGGATAGTTTCGTGGCGGAGAGTAGAGTTCTTAATTATTAAGAAGCTAACCAATGGGCTTACGAATGAATGGGAGCATCTCATTTTCTTAGCTGCTGTTACGCGTATTAGGAATTCTTTCTCATGTGGGGATCAGTTTTAAATTCGCACTTATTACCAGTAATAATTTTGGAGTTTTTAAAACACCGAGAATTAAAAGGTTTTTTTTTTTTTTTTGCTTTGTGATTGTCCAAATCAAATGCATGCTGGGGCATGAAATTTTAAGATTCAGGGCCCACATTTTATGAGGGGAGGGGCTAAGTATTTGAAATAATTTTTCATTTTATAAAAATTAGGTTTGTCTTAACTTAAAATGTCTCCGTCTCTATCAAAACTAAGTTTAGAGTGTTTTAATTGACTTATTTTTCTGTTGCCTCTAGGGCACATCCTGCTGAACCTTGGTTGCTTCTTTTTTGTATATGCTTTACTCAACTTTCCTTTTCTTGCAGTGAAACAATGCAGTGATTCTTGAAAGCAAGTTCTTTTATCTACGTGAGAGGTTAAACAAAGGAAAGCGAGGTTTGACCTTTCCCATAGGCAGTTTTTATTGTGTCTGGTCTCCTTTCTAATAGGGTCCCCATAGTGCTCATTTTTCTTCATTTTTGAAGATCTTAATTTGTATTCTCTAAAGTCGTGTCCTTTTGGATGTTTAAAACTCACTAGGTTTGGGAAGTTTGACTTTATATATTTACAATCTGACTTATAGTCACTGTTGTCTTCTAGCAGGGAAAAGAAGCTTGTTCTGGAACTATCCACATATAAAAATTATTCTTGCTACTTCCAGTTGTTGACATGGAGTTTCTTTATAGCATTGTTTTATCTCTTTCCTTAAAATTTATGACTTTATAGTCAATGTTGTGCTACAGTCTTTTTAAAAATTCTAAAAATATAGGTGGAATGCACTTGGCTAAGTGGTCATGCCAACACTGTAGACTCCTGTCTATTCTAGCGGGTCTTTGTAGGTCTCCTTTACACTTCCCGTAGTAACCTGCATGTGGAAGTCACCTTTTGGTTTTTGGAATGTTCCACTAAAACAGTTGCTTAATATAAGTATTAAAAGAATTGTCTGCTCTGGCTGGCCAGTACAAGTTGTCTTCTTTTAGAGTTCCCAGAACTTTCTTTGAAGAATAATCACAGGTTATATTTTCCACTTATATACTGTTGTCATTCCTTATATTTTCTTGGGACTGCCTCCACACTGCTGTACAGATGTAGATGCTCACCTTCTCCAGTCCTTTTTTTCTTAGAAGCCGGTTTTCCTCTTAAAGGTCAAGTTTTCTCGGAACCTGCTCTAGGGTGCATGGAGCCAAACGCTGCTTGCAAGTGTACGCGCTCTTCAGTGTACGCGCTCTTCAGTGTACGCGCTCTTCAGTGTACGCGTTCTTCAGTGTATGTGCTCTTCAGTGTATGCATTCTTCAGGACTGGTTCTTTACACAGGATACATTTTATGCTGGCAATACAGGAATAGTATATGGCAGTCATACTTAAATAAGGCATATTATAAAATCAGTGGAGTATCACTATAGAGATACATGGAGTAACAAATCTCAATTCTCTTTACCTCCTCTTATTGGTGCTCTGTCCTGTTTCTTTCTCCAGAGGTAGCCACCCCTAATCCGGTGGGGTGGGGGCATCCAGAATTTTTTCAGTCGGCTTTTTTCTTTAGAAGCCGTTTCGTGGATGCTTGCTAAGTACCTGTACTATTTTGATACAGGCATAGCAGAAATAACAGAGAAAAGCTCTCAAGATGTTGATAGTCTGCCGAGACACACAGTTTCAGCATGGTGCAATCAGTGCTGTGATGGCGTTAGTAAGCAGAGAAGGATGTGAAGCATCACATGAATGACCCAGTCAGTTCATTCGCTTGCTTTATTGCAGAGTTGATCCTATGTGCTGGGGATACTAAGATAAGCAAGGCAGATACCTCTTGCAGAGCCTGTTCAGCTGGGTTCTCTTGGACAGTTTTAACCATCGGTTACAGTGCAGCATATGGTACGTGCCCTGAAAGGGGTCAGCTAGAGGAGCTCACAGGATGACCGCAAACCCAAGCTTCGGGATGATTCAGAGAGATGAGAAAGGCTTCCCAGAGCAGTAAGAGAGAAGGAAATTGGTCCGAGTCAGGGCTGAGGAGAGGCTTGATAAAGGCTGTCAGAGAGAGGGTGCATTGGGGCAACTGGAAACGTATGTGGCTCGGCCAATTGCAGAAGGGCAGGGAAGCAGCAAGAAACAGAGACACAGGTGACTAGGGGCCGAGCCATGGGGGGGGTGTCTTGTGATTCTTGTTGTAAGGAGTTTGGACTCCTCTATAGGCAAAAGGAAACAGTTGCAGAATTCTGAAGCAAAAGGGCATGATCTGATTGCCCTTTACAGAATGAATGGAGGGGAGCAAGCGTGGAAGACAAGAAGGTCAAGGAGGTGGAATTGCTGGGACTTGGTTCTTGGCTGGGGCTTGTATGTGCGGTGGGGGAGTTGGGAGAGGGAGGAGTTCAGGGCGGTACTGAATCCTAGCTGGCCAGTTGCCTTTCTTATGGAGCAACAGCCATTTGGAGGAAAAAAAGACAGGTGCATTTGGCCTTGTTAAGTTTCAGGTGGCTATGGGACACAGTGTTTTAGGGATCTGGGTGTTGGGGGTGTCTGGACTAGAGACAGACATCTAAGAGTCCTTAGCACCACAGTTCCTAAACTGTGTGCTGATGTGGTGCAGTGAACTCACAGGGAGACGGCAGGATATTGAATTGTAGAAGGAAGCTCAGGGGTGGATAACATTTGTCCAACCCTGTGGGAAATGCTAGCTCAAAGTCATCAACAGTTTCTACTGTCTGTTGCGCTACCTTCCTTTTGATGATAAGTTTGTAAGGCTGGGTGTTCAGTGGTTGCATTTCCTATGAAAATCAGTGTGGAACAGGAAATGAACGAGGTGATGTCCAGTCCAGCTCCAAGGTTTGAGAAATTGTACCTGTGGTTTATTTAGTAATGACAGAAAGAGACTGATTTTTTTCTCAGTTGAAGTGTGCTTTTAAAAAATGGGTATTAAGTTGTTAGGGCAAAAAATACTTAAGATATTTGAACTTATCCAGTGTTTCAATTACTCAGGCATTCCTTTTGGCCTGAGACAATAAGAGTGCAATGAACAGAGAAAGTCTCTTCTAGAGAAAGTTCCAGAACTTTCTGGAATCTCTGCCTTTGCCTGTATTTGTTAATGGAGGCTGTTGGAGTGGATGAAGTTATTCAAGAAGTATGTACAGAGTGAGAAAAGGAGTGGTGTAGAATGTGATCTGAGGAGCTTTTGTGTTAGAAAGATACGTAGTAGAGTATGGGCTCCTACATTGAGACTGAAGAGGGCAGTTGTGTGGTGGTGGAGGGGTCCATGAAGAGTGTCTTAGAAGCCATGGTCCAAGAGAACATCACTAAAGAGGGATGCTAAACCAGGAAGTTACTAGTAATATAGGTGGTGTCAGTGGTGACACGGTGATGGGGACATGGGCGGGATGGCCAGGGGTTTAATAGTGGGAGCCAGGAAGTGGTGCCAGAGTGCGCGCTAGCCAGAGATCCAGATAGAGAGTTGTTCCAAAGTTTCCATTGGATTTAGCCCTAGGATCAAATTACTGGTTTTCACAGGAGGAGTCTCAGGGGAGCCTTACTTCTGTGGACTAAGGAGTGAATGGCACTCAGGCAGGGAAGCTAATCAGGGTGTGCAGTGCTTTCTAAAACTTGGTTATGAGGAGGAAAGAAGGGCACTCACTAGAGAGGGACATCTGGTACAGGGTGATTTTTTTTTTTTTTAACGACTTTATTTTATTAACTTCTTTTTAAAAAAAGATGCTTTTTTTCTTCTTTAAGACATGCTTTTCTTGGGACTCATGGGTCCTTGTCAGGGTGGGGTGCTCTGGGCAAGGCCGTGCCTCTTGCCAGCTCCTGGCGTCCCCTGAAGGTCGTATTGTCTGTGACTGTGCTGTCCTGTTTTCCTTTCTGAGTGGACGCTTTCTGCTGTCAGTGTTCAAGGTCAGTTTTGTTTTGCGTAAGAGCCTATTCTCCCATCTTAGCAGATGTCCTTAGATTAGAATAATTTTTCCATACTCAGATTTCGCCCTTAATCTTTGGAGCCACCCTGTTTTGTTTCTTTTCCCTGGATCTGTGTCTCTCCTCTTCTTTTTCAGGTTAGCTCTTTTCTTCTGTTGATTTTTTTTTTTTTAAACTTTAAACATCTCAAATATCCCAGGGTAATTTCTTCTCTTTCAGGTCTGGTAGGAGCTTCTGGACCTCAACTCTGAGCTCAGTATCTGGGATCATTTCTCAGAGACTTTTTGCTTACGGAGTTTTCCCTTGGGCCTGTTCTTAAGGTGCCCTCTGACCTCTCGGAAGCAATGGCCTTGAAATTGATCTGAAGATGTTTTCTGCTGTATTGTATATTCTTGCATTATTGCAGAGTTTTATTTATTTTGTTATTTTTCTTTTATATTTTGCTTTACGGTTCTTTGCAGCAGTCCACATGTTTGAATGCCTACCACAGATCACTCTGGTTACCAGTGATAATAGCGTTGCTAGGACCAAGCCCCTGTCCTCCACACCTAGAGAGAGAAAGCAGAGGTAAATTGTCTTGCTAACTGTAAACTCATTGTGGGCAGGCACCAGACAGTACGGTGCCTTGTATATAGCCAGCACTTAGTAGATGTGTTCCAGCTCTGTTAAGTAACATTTTAAGCAGGTGGTCATGTGCACACTGTTGTTTGGGTCACAACCTTTGTGGCCAGGGGTAACACCCAGTGCCTCCTTCGCTCCAACTGGCCATTTTCCCATAGACTTTGTGATCTCTGGTCCTTGAGTACTTCCTTTTACTAGTGACTGAAAGCCGTATTGGATTTTTAAAGTTGTGCTCCGGTGCATGCTGAAGATTTTATTACCATGCTGCTGCGGTTCCATTTTAGCTCATCTGGCTCCTCTCATTGCGTGCTGTTATCCATTTCGTGCACACGAGCGGTTTAGAGAAATTATATTGCAACAGAAGAGTATGGATGTGATTGACTGAACTACGAATCCATGTGGCCATTTTTTTATCAGCTAAATGGAAGAAATGGTCTATTCTTTGCACATAGTAGATACTCAACAAATAATTTTTCATCATCTGAACGTGTCCTGTGTTTTGATTCAGGACCATAGAATATAATAAGCAGAACACAGTCACTACTGGGTAATTTTTGAAAACCTCGGCTGAGTCACTAGGCCCTGTTAATATCACACTTTTGTTTTCAGCCCCTCAAAACATGTACAGGACACCCCCAGTCCCTGTTTTGTAATTCAGTCCTGCGTTAAAATTGTTACCTCGGCACAGTTCAGCTCTGAACTGACTTTGTAACTTTTTGCGGGGCCATATTCTATGCTGTTCAGAATGAACACTTACTAGTTCGCGGATTTAATCGCTCCCTGTGGAACATGGAAGGAACAATGTCTACACACTTAGGGGGTGAAGTATCTAGTCCAGTAGGGGGATGACATTAACCAGAAGAGTGGCAGGAGAGAGAGGAGAGAGGGAGCAGCTTCTGTTATATTTGTATCATTCTGACATTCTGGGAGAGTCTTTTCACAGCTTACAATGAGGAGGAACAGGCGGACGTGACTTCCATCCCTTCAAAAGTAAGATATTAATTTTGTGGGGAAAGATTGTAGTTTTTCAATATAGGATTCATCCCCATTTTTGATAGAAGTAGAAAAATACATTTTGTTTATAACCAAACCTAGAGAATTTAAAACATATCTCAGTTCTTGGTTTTCCATAGTATATCTTTCCTGTTCTGTACATCTTTTAGAGTTAATTATTTTGGTTTTCGATTTAAAAACCAGAAATGCACAGAAACCCCTAAATTCCCCAGTCACCTGTCTTCAGATTTTAATTACACACTGCAAACAACATTGTTTCCAAAGGCTTTACTAAAATGTGAATTGTCCTTTGAGATATGCCAGGGGGCAAGGTTATTAAAACATTACCTTTTTTTTTTTTTTTTTTTTGAAGGGGCATGGAGCCCAACACAGGGTCTTGGACTCACAACCCTGAGATCAGGACCTGCACTGAGATCAAGAGATCACTTAACTGACTGAGCCACCCAGGCTCCCCAAAACATTACTACTTTTTAAAAGCTGTTATTGTAATATTGAATGATTGCGAGGCTTATCAATGATAATGAAGTTCATACCTGAGTTATAGTTAAAATTTTCATAGCTCATACACTGTTTGTCTTTTACATTACATAGACTAATTAAAAAGTTCTTCCATTTCTGACATGTCTAGTTTTTTCCATACTACTTCTCAAAAAAAAAAAAAATGCAGAAACAACATAGCTTCATTGCATCACTTGATAGAATTATATAGGATTAGGTATTACAGAGGTTAGAACATTTTTTCTTTTACGCTACATTTATGGTTACTTAGTTGTCCTAGATAGGAGTTTAGAAATGTATTGTTCCATTTCCTAGGCTATTTGGTTTCTAATGATTGTTCAATTCCATTTGAGACAAAATATATTGCCCTGCATTTTAGTATTTACCGAGTCTTCTTTCTTTCTGGACCCTGATACAGTTTATTCAACTGTTTATAAGTGAAAGTTACAAATAAGGTTTTCTTTGAATGTTTATATTTATCCAAATATATGTTTATCCAACTATATTTTTTGAAATTTTTGTTGTTGGAGATGCTTACGGTTTTACTGAACACAAACAGTGGAGGTTTGTCCCTTGTCCCCCATTACATAAAGATTTGAATCAGCTGATAGGAAATACCCGTGACAATGAAGCTGAATATAAGTAATGAGAATTAAAGGTGTGCGAAGATCATGACTGAAAACAATAAAACCTATTCTTTCAACAAGGTTCCAGCCTCCCAGGTCAGTGTTTTAGTCCTAGAGAGCTAAGTGCTTTACTCATGAAAGATTTCAGTGACTCAGCACAAAAAAGCTTTGGGGTCCTTCTGGGGTGGTCTTCCACAGGGCCCTTCTGGTAGTCAGGCTTTTTCCACTTGTGACTCAGCCTCCAATAGGAAGTGGGAACTTCCTCCTGCTCAATTCAGCGGGTGGGTAGGGAGAGAGCCAAGTCCTGTGGGAGGTTTTATTGGCCAGCACACACCACTTGTCATCCCACTGGCTGTACTCAAACGTAGGCTGGCTCTGAACCCCTGAGAAGAGAAGACACAGATACTGGTGACATAACCAGTTTGCAGACTGGAACTTGGCTGAGTGTCCTGATGGCCAAAAAGAAGGGAAAACATCCTCAGTTCTGTGCTGTAGTTTCATCACCCACAGAAAACATACCAGTTTCCTTTCCTTAATATGTTCTCTGAACTCACACTTAAGGTTTTGTATTGGTTACATTGAAAGCTGAAGTGAGTGACATACAGCACAGAGAACATGTTTTTATTTTTTGTTTTTATTTTTATTTTTTTGAAGTAGGCTCCACGTGCAGCACAGAGCCCATCGCAGGCTTGAAATCACTATTCTGAGATCAAGACCTGAGCCGAGATCAAGAGTTGGACACTTGGGGCACCTCAGTGGCTCACTCTGGTAAGCCACTGCCTTGGGCTCAGGTCATGATCCCAAGGTTCTGGGATCGAGTCCCATGTCATGCCCCCTGCTCAGCGGGGAGTCTGCTTCTCCCTCTCCCCCTGCTCATGCTGTTTCTCACTCACTCTCTCTTTCAAATAATGAATAAAACATTAAGAAAAAAAAAAGAGTTGGACACTTATCCAGTTGAGCCACGGACCCCTAGGACATGGTTTTTATGAGGCTGATTCTTCTCTGGTTTTAAATGAATTGAAACACAACTTATTTAAAACATTTCTGCAGAGGGTCAAACTAACTTTTATGTACTTTCTAGTCGTAAGAATAAAGGCATTGCATATCTGTCAAAGTAGCCATTCAGGACTATATATTAGCTTCAAGTGGATTTTTTGGTAAAAGATTTATAGAAGCTGGTTTGGAGTTACCCTTTCTGATGAGGTTGGAATGCTGGTATTTTATTTTGTCAATTAAAGGTAGCCTTAGAGACCAAGAACAGAAATGTTTGATTAATTCAAAGTCAATGTACTGCATGCAAAGCTTATTCTAGGACCGGGGTTGGTAAACAGTAGCATTTGGGCCAAACCTGGTCTTTTGCCTGATTTTGTAAAGAAAATTTTATTGGAGCATGGGCTTGCCAACTCGTTTATATATTCTCTGGGGCTGCTTTCGTGCTATAAAGTAGAGCTGAGTAGTTGCGACAGGGATGGTCTAAACAACAGAGTACAAAATATTCACTATCTCTTTAGAGCAAAACATCCCAAAATATCCCAACCGCTGTTCTAGAGGGTGAGGTTCTGCCCTTTCTTACTGAGATCACATTCTAGTGTGGAGGTGGGGGATAAGAAGTAAATAACATGAATATATGTAATGATAAGGGCTGTAGAGAAAATAAAAAAGCAAGAGGATAGAGTATCAGGGACTGCTATTTGTCGTAATGTGGTCAGGGGAAGTGGTCAGGAAAGGCATCCCTCAGATGACAGTTGACAGAGGTGTGATGAAGGTGAAGGAGTATACCAGGCAGGCAATTATTTTGGCAGCGAGCCTTGTGGAAGGAGGAACAGTAAGTGCAAAGGCCCTTGAGGTGGTAGGAAGGTAATATGAGTAAGTGGTGTGTGTGTATGTGTTGGGGGGGGGGGGGGGGTTCAAAGGTAATAAAGGGCCAGATCCTATAGGGTCCATGAGACTATGGTGGCACTTTGGATTTTATTCTGAGTGAGTTGGAAAGCCATTGCAAGTTTTTGAGCAGGGAAACAATATCATTTGACTTAGATTTTAAAAGGGTCACTAGGTATACAGTGTAGAGAATAGATTGTAGGGGACAAGAAAGAGTATGAAGGAGTGTGTCTGCCTGCTAGGTATTGGTATGCTGAGGATATCAAGATGAATCAAATGCTTCCTTTCCTTGAGGGGCGATAGTGTAACAGCTGAGAAAAACATGTAAAAAGATCACCGTGGTATACAGCTTTGGATGGGAAAGCCAAAAGTGCCCTGGGATTGCATGGGAGGGGTGCTTGGTCCAAGTGGGAGATGACACCCTGACCTGAGAAAATGGGAGGACACTGATGAAGACTAATTTGTATAGTTGCCCATTCTGTACCCTAGCTTGGAGAGTCTTGGAAAGACTGCACAGACAGACCGTCAGAAATTTGACCATCAAGCAGATGTGGCAGTGGGTTTCGGATTGTAACGATTGCTGTCTGGAGCACTGTGGGAGAGTGATTGTAAGATTGCATTGGGCCTCAATGGGATACAATGCAGTGGGTGCTGAAGGAGCAGGGCTGATCTTAGCCTTCTTTTGAGAGCAAGACCAAGGTAATTTTGGTTCAGAAAAATGGAAGAGAAGTCATACACTATGGAGTGTATTGTGGCACATTGCTAACCTTTCCCATGAACCAAGCAGTGTGAATTAGTTGCAAAATATACCTCTGAGTAATTAAACAAGTTGATCTGCTGTCTGGTGTTATTGGATCTGACCCAGGGAAGTCTTGGAGGATGTCTATAATGATGATTTTTGAGATAGGTGCTATGAACTCATTTTGGATAATAATTGGCTGAAAAAATTGCTGCCGTTTTTACTGGCGTTAAGAAAGTTATTCACCTTTCTGTTCTCTTTTGTAGTGTGTCTAGATCATCTGAAGAGAATTTTAGTGATTATAATATAGGCTTTAATAGAAATAGGGAGATGAAAGAGATTCATTCATAATCATAGAGGGAGTTACTAATTTTTTTTTTTTACACAACGCTTGTATCAGAGTGAACAAACTTTAGTAAGGGTGTAGAAGATTTGAACAGCACAATTAATAAATTTGCCTTGCATGGCTAGATGTTGCCCCTAACAACTGCAGAATACACAATATATACTAGTGTTTGGACATTCACCTAGGCTGTCAGCTTGTGGGACAAAAGCAAGTCTCAGGATACGTCAAAGGATTCGAGTCAAACAGAACAGTATAAGTTAAACTAAAATCAATAGCAAAAAGCAAAGTTGTTTCTAAATAACCCATGAATCATAGAAGATATGTTAACTACCATGGGAATTTTAAAAGATTGACAAAATATTTTGATCAGAGTTAACATAAAAATACTGCATACCAAAATTTGTCGGGGGCAGCTAAAGTTGTATTTAGAGGGAAGTTTATAGCTGTAGATGTATATTAGGAAAGAAGAGAGACTGAAAGAAATGTAGTGATCTGTGCAGCCATCTCAAGAAGTTACGAAAAGAACAGCAGACTAAACCCAGAGGAAGTACAGTTGACCCTTAACATGGGGGTTAGCGGTGCCAATCCCTGGGCAGTCAAAAATTCACATATAACTTTTGGGTATGGATTTTAGGTCAGGGTCAGAAAACCTTTCCTTACACAAATGGTTTCTTTAAGAACTTGGATAGTTTTCATTTTTCACATTTAGATTTCTGCTCTACTTGGAGTTTATTCTGATATGTGATATTAAGAATGGGTTCAGTTGTCCCAACATTTCTGAAATCTATCTTTGCTCAAGTCATTTGAGGTGCCACTATTGTTATATATTAGATTTCTAAATAGTAGTAGTATTTTTGGGATTTTGGTTGCATTTTTGGGGTCTGTCTGCCTATTCAGGAGCTACTACCACAGTTTTAATTATGGAGCTTTGTTTTTTTTGTTTTTTTTTTAAGATTTTATTTATTTATTTGACAGCCAGAGATCACAAGTAGGTAGAGAGGCAGACAGAGAGAGAGGGGGAGGCAGGCTCCCTGCTGAGCAGAGAGCCCGATGTGGGGCTTGATCCCAGAACCCTGGGATCGCGACCCGAGCTGAAGGCAGAGGCTTTAACCCACTGAGCCACCCAGGCGCCCCATGGAGCTTTGTTCTAATATTTGGTGGAGCTAGTTCTCCTTCGATAGCTCCTCCTAGTCAGTGTTAATTGAGTGTCAACTTGTGTAGCTCCATAAAGAAACTTCTGAGTAATTTTTGTTGGAATTGCATTCTATTTATAAATTAATTTAGGGAGAACTGACAACCTGATAAAGTTGTGGTGTCTTGACCAAGAATGGTGAATTCTGGAGTCTCATTTTGTGTGCCTTTTAGGAATGTGTGAATCTATAGATTTCTTCATGTAAGTCTTGAACACTTCTTGTTAAGTTTATGTTCTTTTTTGTTGCTGTTTTAAATGGGGTTTTCTCTTCCATTGTACATTCTAACCAGTTATTATTTGTGTATATGAAAGCTATTATTATTTGTGTATATGAAGGTTTTGTTTTTTATATCCTGCCTTGCTGAATTCTCTTTCTTGAGTTATTTTCATCATTAATTTTTTTGGTTTTCCAGGTTTACTGTCCTGTCATCAGCCAGTAAAGAATTTTATTTCTCCTTTTCCATTGTTTGCGTCTTTGTTTCCTCTTATCTGACTGTATTGGTGAATGCCTCCAGAACAGTATTAAATCATAGAAGAGGTAGTGGGCATCCTTGCTTGGTTCTTGGCCTTTGTGGGCATGCCTCTGGTTTTAGCCCAGTAGGATGTTGGTGCTCCTACTCATTCATTCCCTCTCCATTTCTCTCTTTCTCTCTCGGTAAAGTCATGTTAAGGATTATTCCTCCATTCCTATTCATCCAAGAGAGGTTTTTTTTCAAAATTAGGAATGGATGTTGAATTTTGCCAGGGGCTTCTTCAGCCTTTTTGGAGGTAATTGTGTATTTTATTTCCTTCTCCTCCTCCCCCCCCTCCATCTCCCCCATCCCCTCCCCCCTCGGTAATTAGGTATTTTCATCTCCCCCTACCAAAATTCTGTACCAACTGATTACTCCCCATTGTTTTCTTCCCCCAGCTCCTGGCAGCCACCGTTCTCCTTTCTGTCTATGATTTTGACTACTGTGGGTACTTTAAAAAAAAAAACAACTTTATTTTTTTATTTGCAAGGGAGAAAGAGAGAGCGCGGGCACACAAGTGGGGGGAGGGGCAGAGGCAGAGGGAAAAGCAGGCTCACCTCTGAGCAGGGAGTCTGATGCTGGGCTCCACTGGATCCCAGGACCCTGGGATCATGACCTCAGTGGAAGGCACAGGCTTAACCAACTGAGCCACCCAGATGCTTCTAGATCTTTTACTTTTAGTCCTTATTTTTCTCCCCTTGACCTGTTTTATGTATTGAGTGGTGCCTGTCTCTTATTTATAGAGAGTTTCTATTTCTTTCTTCTTGGATTGGTTATAGTTTCTGTTACTAGGTTTACAGATGTTAATAGGATTTTTTTCATTGTGAAATAATAGCTTTTAGGATTTATCCATTCGAATACTTTTTGTCTTGAATTTTATTTTTTCTGGTATGATTGCAACCTAATTGTCTTCCATTTGTCTGATAAGTTCTTGTGTGTCCCTTTATTTTTAACCTTTTTTGAATCATTGCATTTTATTTTTTTAAAAAGATTTTATTTATTTATTTGACAGAGACACAGCGAGAGGGAACACAAGCAGGGGGAGTGGGAGAAGGAGGAGAAGGAGAAGGAGAAGGAGGCTTCCTGCTGAGCAGGGAGCCCGATGAGGGGCTTGATCCCAGAACCCTGGGATCCTCACCAGAGCTGAAGACAGAGGCTTAACTGAGTGAGCCACCCAGGTGCTGAATGACTATATGCTTTCTACAATTGTGGATGGATATTTGAGATTTTGATCCCTAGTTTTGATCATTAAGAATAATTGTTCTGTACACACTTTTGATGTAATGGTTAAAAGAATGGGATCTGGAGTCCCATGACTTAACTTCAGATCCTAATTTCAAAACATATTAACTGCGTGATCTTGAACAAGTTATTTAGCTATATTTGCCTCGTTTCTTCATCTGTATAATGGGTGATTATACTCACACTATTGGTTAATCTGTTTATTATGTTAAAGAATACAAAGTCACTGACACAGGGCCTAGCCCATAGTAAGAACTCAGTATCTGTGTTTATTTTTCAGTTACTTTTTTTTTTTGCCTTGAATTGTATTATCAGTGTTGCTATTTCTATATAGGCCATTATTATTTCTGTAGTGCATTTTTGTCTGCTCCCTTTCTTTAACCAATTCTGTGTTCATCTTTTAAAATTTTGCGGGAGTATTTAGATGTGGAATTCTTTCAGAAGTTTTATGAATCATTGCATTTTAAATATGTCTTCTCATATGTACAGCATAGAGTTCGCCTTTGGTCTCTAAGCAAGTTTGAAGAATTTTCAAGTAGACAAGTTAAGTTCATTCACATTTACTGTTATAACTGATATATTTGTTTTTACATCAGTTATTTATGATATAATTACTTACTGTTTCACTCATTATTAGGTGTATTTTCCTTGAGTTAAAAAAAAAAAAAAAACTTCATATCTAGGAAGGACTAAATTTGTTCTAGTGGTTACTTCTCAATTATATATATTTGTAGTACCTTTAATCCCCTTCCCAGTTTTTAACCTATTCTTCTACTACCTTCTATATCACCTTTAAATGGCATCTTTTGATTTTCACCTGTAACCTATATAATAGTGACTTTATTCTGTTTTTTTCCTTTCTCTTTTATCTTCCCATTATTTCAGTCACAGTTTTCTACTTTGTCATAACATAGGTTTATATACCGTTCATCTGCCCATGACCCCAGTTTTGTTTTTAGTTTTAGTTCTATAATTGAATACATAAACTGTTCACTTCTTCATCAGTCCTTTTGTGTAAACTTCTTCAGTCATTCTGTTACCCGTGGGAGAGTCTGCATTGTGTGAATGGATGTCTCATTTCTTAGATTCCCTGTGTGAGATTTACGTTATGATCCACACAGTCATGCTTGAATAAAGACAGCCAGAAGGAAAGTAGCAAGCACAAAGCAGTTTATTAAGGACAGTATACTCTCAAAATGAGAGAGTGGACAGGCCCAGAAGTGGCAACTGCACTGGGGTGAGTGGTGTCTCTTCATGTTTGCATAGGTCGTGGGTCATAGTGAGGTTGGTCTCTGACCGAAATTGATTCCAATCATCCAAGGGACTCCTCCTACTGGTTAGGAGGGGGAGTTTTTGGCCTACAAGGTTCTTGTCGTAACTGTCATGGCCATCTTCCCCCATGGGGAGTTGAAACCACAATGTAACTATGTTATAATGAAGCTCTGGGTTACCCTGGGGCAGAAGTTGGAGAGAAGAGTGCATGTTCTGCACCTGCAGCTCTTGGTCTCTCAGGCCTGGGTGTTGGCAGCCATAAGGCAAGGGTATTGAAAGCCTCAAAATCAGATTTTGTGCCTTCAAGCTTCTACCTGTCACCTGTTTATGACCATCTTTGCCTCCAGCCCTGTCTAACTGCCTTGTTTAAATGGTTCAAGCCATAATGCATCCATTGACTGTAACAGATTAACTTCTTTCCTGTGCATCTAGGAGGGTATTAGTTGTGTATCTTTGGAAGAACTGAAAAAACAGTCTCTCAGATTGTTCTGGGGTGTACTGTGATTCAGATGATGAGCTTGAGTTGAGAAGGGTGATCAGGATGGGTGCACATACAAGTATTTTGTGAGTTCTTGCTTGTTCAAGTAGTTTTCAAGGCCTTGATACTTAAATGACAGTTTGGCTGGGTATAAAAACCTTGTTTTTGCTCATTTCCCTTACGTTTCTTGAAAATGATTTGCTACTTTTATGTAAGTCTGACTTCTGATATTGTAAGTTATCTTTTTTGTATCTTAAAGTCTGACAGTTTATTAGGGTACATTTTATTTTATTTATTTATTTATTTTAGATTTTTATTTGACAGAGAGAGGCACAGCAAGAGAGGGAACACAAGCAGAGGGAGTGGGAGAGGGAGAAGCAGACTTCCTGCAGAGCAGGGAGCCCGATGTGGGGCTCCATCCCAGGACCCTGAGATCCTGACCTGAGCCAAAGGCAGATGCTTAACGACTGAGCCACCCAGGAGCCCCTATTTATAGAGTACATTTTAGAGTTACTTGTTCTTTTCAGTTTTCACTAATTGGCTCTTTTAATGTGTAGCTTCAAGTCTTTTTTAATTTCCAGAAAAGTATCTCTGATTATTGTTTTAAATACTCTCTTTCAGTATGTTAAATATCTTTCCCAGAGTCTGGAGTATAAGTATCTTAGAATATATGTATCTTCAGTTACATGATGTTTGACTCTCTTTGCCTATTTTCTGTTTCATTCACTTCCTTTCTGCATACTCATTTCTTTATCTTTTTCTTTTGGTGGTTTTCTCATTTTTTATCAATGCCTTTCATTAAATTTTCATTTGTATTTATTCTCCTTTGGGCACCTTTTAATTCAGTCTTTTTTAATAAGATTTTTAAAAATCTCTTTTCTAAATGAGTTCAATTTGCTTTTGTTTCACTTCTTTTTCACACCATTTCTGATCTCAGTTTCTGTATTAGATTCGTATGTGCCTGTTGGAGGCTGTTCAGTTCCCTTTTGAGTGTTGTGTTACAGATTTCTTTGGTTTCCTGGCTGCTTTCGGGGTGGAGGGAGAAGTTTTATTAGTGAAATGCTTTGATTTACATTTTGTTTTCTTATAGCAGGTTTGTGTGGGTATGGGCTTTATTTTCTTTGAACCCCTGTTTATTTTATGAGTAGGTTTTTTGGTTGGAGAGCTTCTTTCCAGTTGTTTCTTCCCCAGCATTCCTTTTCAGTGATGTTGGTTTTGATGGGTGGATGATTTGTCTTCTTTTGCTTTTGTTTCTGCAGTTCCTTAATTTTTCTCTTACTTCTTTGTTTCCATTTTCTGTCATGTCTCCCAAGAAGTGCCACTCTCTCTAAATAATGACCCTCCGTCACAAACAGTGCTTCTTCAAGGCTGAAACTTCTGGTTTCATGCACTTTCATGCCCCTTTCCTATACCCAGTTCTGTGAACTTATTAAGCAGTGTAGTATTAACATGTATAAGTATAGCCAAACATGATTAATGAAACCGAGTAGAAAGCTCTGAAGCAGGCCCACACAGGTAGATGTTTGATTGATTATGTTAAGTGTAAGGATGTAAAGGATGGTCTTTTTGATAATTGGTGTGTGATTGTTAAGATGGGTATCCATAAATTACATTTGACCCCTACCTTATATCACACACAAAAATCAATTCCAGATAGACTGTAGGTCTGAAGGTGAAAGGTAAAAAATAATATAGAAAAGTCTCTTGGCCTAAGAGTAAGAGAACCTTTCTTTAACAGAACACAGACTAATTAAATGAGTAGATGCTAAGTTGAACTCAGTTAATATTAAGAACTTCTGTTTATTAAAACATACAACTGAGATTATAAAAATAATCTACAGGCTAGGAAAGAATGTTTGAATCACATGTGAACCGACATGTATCCTACCTAGAAAATTTAAAGAACTGGCAGAAATCAGTAAGACAGCCAGATAATCTTATAGTTAAATGGGTAAGAGACTTGAAATTGCAGTTTTGAAGAAGATGCACAAATAGCCAATGAAGATGAAAAGAAGTTTAAACTCAGTAATCAGGAAGTGCAGATTAAATAGTAATGAGATATCAGCGCAGTCTTCAGATCATCTAAAATTGAAAAGACTGGCAGTGCACAGTGTGGAGAATGTGGAGCAGCTGGAAGGCATACCCTAACCGATGGGGGTGTAAGTTGGTACAGACATGTTGCAGAACTGGTGGGGCTTGTACTGAAGTTGAAGATACCTTATGAACTAGAATTGGTCTTCTGCATATACACTCAATAGCTGTGCAGGCACGACGGTGCCAGGATGTGTGTATGGTGGTGTGCATGGTAGCATTATTTGTAATAGCCCCATGTAGATAGAACCCAAATGTTCATCAACCATGGAGTGATTGTGTAAGTTGCGTTGTATTCGTACATTATTCAGTGGTGGAAATGAAGAAATGGAAGCTGCGTGCAACAGCAGTAATAATCTCACAAACTTAATGTTGAGTGGAAGATGCTAGACATAGCAGAATCCAAGCTGTACAGTTTTGCTTAAATAAAATTTTCAAGGGGTGTCAGGAACAAGGAAAGTGATTATTTTGTTGGGAGAAGAAGGGATTCATAATTGACCAGGGAGCATGAAGGGCACTTCCAAGGGTGCTGACCTTGCCCTATTTCATGACCCTGTTGGTGGCTCCCTGGATTGGTCCACTTTGTAATAATCCTTCAAGTTGGAATTTCTTTTAATCACTGGATTTATTTTATATATCACTTTTATACCAGTGTTTGGATGTAGTGTTCCTTTTCAGCTAGTGTCTGGTTTTTATCCAATTCGCTTTTAAGTGTTAATCTTTTCAGTGAAAATCAACGTGGTTTTTGAGCCAGCTCTTCCCCCATTCCCGTCTGATTTTTCTAGTGGAAGTCCTGCCTTTCTGGAAAGCCTCTGAGAGCTGCAGACCTCATTAGTCCTCGTTTCTTTTATGCTTTATACCACCAGTTCTCTAAGTGTAGTACGGGGACTCCTGGGGGTCTCCAGGACCTTTTAAGGGGCCATTGAGGTCATACTTATTTTCATAATTACACTAAAACATTATCTGCCCTTTTTACTATCATTATTTCAGAGCATACAATGGGTTTTTCAGAGGCTACGTGACAGAGCCACAGTTACCTGAAAAGACTGTTAAAACACTCCTCTTTCCTACTAAGTATCTGTGTAAGACTGAATTGTCTTCATACACTGCAGTCAAAACAACATATCACAGTGGAATGAATTCAGAAAGCAGATAGGAAAATCCAGCTTCCTTCTTTTAAGCCAGACATTGAAGGAACTTTTAAGAATATAATGGTGCTGATAGTTTTTTGTCTTGAGAAAAAGAGTTAGTTTTTTTGAAGATACATTTGTTAACACATAATGAATTTATTTTGTCGTTTTCAGTGATATAATAAATATTGAAAATGTTTCTGTCTTAATTTCTAGTATTTGGTGAATATTGATAAGCAGTGCTTGGAAATTTTACCCAGTTTATAGTTTGGAATAGTTGTATATCATATGTTTATGTAACTTCTGTTCTTGAGGTCTTGAAAACAAATATAAGTTGGAGGGCCCCAAATGTGTACAAAAGAATCATCTTGGGGATCTTAATTTCATCATTGATTGTTGCTCTTATGTAGAAAAATTGATTGTTTTTTTAAAAAATAACCTTTTGGGGCGCCTAGGTGGCTCAGTGGGTTAAGCCGCTGCCTTCGGCTCAGGTCATGATCTCGGGGTCCTGGGATCGAGTCCCACATCGGGCTCTCTGCTCGGCAGGAAGCCTGCTTCCCTCTCTCTCTCTCTGCCTGCCTCTCCGTCTACTTGTGATCTCTCTCTGTCAAATAAATAAATAACATCTTTAAAAAAAAAATAACCTTTTGTTTTGAAACAGTTGTAGACTTGGAAGTCGTATAAGTAGCACAGAAAGGTCCTGTGGACTTCACCCAGATTTACCCCCATGGTGACATTCTGTGTAACTGCAGAATGTCTCCAGAAAATTGATATGGTACTATCTGTAGACCTTTTTCTGATTCCACCACTTTTTACATGCACTCATTTGTGTGTTTTGTATGATCACCTGTGTAGATTCGTGGAACCACCACATCAAGGCACATGACTGTTTCATCACTATGAAGGAGCTCATTATGCTTCTCTCTCTCTCTCTCTCTTTTTTTTTTTTTTTAGAGAGTGAAAGAATGTGCGTGCATACAAGCCAGGCAGGGGGTAGTGCATGGCAGAGGAGAGAGAGAAAGAGAATATATCCCAAGCAGGCTCCAAGCCCAATGTGGAGCCAGATGCAGGGCTGGATCTCATGACCCTGAGATCATGACCTGAGCTGAAATCAAGAGTCAACCACTTGACTGAGCCACCCAGGCATCCCCCACACCTCATGCCTCTTCTTTTGGTCATTGTGGTTGATTTTGGTATATTGATTTGTATCATGTGACCTTGCTGAGCTTGTGTTTTCGTTCTAGTTTTACTGTGGATTCCTTAGGATTTTCTGGGTATAGGATTATGATATGTTCTAGTGATGAAATTGTTTAGCCAGTTTACTTCCTTTCCGATGTGGATGGTTTTTCTTCCTCTCTTTTTTGCTTTATGGCCTCGGGTGGAATAGAAGTGGTAAGAGTGGGCATTATTGCCTTGTTCCTGATTTTAGGGGAAAAGCATTCAATCCTTTACCATTAAGTGTGATGTTAGTTGTAGTTTTTTTGTAGATCACCTTTGTCAGGTTGAGGAAGTTTGTTGGGAGTTTTTAATCGCAAATGAGTGTTGGATTTTGTGAAACATTTTTTTCTGCATCTATTGAGATGGTCATGTAGTTTTTTCCTTTATTAATATTCTGTATTACCCTAATTGATTTTTGGAGGTTAAATCAACTTTGCATTCCCATGATAAGTCGCATTTGCTCATGGTATATAGTCCTTTTTATATGTTCCTAGATTTGTTGTGTTTGTTGAGGATTTTTGCATCTGTATTCATGAGTGATACTGATCTGTAGGTTTTTTGTAATGTTTTTATCTTGGTCAGTCTGAAGGTTTGTCAGTTTTTTTGATCTGCTTCCCTCTAGGTAGGATTTAACCTCAAAGTTGTTTAAAAAATAACAATTATCTGATGTCTATGATTGTGTTTTAGATGGTGGAATTTTAGGATGATGATTGTCTGGGACTGTCATTTGAATGTGAAATGGATATTTAATCCCTCTAAAAACATTGAGAGAGAAACTAGATTAAAATAAAAAAGTAAATAAAATACCCAAGCTAGAGAAAGGGGAAGGATACTGATGATTCATTATCAGTGAATTAACTATAATCATTTTTTTGGCTTATCTTTTATTGAGCAATTTTGGATGCTAGACAAGTGACACTCAAATATTCTAATGTTCCATAGATTATGTAGGTGAGTATCTAGGTCTCGACAAATGTTGAATTGAAGTGCCAAGGGTGGGAAATAAGGTTGAAAATAATATTTCTCCTGTACTGAGGAGACATTTGTATTTTGGGTTGTTTTGCACAACAAAATCTCACATACATTGTCTCCTTGTCCACTTTACCATTATTGTTTTTGGCTCTGTGAATTCCTGAAGAAAAAAAAAAGAAAAAGAAAAAGAAAAACAGCACTATCTTGCAACTCACCCCCACTGATTTACAGACCTGATACATACCCTTGCAATGACCCTCTTCTGCTGGGAGGTGACATTCCTCATTGGTGAGTGTGAACGCTGATTATGCATGCACGGTCATCAGAAATGAATGAACTGGCAATGCAAAGGCATGAATGAATCCAGATAAAAATGAAACCAACTCATGGTGAAAAGCAGATGATTTCTAGATTGACTGCATTTCTGAAACCTTAGTTGCTGAAAATTGGCGATGTCTGCATTTCCAGTAATTTCTTACTGTGTATTTTTGGCTTTCCGTTATATAAGATTTCATTTAAAAAACAAAATAGTCTCTTAAACTTTTCCTTTTAGAAGACTATTGGGACAGTTTCATTAATATGAATGTGTCTACCAGCGGGCTTTCTCAGAGGTGCTGTAGCATAACGTGGGTTAAAAATATGTTCATTTTCCATTTCTGTCAGTAACGTTGGAAAGAATCTCAGTGAATGGCATTTATACTCTCCATGGGCTTTATATAAAACTTTATATAAAACTGTCCGAGCAGTAGATTTCATGTTCTTTTGTAGGTCTAATTAGCATTCAAATATTTCTTAACTGTCAGATTTCATATAGTTTAGTGCTTCTTGACATTTTCCCCCCTAATTTTCTAATGTCAGCCTCAAATTATTTCTAGTAATTTTGGAATTTCTTTTCTTACAGATGGCATTTGTTTTTGCAGGCATTGTTAATGAAATGAGGAACCCTTATCTGGGAGGAATGGAATGTGATTTCTCTTCCTAAATTGAGTAGAATTTGATTTATCCTAGTCTTCTCACCAAAGTGCTAAAACAAATGATAAGATTTAGCAAATTACATTTAAATTTAAGTTCCTAGAATTTCTGAAGTGGCACAGATATGAACAATTAACTAGTTACAGCAAATTTGTGAAAAGTTGAATGACTAGAAGCCTAGGGTGGCTTGAGTTGACCAAAGCATTTTGATCTGTTTCCTTTCCCTCTCCCCCAGATGCAGAAATGATAAATACTACTTCAGATTTTATTTTAAAGCTTGCTTTCTGGTTGTAGGATACTGAAGTCAATTTAGCATAATTCTATAACTTTTTTGAGTCGCTTATATTTTCTTGCTGCTGTTTATAAGTTGCCTCATTAGCTTCAGTTTTCTTAATTTGCAATTTTTCCTTTCTAGTGAGATTTCCTGTATGCATTTGTTCAATAGCTTTATTATCCAGAGTTTTCTTTTCGCCGATAATTGTTCCTTTAGGGAGGAAAGTAAGGGGCAAGCTTGATAAATTTATCTTGTGGTAGAAGAAAGCAGTAGGAGATGGGTTAGCTCTAAATGTCAGAGGACAGGCATTAGTGATGAGAGTCTTGTCTGGTTTCAGACCGGTTAGGGTGGAGAAATCACTTGGAACCCTTCCACTCTCATTCCCTTTGTAGCTGCTTGGCACTCTCATGGAAAGTTACTGTTAGCCTAAAAGAATGAAAACAGCCAGTTATTTTACCACCTAGATGGGTTTATTCGGGAGTAGCAGAGAATTGCCATTTGGGACCTGCAACCCGTGGCAGGCAAGTCCCACAAATGAAGGAGAGAAATGTTAGTTTATGGAGGAGGAAGTTGGGAGGGGTTGTTTGGAACCAAAGTTCCTTGGAGAGAAGCAAGAGTTCAGGGTGATGATGATTTCTCTTTGGCTAAGTTGCAGGCTGGCTGATTCCTTGTAGGAGATGCAATGTCTGTCTTTTCAGTTGGGGCCTGTAATTGGCAGTTCTTCCTGTAATTGATGTTGGGTGGACCGGGCTCTTCTTGCTGGCCTCCCTACTCCGTTTTAGTGAGGTTTCCTGTTACTCGTTTTCACATTACAGAACCACTGCTTTTGTGGGTAAGGGGCCCCAAGTTATGTTGTCAGTGGGCGAGAATCAGAACTTTCTGGCTTTTTGTTTTTTATTACCTCTTCCCAGAGGGTCTTTGACAATCATTTGCTACAGACCAGCCTTTTGTATTAGAAGAACAGATGGGGCTGTTAGGGATATTGAGGAGGAAGGAATATGTAGTGGTGCTTTGGGATAGGGTGTTAGCAGGTGTGGACAGAAATATGTTTGCTTTGGGGACTTAGAATCAGAAGTAAAGGCATTGTCTCTGACTATTTGGTAGGTTTGTGGCCGATAGACATGGAATTCTGTAGTATTTCAGATTCCCCTTTACAAGTTCTTCAATTAAATTTGTGGTTCACCTGTAGCAGATGTGTAGGGTTTAAGGGATGCTTTTTGCCCTTAACTCATTTCTAGCTCACTTAATGCTGTTAGACTTTTTTTTTTTTTTTTTTTAAACTGACTCGCAACAAAGGAACACTATCTTTTTGGAACAGTGGGATGTACATAAATGCAATCACATGTGGATGGCTCCTGATTAGACCTCCTCCTTTGCATGTTTCAGGCTCAGGGCCGGATGATTGATTGCCTCTGAGACTGGATGGGACAGAATTGCAGCTCAATCAAGAGCAGGGGCTCTGGGGCCAGACTGATTGGGGTTCAGGTCTTGGCTTTGCTGTCAGCAGTGTGGATTGGGGGGGCATTTGTCAACTACAGTGAGCCGTGCTCTAAGACAGTACCTACTACATAGAGTTGTAAGGAGTAAAGGAGAGCATATAAATAATCAATAAAGGGTTGAGAGTAATGTGTCAAAACTAGAAGATGCCCAGTAGCCAGCAGACAAAGGACAACAGCAAGAGTAAGAAAATTCTTGAGAAAGTTTCAGATCTTTGTGTTTCAGATACTTTTGAAGAGAGGGACAAAACAGCCTAGGTGTCCTTTTTGCTATTAGAAGTAATAGGATAGAATTCTGAGGGCATAATTCATCAATAAGAAAGAGGATGACAGGCACCTCTGTGGATGTTCAAAACAGGACAGAAAGAAATTAATGCTGAGTTAGTCATTTGGGTCTTAGGGCCAAGAGAGTGACAAACTCTGTGTTGCGGTTTGGGCAGAGTTAGCATGGGTAATTTGTGTTAGTTTTCATAAGACTGCCTTCCTGTGTGATGATTTATGGTGTCAAGAGTCTTAGTGATATGGTTGAATTTGATGTTTCCAGCTCAGAAGGTAACTTATTATTCAGATGATTCTGGTTTGCATGGGGGCAAGTTCCAGAGGGTGGGGGGGGGGAGCAAGCAAGGATGAGAAGTACAATTATTTTCCTTAAATGAGTGAGACACAAAAAGGTTCACATAGTCACACAGTAAGTCAGTGCATCAGGCTGGTAGAGAATAGGTGCTTGTAGTGCAGGGCTCTTTCTTCTAGAGCTTGTGTTGTTGTTCTATCTGCGCCCAACATGGGAGTGCTGAAGGATGGAGAATAGTCACGGAGTAGACGAGGTTGAAGCGGGACCCCAGCTATCCTTAAACCCAAGTGGGAATTCCTTTTTGCCAGGCAGTATTTTCGTAGAAAATTCCTTACTCTATTAAAAAATGTTTATTTTTTAAATTATGGATTTGGTTATATTCCTTGTTTTTGTGGTTTCTTTAGACAGCTTTTCAGAAAAGTGACCCTGAACACATTTATCCTGTGGGGTTTGAACTAGCTTTATTTTTTTTTCATTGATTTTATTAATTTTTAAAAATTCCTTAATCTTTGCATGAGTCCATGTTTTCATTTTGCCTTTTCTTTCATTTGTTTGGTCTTATAGTTTATTTTTTTCCCATCATGTTAAGTGTGCTTTAATCCTCATCTCTTATTTCCCCCATTTTCCCACCCCCACACCCCTTTCTGGTAACTGTCAGTTTGTTCTCTATAGTTAAGAGTCTGTTTCTTGGTTCGTCTGTCTCTTTTTTCCTTTGCTGGTTTTATTTTGTTTTTTAAAATCCACATATGAATGAGATCATATGGTTTTTGTCTTTTCTGACTTATTTTGCTTAGCATTATACTCTCTAGATCCATCCTATGTTGTTGCAAATGGCAAAAGTTCCTTCTTTTTTATGGCTGAGTAATATTCCTGTGTGTGTGTGTGTGTGTGTGTGTGTGTGTGTGTGTGTGTACCACTTCTTTATCCATTCATCTATTGAAGGACACCTGGGCTACTTCCATGGCTTGGCAGTTGTAAATAAAGCTTTATTAAACATGGGGGTACATGTTTCCCTTTGAATTAGTGTTTTTATATTTTTGAGGTAAACACCCAGTAGTGCAATTACTGGGTTGTAGGGTAGTTCTACTTTTAACTTTTTGAGGAGCCCGCATATTGTTTTCCACAGTGGCTGCACCAGTTTGCATTCCCACCAACAGTGCAAGAGGGTTCCCCTTTCTCTGCATCCTTGCCAACACCTGTTGTTTCTTGCATGTTTACTTTTAGCCATTCTGACAGGTATGAGGTAATATCTCATTGTAGTTTTGATTTACATTCCTCTGATGATGAATGATGTTGAGCATCTTTTCATGTGTCTTTTAGTCATCTGTAAGTCTTTGGAGAAAAGTCTGTTCATATCTTCCACCCATTTCTAATTGGATTATCTGTTTTTGGGGGGCATTGAGTTTTAACAGTTCTTTTTATATTTGGGGGTATTAACCCTCTATTACATATGTCATTTGCAAGTATCTTTTCCCATTCAGTAGGTTGGCTTTTAGTTTTGTTGATTGCTTCTTTCTCTGTGCAGAAGCTTTTTATTTTGATGTAGTCCCGGTAGTTTACTTTTGCTTCATTTTCCTTGTCCCAGGAGACATAGCGAGAAAATGTTGCTATGGCCAGTGTCAGAGAGATTACTGTTTGTGCTCTCTTCAAGAGTTTTTATGGTTTCAGGTCTCACTCTTAGGTCTTTAATCTATTTTGAGTTTTTGTGTATGGTATAAGAAAGTGGTCCACTTTCATTCTTTTGCATGTGGCTGTCTGGTTTCCCTAATACCATTTGTTGTACACACTTTTTTCCTGTTGTATATTCATTCCTCTTTTGTAGAAGATTAATTGACCATATAATTGTGGTCTTATTTCTTGGTTTTCTGTTTTATTCCATTGATCTGTGTGTCTTTTTTTGTGCCAGTACCATACTGTTTTAATTAAGACTGCTTTGTAATATAACTTGAAATCCAGAATTACGATATCTCCAGTATTGTTTTTCTTTTTCAAGATTGCTTTGGCTATTTGAGATCTTTTGTGATTCCGTACAAATTTTAGGATTGTTTGTTCACTTCTGTGAAAAATTTGGTGGTGTTTTGACAGGAATTGCATCAAATGTGTGGATTGCTTTGAGTAGTATAGACATTTTAGCAAGAGTTGTTCTTCCCACAGTTTGGATTGTCTTTAAATTACGTTTCTGTATTACATGTATACATAAGTATCCTCTTTCTTCTTCTTAAAGCCTTGGCAGTCTTTTGAAGCCACTCTAGCTTTGTTGTAGTTTGCTTTTGTGATTAGGAGGGTGCATAAGAACCAGTTCTGTCTCTTCCAATAACCAGGTAGTAATAGGAGTCGCCACTTATGTACCCTGAAAGGTTTGGAGTGCAGAAGCCAGAAGGCTTACCAGAGACTTAATGTGCTCCAAAAGGTCCTGAAAACTCAATTCAGTGAAGTACATTTTGGGCTCAGTGCATTGAATCTGTGACCTCCTGTGAGATACTGCCATTTTTGCTTAATGTTTACTTAAACCTCTAACTTTTAAGAGGTACCCCTTGTGCTCTCCCACCATCTCCACTTCTTCCTCCAAAAACACTCACTTGGTTTGGCAGGATTATGGAGATAATAATCCGGCAAACAGTTTAACAAAGGCATTTCCTTCTAGGTGCCTCTTTCTCTGGCATCATAGATGAGTTACTTAGTTGTAAGGGGCCAATAAATTAGAATGCTATTTTTTTTTTTTTTTTCTGTTGCGTTTTCTTGAGGGCTGATGGTTTCTGCTGGAATGCAAATGACACATCTCGGAATTTTATGGATCTTTACTATGAAAATCCCTGGCTGTGGCAAATTGAGAATGTTTTATTAATTCCTGGGAAATACTTGCTAAGAGTACTTCTCTAGAGTGCTTATGTGTAGAGTAAAAGTGTGATTTTAATTTCCATTACTATGCAGTGAACATAATTTTTATATGAAACAGTAGTAGGATCTGGAATTAACACTATATGGCCTCTGTTCACCTAATCTGTATTTGATACATTTAATGCAGTTTATTGAGAGTTCTGGTTGTTAACCAGTGGAATTATTCATTAGAGCAATTTATTAAGGACAGCTCATTGGAGTTGACTTATAATTTCATTCATTTTTTTCCATAATTAAGCAGGTAAAAAGATAATGTATTTTGAGTTCGATCACTTTTTTAAAAGACTTTATTTATTTAAGGGTGCCTGGGTGGCTCAGTGGGTTAAGCCTCTGCCTTCGGCTCGTGTTGTGATCTCGGGGTCCTGGGATCGAGTCCTGCATTGGGCTCTTTCCTTGGCGGGGAGCCTGCTTCCTCCTCTCTCTCTGCCTGCCTCTCTGCCTACTTGTGGTCTCTCTTTGTCAAATAAATAAATAAAATCTTTTAAAAAAAGATTTTATTTATTTATTAGAGAGAGGGAGATTGAGAGTAAGCATGAGCAGGGGAACAGCAGGCAAAGGGAGAAGCAGGCTCCTCACTGAGCAAGTAGACTGATGAGCAACTCAGTCCCAGGACCCTGGGATCACAACCTGAGCTGAAGGCAGATGCTTAACTGTCTGAGCCACCCAGGTGCCCAGTTCGGTCTTTTTTTTTTTTTTTAATTTAAATAAGGAACTTTTGAAATATTCTTCACAGTATTATGTTCAGTTATGTAGAGCACATTCACGGACAGCAAAGAAATGAATAATTATCCAGGAATTTCAGTTGCTTGTATTTGTGCATTGAAGGTACATAGGGGAATAAGAGGTTTTGTAATCTCTTTGTAAAGTCATTATTGCCTTGTAGACTGACCTTACAGAGAAAGTCGTAACCATTTCAGAGTCTTTTAAGTGAAAAGATGAAAACAGTTATTACTCCTTTGGTATTTGTGATAGCTCATGCATAAGGGCCAAGGGAATGGAGGAACGCCACCATTCTGTACTACAAGTAAAGATTGTAGGATGGTGACTACCTCCCTGCAAATGGGAGCTTCCATCATAAAAGCCATAATATAATTCTCCTAAGCAGTATTTTGGGAAGCAAAAAAGGAAGAAAAGCTTTCAAACAAATGGACTGAAGTGAGCTAGTGTATAATTATAATAAGTAATATGTCTAGGTCAAAAAGGAAAAATGAATTGATAAGAACTTGGAGAAATACCAGATATGGATAAAGGCAGGGGGAACTGCATGGAAACAAAAATAACCTGGTTTCTGGATCAAGGTGATATGTTAACTAATGACCTGAAATTTTATTTTATTTTATTTCATTTTATTTTATTTTTTGAAAGCAAACATGCAGGAGGTAGGGGTGCAGAGGTAGAGAGAAAGAATCTTTTTTTTTTTTTTAAGGTTTTATTTATTTGTCAGAGAGAGAGTCAGTGCACAAGCAGGGGGAACGGGAGAGGGAGAAGCAGACTCCCCACTGAGCAGGGAGCCCAACATGGGACTTGATTCTGGGACCCTGAGATCATAACCTGAGCTGAAGGCAGATGCTTAATTGACTGAGCCACCCAGGTGTCCCAAGAAAGAGAGAAACTTAAGTAGGCTGCAGGCTCAGAGTGTAGCCCGACTTGGAGCTTGATCTCACGACCCCGAGATCATGACCTCAGCTGAAATCAAGAGCCAGACACTTAAGTGCCCCTAGTAATCTGAATTTAAAGAGCAGCTGTTTACCCACCCCTGCAGGTGGCGTACCTCACTTAGCTGATACGCTGTTGCAGTAGTGCCTTCAGGTTTTGAGCTGAGTCATTTAGGTATACCTATAACTAGTTTCAAAAGAATCTCATGGTTAGTTATAACTTGCTTATAGTAAGAAGTTAGGTAAGTATTATTTTGCTTCATCAGGCAGTCATCTGGGGAGATTTGTGATTGAAGCATAACATGTTATTGCTGTTGGTAAGCAGATACCCTTTCCTCATCGTTTCTTTGACTAATAAGCTAGTTTCTGGAAGGCAGAATACTGGTTCTTTATCATCTTGGAGCCTGGCATAATACCTTCCGTAACAGTAGGTGCTCAGTCATCCCTGTTGGTGCTATAAATTTGGTCAGCGTTCACTGCTGAACCTGCCTGTTGCCAGTCTGGCCATATACTCCAGAGCAAGCTTGTCAGGGGAAACTGTTAACCTCTTAATTGCTTTACCATGTTTATGTTTTGTTGAAATTAAACTGTGGTCCCAAAATGCATCACAAAAGACATTGCCTTATTGTATGTCTGAAAGTTTCTAACATGAGTGAAGGTGACAGCTGTGGGCAGTGCTGTGGAAGCCTCATGTCATAGGCCTAGGCAACGTTGGAGATTGTTACCATGCGTTCTGTAGGATTGGATTTTTTTTGTTGTTTTAAAACTTCCTAGTGATTTGGGGTTGTATGAAATACAGAAACAGTGCTGTCCTTGCATGGCTTAGAACCTGGGTTGTGTGCTGGTTGGAATTGTAGTGCATGGAAGGGACTTCAATTAATGCCTCATTTTGACTTTGTTGATGGAATTTTCTGTAATGAAGTAATATTTTATGTTTTCAGGTAGTTTCATGTTTGGCTTCTGTTGTTTTTTGGTCAGGATTTGGAACACCTTGTCCACTATAAGATCATTAGAAAAACATCCTTCTGTGATTCTTCCAGTCCTTTAGTGGTTTCATTTTATATATTTTTGCTCCATTTAGAACTTCAGGTGGTATAAGGTATGAGGTAAGGACTCAGTCTGGGGTATTTTTATTTTTCTCCTCCGACAGGATACTCCGATTTTGATACAGTAGCATTTAATGAGTACTTCTTACCCCAGTGATTTGAAATGCTACATCCATTTATACTGAGTTCCTCAGCATGCTTTAGTCAGTTCCTGCACTTTCTCCTCTGTTCAGTTATTAGGTTGATTTCCTCAGAGGCCAGCACCACACTCTTTTAAAGTGTTGCTGTTTTATAATGTTTCAGTATTTGATAGGAATGTCCCCTACTCTTTAGTCTTTTTCAGACTGCCTTATCTATCTTTGCTTGGTTTTTCATAAGAACTTTAAAATCACCTTGTCTTGTCCCTAAAGGAATTATTGGTGGTGCCGAAAAGAAAACCTTCCTCATTGATGAATGACCCCGGATTCTTAGAGCCCTATCTGTATTATAAGTCTGGAGACCTGGTTTTAGACCTAGTTTTGACATTAACTGGCTGTGCAATAAAAAAATTAGATTTATGTCTTACAGTTCTACAGATGTTTGCAGATGCTTTTAAAGAATTACTATGTATTTGCAACTGTTTTTCTTTACTTTCTCAATCCGTAGATACAGCTATTATAAGAATCCTCAAATTTTTTTTTTAGCATTTACAGAGAGGTCCTTTATACTTTCAAAAGTTGGAAACAACAGATTGAGAGTTCTCTAAGCTCTTTTCTGTTCTGAAATTCACTTCTAAATAATAAAAGGTGGTATATCATCATTCCAATCAAGGGTTGAATTTGGATCTTTGTAGCCACTGAAAGGGCTACTCTACCAAGAGAAGCTGCAGAAATGTTTCTTGGCAAGATCATTTATCTGTTTCTTTCTTTTCCTCTGTAGGCAGTTGGTGTTTTGAAAGGAAGCATATTGTCTAGATTTTCAAAGTTCTCTAAAAACAGGATGGAGGAGTGCGTTATTTTCGGAGCCTGTAACACATGATTGCATCTTAAGCAGAATTAAGTGCTTTGAAAGCTTGAATTTGTGTTGTCATAGTTGAGTATTATGATTGAAATAACTGTGTATGTATCTTCTTCCATTTCTGAGTGTTCATTGTTAGGTCCTGTGAGAGCCTCTGGTCAGAATGATTGGTTTATGGGAGAAGACAATCAAGGCTGTGATAATTCTTAAAAGTCGAACTTTACATTTTGAAGGACAAGTCACATCTATAATTTGTGTAATTCTGTAACAGATTGGGAAATAACGGAACAAATGAGGAGAGAAAATTGGCCTTCATCTGTTGGTGAATGGCAGACACCACTAAATTAAAGTGAGTTTTTAAAATGAAAAATGACCTTTTTAAAAAAAGATTTATTTATTATTTGAGAATGAGAGAGAGCGAGCGCATGTGCATGTGGGTGGAGGGATGGGGAAGTCGGGGGGCAGAGGGAGAGAGAAAAGTGCAAAAGACTCCTGGCTGAGCGCAGAGCCCTATGTGTGGCTTGATTTCAAGACCTGAGATCATGACCTGAGTGGAAATCAAGAATCACATGCTTAACTAGCTGAGCCATTAAAGCGCCCCGAGAGACGACAATTTTTTTGGCTCCTTTTGGAAAATTACTTATAGATTTCATTGATTTGAAGTTGCTAGTTAAAAAAAACCGCAAAAAAACAAAACAAAATGAAAAGCCTTAAAAAGATTTACCAGAAATCCTATAATTCTATGAAGAATAATATTCTGAAGTAGAGGGTGAGGTTTGGGATATGTGGAGTCTAGTTCTACTAGACTCAGTCTATTTAAGAAATGTAAATAATGTTCTTAAGAAGGAATGAATATGATAATTAGGTAAACTGATACAAATTACCACTATTGAAATTAGGAAGGTTGGGGGGGGTTAGGAAAACAAAAATATAAGCAGAAAATAATCTTAAGAGTGAAAGTCGGTTCATTGAATCCCAAATGTTGTTTGTGTGCTAAATAGGAATAGAGTATCCAAGTAAGCAGAGCAGCTCGCCGAGAGAGAGAGAGAGAGAGAGAGAGAGAGAGAGAGGGAGAAGCAGACCTAGGAGTGTGAGACTTCAGATAAAGATCTTGAGTTTACATTTCCTTTCTTGAAGAGTACATGTGACTAGAATAAACTAGAACCAGAGACCCAATTCTGCATTCCTGGGAGGGAAACTGGCCCCTTCTGGACCGTGTCTGTCTTGGACCAGTTAGTTGTGGCCAGGAGGTGGGGGTGGGGTCACGAAGTCAAGGGCTTCAGACAGTCACTGACCCCTCTTGTTTCTGCTAAAGGCAACCAGTAACCTGAAACTGATTTCCAGTTCAGTTGTCATCGCAGATTGCGTTTTGAGAAATAAGAATTTTCTTCCTTGGAATCTATGTGATCTTTTGGATTCACTGCAGTCCTAAAAAAAACTTAATTTGCAGTTTATACTTCCACCAGTAGAGTGTAAGAGTGTCTGTGTCTCCCTATCCTGGCCAGCCCTGGGGTTTTTCATGTTAATCTTTGCTAATCTAGTAAGTGATAGTTGTGTGACACATTGTGGCTTTAATTCGCACTTCTTCAATATCATAGGTCAGGTGTTTTTTCATGACTGCTTTTCCGTCAGCCATTGGGGTAAACAGTTACTTAGTTCCCTGCTTTTGTTCAGCCAGATTGGTGGGCTGCGGGGAAGCTTCTGTTTTGTAGAGTATTGCTTTGGGAAAAGTTTCAGCTTGTTCTATCGGGCATCAAATTAGCACTACAAATGGTTCATCTCAGGACTGGCTTAGGTGGAGTGGAGTGGGCAAGTGTCTGCAGAGCATTAAAAAGTGGTCACAGAGTGAGGTGTCATGGCAGGAACCGCCGTGATTGGTAGACAGCAAACTGTTACTGCAAATTGAGCGCAGCAGGGATCAAGGACTGTATGGTTTAGAAAGGTACTTATGTAGGCAAGCGGCACGGTCCTCTGAAGGCTTAGACATTTGGGCCTGGTGCGGCATTGTCAACAGGTGCCTTTGTATGAGGGTCTTGCTGTTTAACGTTAGGTAAATGTTCGATCAAATTGGTACCACAATACTGCTTTCAGAGTGATTTTGCGTATACCCAGTATTTAAACCTTTCCTTGTGTTATTTCTTCAAAGCACAACATAGTTGGGCAGATTGATATGTGTAGTTCTCTCGCAGTTAAGTTAAAAACCATTGTGTTAGTGTAGGTTGGTTGGGGAGTAGGGTGTTGTCTACTCATGCTTTGGATTGTCTTGAACACAGATGACTGTACTCCCTTTGGCTGGATGTTTCTTCAGATTTTAATATTCATGAGGACCGTTATCACGCTTCTTCTTACATTGAATTAAAGCCAAGGTAGGGTTGTCAGAAAGCATCTTTGCATTTCTTTTGCATTACTTCCTTGACTGGCCTCTCTCCGTCCCTGGGTTTCTGCCAGTGCAGATGATGGTTTGCTTCAGTAGCTCTCAGTGTACAGGAGTGAATGGAAAATGGAAACATGCTTCTGTTCTCGTATGTCCAACTTTCCCCTTCCCCTTTGCAACCAGTTCCTTTGGGAAAGCTGAAACTGAAGACCCATGTCTGAATAGCATTTTAACAGTATTTCTCATTAATATGCTTTGTCCGTCCTCCGTTTGCAAGAAAGGCACTGTCAGGATGTTCTTGGTTTGAAGCCTGGATGCTTTGATTTCCGTCCTGTTAATTTCTTATCTGTGACCCTCTGCTGAGAAGTGTCCCCCCCCCCATTTAATCACACTCAGAAGAAAAGGTAAAACTTCTGATATCTTTTTTTAATTGTGTTTCAATAAGATTGCTGCCTCATCCTCTCTGTATAAAGATGTAATATGGTATTTACTTTTGCTTCAGTATTTTTTTTTTAATTTTGACCTTTTTTATTTGAGAGAAAAAGACTAAAGGAAGGCATCAAGTGGAAAAGTGTTGATTATTCTCTTTAAATGTCTTTGCTCCTACAGATGTCATCTTTAAGAGTAGGTTTTAAACCAGAAATATCCCCTAGAAATTTACTTGCAGAAAGCAGTCTGGATGAGATTTAAGTGCTATGCAGATCTACATGAGATCACCGGTGAGGTCACCAAGGAAAAATTCCAAATAAACACATTTAAAATCTGGTAATCTCGTAATTCTCTAGTTTCGCCTAGAGAAAAAGTAAGAATAAAATGCCATACAAACTTCATTCTTTCTGCAACTAGTTATTGAATACCTACTATGTGCCACATACTATTCTGCGCACTGGAGGTAAATCTGTGAGCTAAATGCTAAAAAAATCCCTGCCCTTCCCTCAGAGCTGACATTTTAGGCAGTAAAGGAGATAATTAATTAGACACATACACAGAGCATATCAGAAGATGATAGGTACTATGGAGAAAAAAATCATTAAAGAACTTGCGATTTTATGTTAGGTTTGGGTCAGGGAAGATGGTATTCAAATAGAGGTTTGAAGGAAGCATGAGGGGTGTAAGGTGGGTGGGGAGGAACATTCCAGGAGAGGTCACAGCAAATGCAAAGGTCTTAGGGCTGGCTGCTGCCTTACGTGGAGGGAGAGCTGGAAGGAGGCCAGACTAGGGAGGTGGCCTGAAGTAGAATGAGAGAGATGGGGACACAGTGGTAAAGGGAGGGAAGGAGGCAGGTCCTGTAGCTCTCCTGGGTCATCGTGAGGGTTTTGGCTTTTATCTGAATGTGATGAACAGCCTTTGAAGAGTCTTGAAGCGAGGAGAGACATGGTCCGACTTCCCCTTTGGATAGAATTGAGAGCAAAGGGTAGAGGCGGGAGACCAGCTAGGTAGAGGTGTCAAGTGAGACTGCCTGACAGCCTAGGTGGGGATGGAAGTGGTCGAGGTGGGAGGAGCAGTCTGATTTGGGTAGATTTAGAAGGCAGAACCTTCTAAATCAGTAGGATTTCATGATGGATCCTGTGTGATGTGTGTGAGGGAGAGAAGTTAAGATGTGCAGGTTTTTTGACCTGAGCGTCTGTGACTGTGGAGCTGCTGTTAACCGAGATGGGGGCACAGGGCAGGTGGCAGTGAGGGTTCATTCCTGGGCAGGTTGAATTCGAGCGCCTATTCGACCTCCATGTGAAGATGTTGAGGTCACTGTCGGGTATACCGCTTCGAAGTTCAGGGGAGTGGTCTCCATCGGAGATGTAAATGGGAGCTGGCAGTGTACGTTCGGCATTAAAACCATGAGACTGGATGAGACCAGAAAAAGCAGGAGTGCGGATCATGGAGAGCAAATGTCCAGGGACTGTGTTAGGGTTCTTTAGGTTGGGGAAGCTTTAGGAGCAGCTGGTTGTTGATGCCTGTAGCTCTTGGTTACTCCTCGACATACTACTACTTCTCTACCTGGTTCACTGTTACATTTTAATCCCAGCTTTACTTCAGGATGGACGTCTGGCTGGAGGACATGTTAGGTAGTAGTTCTTAAGGACCTGGGAGGAGAGACGGAGTTTTACTCTTTTGCTTTCCACATCAGACTGATTCTGGATTGTTCTGGTTTTTTTCTGATCTTTCTGCTGGTAAGCTTTGCTATATTATGGTTTTAATGGAGTTTCTGATGTCACCAAAGTGCTTTATTTAACCAGTCTCTAATGAAATACTATCTCTTTCTGACAATTGACTTTTTTTTTAAATTTTTTTGCAAATAGTTAATATTATTTAAAGCACATTTACTTTTCAGGAAATATTTTGGAATACTAGGGTTATTTTTGTGGGTTTTTTTGTTTTGTTGTTGTTGTTGTTTTGGAGTGCATCCCAACAGTTTCTTACTTTACAATGCTTTCTCATTTCACTGTCTCTAATACAAAGACATTCTTTTTTTTTTTTAATTTTTTATTTCTTTTCAGCGTAACAGTATTCATTGTTTTTGCACCACACCCAGTGCTCCATGCAATCCGTGTCCTCTCCAATACCCACCACCTCGTTCCCCCAACCTCCCACCCCTCGCCCCTTCAAAACCCTCAGATTGTTTTTCGGAGTCCATAGTCTCTCATGGTTCACCTCCCCTTCCAATTTCCCTCAACTCCCTTCTCCTCTCCATCTCCCTTTGTCCTCCATGTTATTTGTTATGCTCCACAAATAAGTGAAATCATATGATAATTGACTTTCTCTGCTTGACTTATTTCACTCAGCATAATCTTTTCCAGTCCCGTCCATGTTGCTACAAAAGTTGGGTATTCATCCTTTCTCATGGAGGCATAATACTCCATAGTGTATGTGGACCACATCTTCCTTATCCATTAGTCCTTTGAAGGGCATCTTGGTTCTTTCCACAGTTTGGTGACCGTGGCCATTGCTGCTATAAACATTGGGGTACAGATGGCCCTTCTTTTCACTACATCTCTAATACAAAGACATTCTTATCAATTACTGCTGCAGGGTAATTTGATGAAGATGAATGTTCAGCTGTGTGTGTGTGTTAGATACAGAGAAAATATTTTCACAGGGTGTTTCTGTAATATGTTGTACAACTGTGACAGTATTTTCAGTGCTGTTCTTCAGCACTGAAAGTTCAACCAGTTTTCACAAATTGGTTACACTAGTGTGATGCGTGCATTATGGGAAGTGGTCCTAAAGTGTCAGTAGCACATTCAGTCATGTTTCTAGGGCCAGTGTGATTTAAGTGAGTCCCCTGCCCTGCTGCCGTGTAATACTGATTCACTGCATGAATGAATGCACTTAGGTGAATGTGTGTGTGTCTGTGGGGGCGGAGAGTTATACTATAATGAAGATGGAAAATGGAAAAAATTCCATCTTAGCTCATACAGAGAAGGCTCACATGGGAGATTTTCTACCTTCCACCTTACAGAAGCATTCATTTTGGCCCAGAGTGGCTCAACAGAATCACAGGCTTCCTTATGCATGTTGCTTTCCTGTACTTTCTGAGTTACCTGGTTCCAGAGTGGGAAAGTGAGAGTTTTCGGGAAGTTCCAACTCCTGATGATGATGGAGGAGAAACCAGCAAGAGCGCAAGCACTTGTCGTTTACAATTACAATTTCATTTTTCTAGACCATTTACTAAGCCACCTGAAATTTGCTTTGTTTTAAATTTTTATTTTACATTATTTTTACTATTAATCTTGAGGCTTATTTAAGTCTGTTCTGGGTATTTTTATATAATTAATCATATTCTCTTATTATATCATCTTTTATTTGTTTTTTTAGCATTTATTTCACTTGAGATTCCCTTGCAATTTTATTTTTCTACTCTTTCTGGGTCATTTCCCAGTAGAATCCAAGCTTCACAAACACAAGAAATTGTCTTTTACTGTGTTTGATGCCCTCTACCTGAGTAGTAGTACATAATTGGTATTCAGGAAATAGTCTCGTATCAATAAATACTGTAGACTCTGCTTTGTATGCTTTTTTGTTCAGTGTCAAGAATTTTATCCCATAGTTAAAAAGTCTTCTGAAGTGCTACCCAGGTAATTGCATAATAAGTTATTTTATATCTAGCATAAATTTGCTTTAAATTAGTTCTTTTGTTTGTCATATTTAATTTCTTCTATTTTATTATTGGAAATAACATTAAAGGAAGAATATCTTTATGTATAGATTTTTTGCTCACATTTGTGTTTATTCCTTTAATATATATTACTGAAAGAATTATTAGTTGAAATAATTCAAGTCTGAGCATGTGCTGACCACGGAAGTATAACGATTTACACCCCCACTGGCATTTTAAAAGAGCCCCTTTCTTCTAGGATTTGATCTCTAATGCTGTTTCCTTCCTGTTTTGTGCTCACTCCCTTTGGCAGTCCCATCCGTTGCTGCTTCTGCAGCCAGTGCTGGAGATTGTGCCTCTTACCCCAGGGTCTAACTCTGTGTACTAGGTGCTGGAGATCCCCCCTGTACCTCAAGTTCGCATTCCCCAGCAGTGTAATCATTATCTTTCCATCAAAATCTGTTCCCAACTGCTCTGTTCCTTTTTACGATCAATGAAAGTAACATCTTTTCAGCACCCAAGTTGGCAGTGTGGGCGTGATTCTCAGTCCTTCCCTTTTGCTCTTTACCTTTAACTAGTTGGTGCATGCCCCTTCATGTCCATGCTTTTTGCTCCTGTTTCAGTTTATGCTGATTGCCACCTCTTTCCTGGAATGTTAGATTATTGTTCTAACCTCCTGTGTCACTTTTCTCCAATGCATCATCCTTACTGCCAAAGCTGTCTTCCTGAAAGGCCTGTCGTCTATTGCTGTCCCGATTAAATTCTTTCAGACTCTCTCAGGTGCTCACAGAGTGAAGTTAGAACTTCACCCGGAATTGTGTGCTCTGCTTGCCCTGCGTGCTGTCTGCCCTTTGTCATTTCCTGTAATGAGGGCTTCTCCTCCGCCTCATTCTCCAGGTGTGTGAACTGTTGGAGTTCCCCATTTGTGTCTTAACTCTTTTGTCCTTCGGTGGCTGGATGGACTCTGCATAGAATACTGTCCCTCACTTGTTCATTTAACATTCATTTGAAAATTAGGCTCTAAGAGGGCTTTCTTACTGTTTTGTAGTGACAGCTTCCTTTCCTGTATGGACTATATAGGCGATGTTTAAGCGCTTTGATTGACAGAATCTTCAATATCAGTGTTGTTAATATTCATTTATAAGTTTGTGAGCTAGGCTGTGTGACTGAACATTATTTGTCCTTGACAAACAAACAAAAACAAGTAGACTCATAAATGCAGAGAACAAACTGGTGGTTGCCAGAGGGGGAGGGGAGGGTAATTAAGAGGTACAGATTTCCATTTACAAAGTAAGTCAGTCCCAGAGATGGAAAGTACAGATTAGGGAATATAGCCAATGACATTGTAATAACTTTGGTGACAAGAGTAACTGTACTTATTCTGGTGATCATTTCATAACATATATAAATGTTGCATCACTATGTTGGACACTTGAAACTAATAATAACACTGTATGTCAGTTATACCTCAATTTAAAAAGAAAAAACAACAGGGTACCTGGCTGGCTCAGTTGGTTAACCACCTCCCTTCGGCTCAGTCATGGTATCAGGGTTCTGGGATCGAGCCCTGAGTGGGGCTTCCTGCTCAGTGGAGAGCCTGCTTCTCCCTCTTCTCTCCTCTCATGCTCTATCTTAGTCTCTCTCTCTCTCTCTCTCTCTCAAATAAATAAATAAAATCTTTAAAAAAAAAGTTTCACCAAACCCAAGATAATAAACTAATTAAAACTGACTCTATGGGTATGACACTTTTTATTTAGAAGACTTGGTAAACAATTCTGTCTTCTCTGGAAATCCTGTTCTGCAGCTGTGATTGAAGATAGGAATAAGAAGGGAAGCGAATCATCTTGGCTCAGGGTGTCTGAGTAATATCATTTTGCAAGAAGGGCTCCATTGTAATTTATAGAAACAATTTTGAGTAAAGTCAAGTGAATTAAAAATTTTAAAAAGTGAATTAAAAATAAACTGCAGGAGTGAACAGATTCCCATTTCAAGAAATACTAACAATTGAAAGTGACATCATTTTTCTTAATTTCACTATATAATCCATAAATATTTGGGGAAGTTACAATAATAGTAGTGGTAATATTTGTAACCTTCCTAAATATTTACAATAGAACTTTTGCCCACCTAATTAAAAAATTTTCCAGAAATATACTCAGAATGTGCTTCTAGGAGCATGTTTGTGACCCATTTTTTATAATACTGTTTCTCATGTCCTGCATCATAATAACATTTTATTACAAAAACAAAAACAACCCAAAATGCCCTTATGGCCCATTCAGATTGTTGTATGTATCGATACTCCTTCCTTTTTACTGCTGAGTTAAACCATGGTGTGGATGTAGGGTTTGTTCAGCCATCCACCCAAATAACATTTGAGCTGTTTCTAGTATTTTTGTATCATGAATAAAGCTGCTAAGTTTTAATTTCTCTGGAATAAATGCCCATGAGTGTGCTTACAGGGCCCAATGGCAAGTGCACATTTAGTTTTCAAGAACTTTCGGGGCACCTGGGTGGCTCAGTGGGTTAAAGCCTCTGCCTTTGGCTCAGGTCATGGTCTCAGGGTCCTGGGATCGAGCCCTGCATTGGGCTCTCTGCACGGCAGGGAGCCTGCTTCCACCTCTCTCTCTCTCTGCCTGCCTCTCTGTATACTTTCGATCTCTGTCAAATAAATAAATAAAAATCTTAAAAAAAAAACTTACAAACTGTTTTTTAGAGTAGTTGTACCCATTTTACATCCCCATCAACAGTGTATGAGTGATCTAGTTTTCTTTGGATCCTTGTCAGAACTTGGTGTTATTACTGTTTTTAATTTTAACTGTTCCAATATGTATATAGTGATCTCATTGTGGTTTTAATTTGAATTTCCCTAGTGGCTAGTTGACCATTGATGTTGGCTATTAATAATGATTACCATCTATGTCTCTTCTTCAATGAAATGGTTCTTTATGTCTTTTGCTCATTTTATACTTGGATTGTTTGCCCCCCCCCCTTTTTAACTGCTGAGTATCATGATTCTTTATATATTCCAGATAGGAGGCCTTTGCTACATATTCAGTTTTCAAAAATTTTCTTCGTGTGTGTATCTTGTTTTCATCCTCTTAACAGATTCTTTGTAGTTCAAGAGTTTTAAATTTTGATGCTTTTGTTTTTGAAAATATTTTTGCTGGATAAAAACTCTGTGTGACTGTTTTTTTTTCTTTCTTTCCCAGCATTCTAAAAATGTCATTCCATTGCATTCTGATTTTCATTATTTTTGATGAAAATTCATGTCTTATTGCTATTCCCAATATTCAGTATGGCTCTTTTTTTCTGCAGTGGCTTTGGATATTTTCTCTTTATCATTGGTTTTCAGCAGTTTGGTTGTGCTGTGTCTAGGTGTGGTTTTCTTTGTATTTATCCTCCTTCGAATTGGTGAGCTTCTTGGATCTGTAGGTTGATGTCCTTCATCGCAATCTAGAAAGTTCTCAGATGTTGTTTCCTCAGATATTTCTTTGTCCCATTCTTCCTCTCCTCATCTTCCAGGACTCCCAGTTATACCTGTAGTTGAGCCATTTGATGTTGTACACTGATCTTGGGAAGTTTTATTGTTTGTTTTTAAATTATTGTGTTTTTTTCCCCCTCTTCAGATTTGCAGAACCTTCTGCTGTTTCCAGTTTGCTGTTAAGCTCATTCTAGTAGTTATTTTGGAAGTCATAATTTTCATTCCCATCTCTTCTGTTTGGCTGTTTAGTTTCTGTTTTATTTTGCTGAAATCCTTCCCTGTTCATGTTTATCTGTTCATCTTTCTCACATGATTCTTTAGTACATTTAACATAGTTATGTCTGCTGATTGCAACATCAGGGTCATATATGGGTGTATGGAGATATAAACTCTATGACTATTTTTTCCTCTTTTCTTTGAATAATGTTCTTCTCCTCTTATTCCATACTTTTTTATTGTGTACTGGTCATTGTGTGTAACAAACAGTAAAGACTGGTGAATATCTGCCCCCCTCCCTCACCCCAGGAAAGGGCTTGTCCCTTTTTTTGGTCATGCTGCTAATGTGGGAGACCACGCTGGGCCTGGACTTTGCTATAGCAAGAGTTAGATTGAGTTCATCATTACCTTCAAATATTTTGAGAATGGGATCAGGACTTTGTTTTTGGCAGAGCTTCAGAATGATCCCAGTAAGACCTTGGAGATCTCTATGTTTTAGAGCGAGGCTGCCAACTTTCTGAACAAGGAGGGACTCTCAGTTTTATAGCTTAGCCGCTAGTTTTAGGGACACTAATGAATTTTCTTTGCTTTCCAGTCTGTGGCTTTCTTCTCCTCAGGAGATCTCTCTTTGTCCTCCTGTTTTTTTTTTACTTTTTACTTATTTTTTTAATAGAGCAAGCAAGAGAGAGCAGAGGGACAGGGAGAGAGAGAATCTTAAGCAGGCTCCATGCCCAGTATGGAAGCCCACACGGGGCTCATTCTTGCTACCCTGAGACTGTGACTTGAGCTGAAAGCAAGAGTGAGACACTTAACCAACTGAGCCACCCAGGCATCCCTGCCCTACTGTTTTTTAGAGGAACTTTCTCAGCTCTCTTTTCTTCCTGCTGCTCTGTATCCAGGGAGATAGGGAGCCTGTGATAGGGAGTCTCTCAACTCTGTGTTCTGTCTCTATGTGCATTGTCTATATGTATTTGGTAAAAACCCAAGTGAAAGAGTTGGCTGGTGAGTGCAGACTTGCCATGTGGGGGGCTCCTTGAGATTCTGACCTAACACTTTGGCTCATGTGAAGACATTAAAAGTTGGTTAATAGGCACCTGGATGGCTCAGTTGGTTAAGTATCTGCCTTTGGCTCTAGTCCTGGGACCTAGCCCCATGTAGGGCTCTCTGCTCAACAGGGAGTCTGCTTCTCCCTCTCCTCTTCCCCTGTCCTCCACTTGTGCATGCACTCTCTCTTGCTTTCTCTCTCTCTGTCAAATAAAAAAAAGAGTTGGTTAACAGTTCAGCTGGTATTTTCTTACCCTTATTTATGGCAGATTCTTCTTCTTGTAACTCTAGGGATGAAAACAGTTGTGGATCACTGGTCTCTTTGGAAGACCTTGTGAATATTTGGTATTTACTTCGATTCATCTTCTTTCTGTTCTGAGCTTTTTTTTATGGGTTTCTTTTTCTTCTTTTTCTTCTTCCTTTTTTTTGGGGGGGGAAACTTGTGGTTTTATAGCTTTATTCAGCTTATCCTCATTGTTATGGAAATTGTTTACTAATTTTTTTCTTAGCTACAGTTATGTTTAACATTTTACTACTGAAGAATCAATAGCTTCTGTATTAATTTCTGATCCTTAGGCAATCTGTTTCCTTAAGCAGTGGTCTTAAAAACCTTCTGATTATGTATTTCATAGTAAAATGAGCACAGAAGTCCAATATATGTACATCTTACAAATTATAGATACATACTACTTTATTGAACTGTTTTTTTCCCACATTTTAAGACATTAAGCATTATAAGATTCTTGAAATTTTTAAAATTTTGTATTCATCTGATACTGTTGATAGTGGATATAAATGTATTTCAGTTCATTGCATTGATGACTGAAAAATAATTTAAGTTCTTGTAGATCTGTTTAGATTATGATTGTATTCAACTCATCTAACTGACGAGGACATATATCAGCCTCACTATTTTCTTGTTAGCTTATTCTTGTATTATCAGTATTTAATCCTTTTGTTGTTGCTTCAGGAAACTCTTTTTTTTTTTTAACACTCCTCTTCCATTTTGTGAGAATTAGTTTCACTCAAACTGGTTAAGATGGTTTGTAATTCTACTTCCCCAGGCCCTCGTAGACTGAAACCCTGCAGAACATCAAGCCTGCCGGTAGCTATCCAAACCGGGACCCTGCTTTCTTTGTAGGGTAATTTTATACTGTGGGGGAGGAAGACTTTTCCTCTGCCCTTCGAGATCCTTCTAGCAGGACTTAGAATCAAATTGACCTGAGACAGATTAATGGGAGAAAGATCAAATCCAATAGCATACATAAGGGGAATCCACACAGACATGAAATTTCAAAGACAGTGAGGCAACATGAATGAGCTAAGGAGAGGGGTAGGACCTGAGGATACAAAGGGGAGGAAGGCCATTAGCAGGAAGGTGAGAGATGTTTGGAAAAACAAAGATTTCCCTGTTATGCAGATCAGTTACTTAGGTAAAACCTCTGTTAATAGTTCTCTTCCTGATACAGGCTCTCCTTTCCAAAGTAAATTTAGGCAGTTGAGGGGACGGCTGAGAGCTCCCCCCACCCCATGGACACACCTGTGTCTGCCAGATTTTGATTACTTTTAACTCAAAATAATGTTGATGCCAAAGTGGCCCATCCTGGGGCAGCCTGCCCTTAGCGCCTATAATACCTTGTATGATGAATGACTGCTGACCTGTTGTCCACAGGAAGACCTATCTTACCTGTGTTAACTATGAATAAAGCTTCTTTTCCTTTCTCTCTCCCTATTCAGTCATTTTGTGTCTCCATTCCCCCCTGCCTTTGGTGCCCTGCACTTTGTGGATCATTGTCCTACAGAACTAGAGCCAGTTAGGGATTCTGGGAGCAGCTCCTCCTTTCAGATTCTCAGAGCTGTCATTGCCTTTGTTCAGGCAACTCTCTTGTTGCTCTGTTAGAGTAGCTGTTTCCCCCTCAGCCCATGGCGGGCAACATCTAGAGCCCAGCAGGATCCTTCAGGAAGGATGCTTCCTTGGTAAGTCCTGGGCGAGCCATCTCTGTAATGTTATAGAATGGAAGTTACAGTTATCCCATGGGATTCAATTCATTTAGACAAAGGAAGGCATCTCTGCTGTAGGTGGCCTGGGAGTTTAACCTTGCCTTTGCCTCTTAGAGGCTTGAGGTAATGTTCAGCTTTCCCTACTCTCTGAAAGGTACTCATTTGTTAATTGGGGTTTATAATACCTACCTCTGCCCTCCTCTTCGAGCTCTAAGGATTAAGTGATGTGCTGAATGTAGGAGTCCATGATAGACTTCCCAGAGCCTGAATGGCTTATGTAGGTTTGCTGTAGAGAGAGATTATGAAATTTACCTTTGATAGTGGAGTGCACAGTAAGGTGAGTGGGATGGAAATTTGATAGCTTTCCATTTCCTGAGTTTTCTTTACAGTAACATTCTTAATTTCAAAAGGAAGGAGATGGACAGTAATTAAAAAGCATAATCTCTGGAAGCAGAGACTTTTTCAGTTAGAATCCCAACCCCATGAGGTATTGCGTGATCTTGGGCCAGTCTCCTCTGTTGCCCAGTTTCCTCCTCTGTAAAATGGGGATCATGCTGGCATGTTTCTCGGAGGGTTGTCATGAGGATCAAGTGAAAGACATAAACACGGAGGGTGCTGGAGCAGCGCGCCCGGCTTGGCCTTGCGGGCTCAGTAAATGTCAGCTGGCATGCTTCTCTTTTTTCCTTTCTAAATGCCCTGGTGCAATACAATCCTGGTTAACATTTCAGCCCAGCAGAGAATTCGTAATACAAATCCTGACCAAAAAAGGTGTTTTAAATAAGAAATCTCAGCGGTGTTTACTGGAGCCGGGATTTTCTTTGTTTTGTTTGGGTGATTAGTTTTGGAGGCCAGATATTTTCAGCACTTTTTTTGCATGAATTTAATCTCCTTATGTTCAGGTTACCAGCAAAAGAGGAGCAGGAGCACCCGTCCTGCGTCACTTCCGACCTCCGCGAAGCAGCGGCCCACCCTGCCCACCGCTCCAGCGGATCTTGTCAGTTTCCCCTCTCCACATCTCTTCCTGCCTTCCCACTTCTGTCTTCCTTCCTTTCCTTAATTGTTGTAGGAAGGTGCTCTGTAGCGGTGGTGGTAATGATCTTTGTTGGTGGCAGGGGAGAGACTATCAATATGCAGTTCTTTTAGGTTGAAAATTCTTGAAGTTGCATGTTACATAGTGAGGGAGGGCCATCATATATCAAAATCGCATGATTTTGTTATTTATAGTGTCTTTTCAGTATTTTTAAATCAGTAACTCACTAAGTTGCCTTCAGTGGATTTTGGCCACTTTGTCAGGAATATTTAAGGGCCATTTCTTTTAAGCATTGAGATTGATAAAGTATAGTATTTAATCTCATTGTATTTGTAACACAGGAGAATTGATACCGTTATACGCCTTTGGTTTCTGGATTATGTAGTATTTATTTTAGTAAATTTCCATGGAATTTCATTTATCTCTGTAGTTGTGAAGGGAGAAGATAAAATTGGATATGAAACTTGCTGGAGTGTGTTTTGATTTCAAGTCTTCTGACCATCCCTGAATGGGTTGTTGCCACTGAATTCTCTCAGTTTACTTTATATGTGGAGTCAGTCGCTTAATCGGGTCCCCTGTGCCGAAAGGCTCTTTAGACTTGAGGTCTGTCTTTGGGAGAGTGGCCTTTTCTTGATTTGGAGAGAAGGCTGATGTCATCCATTTGGGATTATAGTGGATGGTGGAGAGAACAGAACAGAATCTGGATCTTGGCATCGTCACGACTTCAGGGTTGCCAGATTTCAGGCAGAATTCAAACTTAACCAAAAACTACAAAAGCAAAGGAGCTTTTGTTATGTAAAATAAACATGGGGCTTTCAAATATCAAAATGCCTCCTGTTTGGAAGATCCACATTTCCATGCCCTTTCTTTCACTGGGTAAATTGGCCATCGTCTTTACTTGCAGAAATCAGACAAGAGCTGGGTGGGGCACGTCCTGTACATTGGCCACTTGCCATAGGCATCGGCTTTGTCGTTTTCAGACAGGTGGGTGTTAACTACAGTCACTTGAGGAGAATGAGAAAGCAGCCTTGCTTCTGCATTCACAAAGGCCTTGGTGTTTCCATTTCCCCTTTGCCACAGTGGCCTAAGTAACACTGCCCAGTTGTGGCAGGGGTTGGGGGGAGCGGGTGCTTCTGCCTCCTTGTGTAATGACAAGTACATGACAGGTGCCCAACAAGTGTGAGTTTAGCTTTCTGTAGTAGCTGCTATTAATTAAACATCTTTGCTCCCTGCCGTGTTCTTTGACAACATGGCTCTTCCTTCCCTCATGTTTATACTCTGAGGGGATGGGGTGGGGTGGGGTGTTGCCGTTGACCTTATTTTATAGAGGCCCAGACAGTAGTAACTTCCCCAGAATCCATGGCTTCTGGTGGCAGATGCAGGCATGGAGTTCCCGTCTCTGAAGCTTACATCTCTGTTCTCTCCCCGTTATCGTGCAGCCGCTGGTCCTCAGAAAGTGTTTTCTCCAAGATCCTATTGGATGCCACTAATTAAATGATTACTGCTTAATTAAGAGCAGACAGAACTTAATGCTAGAAATATTTTCAGTGGCAGTAAATTACTTTCTAGGTGACTGAAAGGTGGGCACTCATTTCGGGGTGGTGATGATTTTTTCCCCTTGTGTTGGTCTTCTGTCACAAGCTGTGGTAATCCTGTAGTCTGGTGGTGAGCCATTCAGCTCCCTGATTACTTTAGATATAGTGGACATTAGGGTTTGACTAGAGGCCTGTGGGGGTTGAGTGGAGATGTGCTATAAAATGTTGCCGCTGTGATTGTCAGTCTTCTTTGAGGACACAGGGTCCCCTGGGGGTGGAAGTTGATGGACCCATTTGCTACATTGGCTGGTACTATAATTTATCCTCAAGGGGGAAAACAAGTAACTGCAGGAACTTGTTGAACGGCACATGGAATCTTTATGTCAGGTTTGATATTACAGAGCTGGCTTTGAAATAGATTTTGATTTTGGAATATGTAAAAATTGTCACGGGAATGAAAAAAAAAGAGGCCTCTGCCACACAGCGCTTACATCTGCTGTTTCCATCCGACATTGCACAGATTTCCCAAGTACTTCTGGGCGTTTCTGTAACAATTCTCTTTGTCCACATTTAAGACTCAGCATATTTCATGAAACCGAACGGTAACCCTGATTTGGTTTTGATGTGTCTGGTTTCCAGCAGGATGTTGATTGCTGACTGTTTGGTATTTTGGCCTAGGTTGTCCTGACGTTTCATGTGAGTTTGAAGAGGAAGGATATAGAGTCACGGGGAGCTGAGAGCAGCTGCCGCTGGTACCTGTGTTACATTTGTCTTTCTCTTGAAATTGCTACGGAAATGTAGAACTCCAGGGATTAGCTAAAGATACAAAAATAAGGCACTCTCCCTTGCTTGACCACTCATGACAGGCCAGCTGGTCCCTCTATAGGGGCCTGGGTGGGATCCGTGGCAGCATTGGGCTGGGGCTGATGTGAGGATGGGTGAGAAAGTCAGGGTCAACAAAGCTTAGGAGGGGGCTGGAAGTTAACTGTGTGAGACCTGGCCTGGACAGAAAGCAGGTGAACATCGGAATCAAGGAAATAAAGACACAGTTAACGAGGGAGTCAGGTTCCCAGGTGCTCACAAACCAACATGCAGTCAGAAACCAGGGACAGCTTATAGTACAGGAGAGCAGAAGAGACTCAGACCAGTTAAAGAGCAAAGCCGCTTTAATCGTCGTTAAGAAAACCGCTTTTTAAAAATTTCTTTATGATGGCCCGGGAACGGCTTCCAGGAATTTCTCACCGAGTTGCAGCTGGGATGGTGGAGCCAAAGGGGAGAGCAGTGCCATTGTTGGAAAGTTGGGAAAAGAGAGACATTTGTCTACAGGATGATTCTTCGATAGGTGGCATCATAAAAAAGAATTCAGTGTCTGCCTGTTATGTCCATGATTCTAGACATTAAGAAATGCGAGATTCAGTTTTTACCCTCCCGGGGCTTCTAACTGAGTTGAGAAGACAGAGCATGGACGTCCCAAAGCAAACCACAACGGAAGTAGATGTGTTGGCTAGCCCCCCTGGGTGGTACTCATCGTGAGCTCTGTTGGAGTTGGGGGGGAAGGGGTGATCCGGCTGGGCTGAGGGGGACAGTCCAGGAAACCCGGTGGAGGCCACATGCTGCGTCTTTGAAGGGGCTGAGTTTGGAGTACAGGGTGGGACTGAAGGTGAGGAAGATGGAGGTAAGACTCTCCCCCGCCTTCAGGTGCCGTTTCAGTCTTTGAGCTAACTTCCTGATTTGTAAGATGGTTAAAAAATTCCTGCCTCTCCCATTTGTATTAGGATGGTTGTGGAGATTAAATGAGATGATTCATTCGAGAAAGCCCTTTGTAAGTGACACAGTGGGTTCAAATTGCCATTTGTAGTGGAAAGCCTGTGGGATAACAGGCTTTGTTTTAATTCATTTATCACGTGTAAATGAGGTTGTACTCTTCAATCAGAGGCCTTCCATGAAGGTCACGATTGAATGTAAAGGGAAGAGGTTAAGGAACTGTTTTTAAGCAAGGTTAGTATACGTCTGAGATTTCACTTACAAACTTCTAAAGCATAATTAGTATTGAAAATTAATGTTGAATGTATATCTGAAGTGTTTTACATTTTTGGTTTATAAAAAGAGGAAATCTATTTCAAGAGTAAGTTACTGAGCTATGAAAAAAATAGAAGTCCATTTAGTAGCAAAATTACATGATGCCTCTCATTCTGCATTCTGAAACAAGACTATTTTTAGCATCTCTTTGAATCAGTGATGAATTCCAATTACAGGATTCAGTAATTAAAGCAGAGAAAAATATAATATCGTTTAGGCAAGAAAATCTCTCACTTGAATTGGATCTTTTTCAACTTTTAAGCTATTATGTTCAGGGACCTCCCCAGAATCATTGCTTTGTCATCTTTGTGGGGTCACAAGCAACAGGAAAAATGCCAGAACATCAGCCAAGGACACAGTGTCCCACTTTTAAGAAAGGAAGTTTAAAAAATTCTGGGATTCTGGGATGTCTTAATGGGCAAGTGTGTTGTAGCTCTTGTTTGCTAAATTCTGGAACAAATCTTCAGGGACCTCTTGGCCTTGCCCTGTTTTCCTGTCTTTCCTGTTGGTCAACTCACTCCCCCACTGGGACCACCACTGTCCCTCTGTCTCCTGCATCTGTTCTGCCTCCTCCTTTCTTTCTTGTGCTCCCAGGCTGTTTCTGAGTGTCGTGAATGAAACTGCCTGATGGTGCCAGTTGGTACCCCTCCACATTTGTATTTAATGGTTGTAGATTGTTCTATAATGTTGCTAAACAGCGTTTAAAAAACTTTGTCGAAGTCAGCAATCTTTTCTCAAGCTGGAAGCCTTATTTTATCTCAAGCAAGTTATTTATCTCTTTATGCCCCTTGCACAAAAGCTCATTAACCGTTTGGCTGAATTGAAATAAGTGTTCTGTTGACCCAGATTCTCCTGCTCTTTGCTTGGTTGAAGCCCAGCACTTTAAAGCACTTAGAGTGGTGACCCATGGGGGCCAATACGAGGTCACTGGACACACTCAAGTTCAACTTTCCAGGTTGAAATAGGTCAGGAAGAGGCATTGTGATTTTTCTTTTACCTAGGCATTCAAGAAAATTCACTTATTTGGCACATGTTTTTTGAGTGTGGGCTGTGGGCCAAGCACTGAGCTGGGTACTAGGAATTTATGAATGAAAATGAAAATGAAAAAAATTTTCATAGTGAAGAGTAGAGTAAGGAGTCAAAAGTGTTAGGGCCCACAGGTGGCTGGCTGCCCAGGGCCAGACCTCTCTGCCATGAACATTAAAAAACCTCAAACAAACAAACAAAAAACCCTTAATATTTGCTGCAGGCAGAAGCACCATACAACTAGGTAATCCATTTTGCCTTTGAAAATGGATTCCATTAACTGTGAATTTCTGAACATTTTAACCTCTAAATTCTTTGATCTCTTAGCCGCTCAGTGCATTGCTGTGATAATGAATAACTAGGCCAATTTAAGAATAGAATGAAATCTGAACTTCGATCGTCTTGGTTTTTTAGGTTCTTGTATGCTCATGTATTCACTGTTTGTTTCCTTCTGGACCAGGAGGTTGTCGTGAACGATTCTCCGCAAAGCCCTGGGGGTATAGAGATAGATGCAGGCCACCCTTCCTGGCGGGAGGATGTGAATGGGTGTGGAGGGGAACAGGTTGTAGTTAGTGGTGGTGGCAGAGAAGTAGTAAGTGGTAACAGCAGTGATAGGTGCTGTCTGTTGCTCACCCCGTGTAAGGCCCACAGTGTCCTGTGGGATAGCTCACATAACTCCCCCAGTCTCATTTTTGTAGTTCAGGAAATGTAGGCTTACATCACCTGCCGGAGTGCTGGAGTGTATAAGTGCAGCTCAGTTCCGGCTTGCGAGCCCACCATTCGGTGCTGCCCCTTTGGTTGGTGGGCACGGAGAAGGGGAAAGTGGCTGCTTCGGGGAAACTGAGCAGTGCTTTGTGGTGGAAATGACCCGAGCCCACTCGCGGGGAGGCCCAGAGAGCAGGGAGAGGCAGGTGCTCAGAAATGTGGGAGTGGACAGCTCAGGAGAAGCGGCAGAGGCCGCCCCGCAGACGGGCACCCTGGGGATCCTATTCCAGAGTGGCAGGGCAGGGAGGAGTCTTTCCAGGGAAGACTGTGCCCAGCTTGGTGGCAGTGCCCAGAAGACAGAACCAGTGAAACAAACTGGCAGGCCCGTGGTGTCGATGGGCAGGGTGTGCTGCCTCCCTCGGGCCACATCTGGTATGTGTTGTTCTGGGCGCTGCACCTCCTGGAAGGACAGGCCGGAGAGCACCCGGGAAAGGCTGGAGGGACGGGGACATCGAACCCTGCCTTCAGATACTTGGATGTTTGCTGAGCTGAGGCTGTGTTAGGTTCTACTTGGTTTCAGTGGGCAGAACAGAGTGTTGGTTGGTTTGCAGTTAGAAAGATGTAAGCTTTCACTGAATATAAAGAAAGCCTTATTTCAAATAGTGTTTCTTAACAAGTGGGGTTCCAAACTCACAGTTTCCCTCTCCCCGAACAGTGTTCAGGCAGGTGGGTGCAGGGAGAGCGAGGGCGGAGGAGAGCTCTGTGCTGCCTGGGGGCTGGATCTCAACCTCCTTCTAACCCTTGCCCGTGAGTTTCCGTTAGCTTCCCTGGAGACGGGCAGGCAGGTGCACACTTTGCATTTTGTGAGCAAGCGCCGGATCTGGTGCACTTGATCCTGACTTCCTCACGCTGTCCTAATAGTTAAGTGATGATACAGCACTTATCTTTATATTAAGTCTGTATACTCTGTGCATCTCACAAGGCAGTAATCAGTCCTTGGTGTCACTTTGAGCCCCATGCAGATTTGAAGTCTTTTCCCATTTATTGCAGCTGCCACTAACGTTTTCTTCTCCTACCGCGCGCTGCCCGTATCTGTGGCCACTTAGCACTTTCAGACTTGCTGTGTGGTGTCTTTCCGGGCATGGGCTCACCTTTTTCTGACTCCTGGTTGTATCTCTCACGCACAGTAGGAATAAGTGTTTGAATGGACCAGTGAGTGGTTGACATGACCCAGAACTTTATCTGGGCTATTCAAGTCTTCGACCATTATTAGCCCAGAGGTGTGGACCAGCTGTGGATCTCTGCAAAACTCATATCAGGAATTGATCGTTTGTTCCCTGTATTTTACTAGGTAGTTACACAGTTCGTTAAGTTAACGGGAAGAAAATATTATTTTATGATCCTTGTATTAAGGTCTGGGATAAGTACTTTTTAATGAACAGATTACCCAAAACTGGGAGAATTTTTCATTTGCACTCATAATTAATGTGGTTTTATTAATTATTAAATACGTGAAAGTGAACCTGGCTGAGCATGTGATACCTATAGGTGACCAGTGAACGTCAGCTAGCTGCAATAATTTCTGTTTTATTCACAGCAATATCCCTTCTGTGACTTGTTTCATATTTTTTGTATTTATTTACTCTTTCCCACCAGATAAAGCTCTCTGGAGGCCAAGACCTTGTCTTATTGCTTAAGTGTTTTTGTTTTACCTTCTACGAAAGAACTCACTCATACATTGAATTGAATTGTGGGGCCAGCTAAGTGTGTCCCTTCTGGCTCTGATTTCAGACACGTAGGGCTGATCCAGCCTTGGGAATTAGAACACAGGTGTCAACCTGAGAGGCCAGGGAGGGGAAATGCCAGACTGCCGTTTTACTGTGTTGTCAGACAATTCTAGCTAAAAACATTCTTATTAGACATTCTGATGAGCTTTGTTTCTCTGAAGCTAACGGAGGCTGCGTGGTTCTAAAGTGCCTACCAGTCTTGTAAATAGAACTTTATATGTGAACAGTTAAGAACACTGATGACGTGGTCTCCTAGGGAGGGAGGGATTTAGAATTTGAGTCTGGTTAACAGGGTAGCCCTGGAAAGCACGGCAGGGGAACAGCTCTCTGAAACACCTTCTCTTTGCAGAACTAGAATTGGGAAGCTGTAAGGGGATGACAAGGACCAAAATAGTAAACAAAGCCTTGTACAATCAGATTAGGATAATCTTGGCAGATTAACAGTGACTCATTTGGACACAACCTGTTCTCAGGTTAAACGTTTTCGTGTTCCAGAGTTATTTATCTCACATTGACTTGGATGTTGTGGATAACTAAGATAAAGGGGCATATTACTGGGGACAACTTTATTATCATTGACCTTTTAAAATGCTCTGGAGAACAAAATTAGGTGTTTTGTGAGATTAAATTCAGTTATTCCTCTCAGCAGAGTGTAGAGGAATGTAAATTGAACATCAGCTGAACTGCTTAGGAGATGAATGGGCTGTAATAGATTTGTAATGACCGGAGCTCATCATAAAGCCATTTGGTCCTCATCCATAAATGTGTTTGGACACATTTCCCTAGAGAGTTACTTACCCTGGCTTGATTATTCTTGCTCTGTGATTATTCCTTGCAATAATGTCATGGTACCATTTTTTCTTTTCTTGCTTTTTACACTGAATAGCATAAGGAATTTTAATTTTAGCAGTATTTTAAGAATTAGGCTGCGGTCTGATGCCCTCATATTGATAGTGGTGTTCAAAACCTGAAGGAGCAGGGATAAGTACTTCTTGGAAGGGAACTTTGTTTTATTTATTTATTTTCTAAGATTTTATTTATTTGAGAAAGAGCGAAAGTGAGAGCACAAGCAAGGCAGAGGGAGAGGGAGAAGCAGACTCCCCACTAAGCAGGGAGCCCAATGCTGGGCTCAATCTCAGGACCATGGATCATGACCTGAGCCAAAGGCAGATGCTTAACCGACTGAGCCACCTAGTGCCCCTGAATGGAATTTTAGGGGGAGGAGTCCTTACAGATCATCCAGTTTGTTCCTCTGTTCATTGGCTTGTTCATTCATCTATTCAGCAAATACTTGAGTGTTCACATACCTTTCTCTTGGTATTCCTTTCCCCAGATACTGGTAATAACCCCTCAACTCAGTGTCTCAAGCCTAAATTGTTAAGAACTGCACTGTTCGGCACAGTAGCTGTTAGTCATGTGATGCTATTTAAATTAACATTCATTAAAATGAAATAAAATTAAAAATTCAGTTTCTCACCACGCTAGCCACATTCCAAGTGCTCAGTCAAGTGCTCTGTGCAGCTGGAGGCTGCCATTTTGGATGGTGTTGGTCTATAAAACACATCCATCATTGCCGGACAGTACTCTGTCTTCCGAGAGACATTACCTAGCATCCCATCGACTTCATCACCCACCATCTACCTATGTCTCTCAGGTTTGTTCCCTTTAAAAAATTCTCCCATCTTATTTTAGGTCATCATCATCTGTCCTCTGAATTAAGGCACCTATGTTACCACGGCTGTGATGTCTTTCCTGCCACTCCCTCCCCTCAGTGGCTCCGCTCCCTCCCTTGTGGTCTCTTAATACCATGTATATGCCTTTATCTCACTGAATACTAATTCCTTGTTTGTACGCTTTTCTTCTGGTGGACCAAGAACTTGTTGCGGTTGTAGGACTGGGCTTTGATCTTCCAGGGTGGGGACACACACCGTGCCTGACACATCACTACAATAAATAAGTGTTTATTGAGCAGATAAAGAGCTGAATGGATGGGGGAGGAGGTTGTATTGGTTGCATTCTGAAGGCTAGGCACAACAGGGATGCATGGAATCGAGAAGAAGGCCTTCATGCTGTGGGAGCATCATGGATGTGGGCCCGGTGGTAGGAAGTGACAGGGCACTTAGACCACGGCCACAGAGAAGCATTTTCAGCACCATCCAGAGGTTAACCATGGGACATAAATAGAATTTCAGTTCTGGTGTTGCATATAAATGTGTTTCCCTGACACCTCTAAGTAGAGGTGCTGGATTTCACACTTAATAACCTTAAACTGTAGCTTCAGAGGAGTTAAAGATATGCTCTACCCTGTAAAATTAAGCACCACACTCACAAAGTCTAGTTGATTCTTCAAGACTGTTATGGTTCCTGACTTAAGTAAGGCATGAGAGCAGCCGAGCAGGAAAGAAAAATGCACGTGTACATGTCCAGAAGGTGGCTCATACAGAAGAGTGACCGCAGCCAGACAGACCGATCCTGACCCTGCTTCCTCCAGGCTCTGTCATCCTGGGCATGTCACCTTCTGGTCCTTGGTTTCCTCGTTTTTTGATGGAGATGGATATTACCTGCATTGTGAGGATTAAGTTAAAATGTATGTGACATGTGAGTGCTGTGCTTAATCCTGATTAAAGCTATTCACCAAGAGATAGCTGTTACCAAATTAATAGTACATAGCATTTTAGGCAAGTGGGAAAACTCACAGTTGTATTTCCCAAAGGAAGAATTGACATGATTGCTAAACACAGAAATGTTTCAGGTCATCCTGAAAACATGCACGTCGGACCCTTTCCTCCACAGTTAGCTAGACAGACCATCTCTAACGTGAAATGTACCGGGCTAGTTACTTTCAGAGTCATGCAGATAAGGTGATCTGGTAGAGGTTAAAATTGGGCCCGGAGAATCAAAATCCTAGGGCTGATTCTCTGTTTGGAAATAAGGTGATCACTAATGCAAATTACTTAGGAAAAACTCACTTTTCTTTTACTGTGCATAATCAAGAGCATGCTCTACAGCTGCTCCTAAGGAAGGGGAAGAAAATTATGTGCTGCTTTTAATTTTAAATAAGCAAACTCGTGGGACGTGTGTAGATTAGAGGATCATTGAATGATCTGTTTTTTCCCCTACTTTCAAAATGGTAGTGACAGTCTCAGCTGTGTATGTTCTCATCCAACCGGCCTACGTATAATTCATGCATATCCAGAGACTCCTCTTAGGGAGACTCAGAGTTGCTTTCCCTTTCGGTAATTGTACACAGTTCCCTTCCTGTGTCTGCATGGCCTTTGCCTGGCCTCACTCCTCCCTGCTCCTTGTTCCCCGAGACTGTTGGATGTATCCCACTCCACCGCCTCGCTCTTGCTTTCACACAGCTACCTTATTGTATTATAATTACTGGCAGGCATTGGTCACCATCACAGGACTGTGAGTTCTCTGATGAGCAGGCATTGTCTTACTCATTTTTGTGTCTGCATTGTTGCCTTACAATGGGGAGACTTAGTCATACAAGATGCTTGGTAAACTTCTGCTGAATTAACGAACGATAGTCACCAAATTTTTCTTCTGCGTATTCTTCCTAAGTGAACCATAACTCTGTTTGGGTAGGGAACTCTATCATCCTTTCTGGTACCGCCTAGCTCCAGAGCATTTATAAACAATATCAGATTGCTCTAGAGTCTTGCTGTTATGAATATCTGGTATTCTGGAAGCACTTCTTAGGGTAGATTCAGCAAGTATTAAATCTTTGATACTGCTTTATCTGCATACATTCTATTAAAGTATTTAGAAAGGGATCACCGAGATTTTTATTGAATTTAAACAGATTTTTAAAAAAGATTTATTTGTTTATTTGGGGGGTGGTGTGGAATAGGGGGAGAGAGAAAGAGTCATAAGTAAACTTTCTGGGGAGCCCAGAGCCTGATGCCAGGGCTCGATCTCAGGACCCTGAGATCATGACCTGAGCCGAAACAAGGAGTCCACGCTTGACCAACTGCACCCCTGTATTTAAATTCAGGCGCCCCTGAATCTAATATTTTTGTGTGAAAAATTGGTACAGAAGCTCTTGTCTGATAGAGTTCTTTTGTGAATCATCAATGTTCAGTTCATTGTGGGCAGTACTAAAACCTTAAATGTATGTGTGTTGAATCTATGAACTGAGCTGTTCAGTTGAATATACCTGTAATATGCTTGGCTTTTTGTTTTTCTGCCTCTAAGCTATTTACTCTGATTTCTTGATGTTAATTTCAGAGCTCATTCCAGGATAGGGAGTTGGAATTATACAGGAATTCACATACCTTATTAGCTCCTGGCTTAAACTAATTAAAAAAACTAGTTCCCTTGATGAAATCGTTTAAATGTGAAATTTGAATTTAAGACTTTTATGAAGACTTGAATGCTTTTTACTTACTGTTATTTAATTTTTTTTTTCAGTTTTAATTTTGATTGCTGTACTATTGTTATCTGAGCCAAAGTGGTGATGCTACCTGAGGGGAATTTCTGCAACCCATAAGTCAGCAGTTATATGGTAAGGATGTGTACCTCTTACCCTTAAAGCCAATTAATTTCTTTAACATTGTAGTTCAGAATTTTAATTTGAAATGGAATACTATAAAATAGTTTAATATTTCAAAATATTACATATTAATATATTTTAATCTATAAATATTAATAGCAGATAATATTTTAGAGTTTTAACTCCTAATCAACAGTTCAAGAATTTGAAAGAGAAAATATGTAACTTGATATATTCATTTCATATTAATTTTTGTGTGAAAAACAAAAGTGGCTATATAGTTTATGACTTATTAAACTGGGGTCTCATTTTTCCTTCCTCATATTTTTCCCATTTACTTTTTATCCCTGGGCTTTAATTAGTTTTTTATTATCTGATTTTTGTTAATAATGAATGGATATGAGCAGTCAAGATGATAAAACTTAAACCTCGTTGGATTTTACTACAACTTACTCTGAACTGAGGTGGTGTTGATTCCAACGGGCTGAAATGAGGTTTTGAATTATTTAGAGATTTAAATGATCTATATTAGCTTTATCTTCAAGGGATAATTCAAGAGTAATGAAATATGGCCAACCAGTAAGGCGAGTTACTCCTTTGAGCTTCATTTTCCATGTACAAAATGTTTATCATTTGTTTTATAGAGTTGTAAAAATCAAATGAGATGATCTATGTGAAATTGTCTTTTTCTTCCTTTCATTTATTAATTTTTTTTGGAAGGGTAGAAGGAAAATAACAAGTCTGTTGATTTTGAGATGGGCTTTAGAGAGAACATAATGCTCTTAATATCCTTTAGAGGAAAGGATGCTGGAAGACTTGATCTTCAGTTCTGTCTCACTTCGTAGACAAATCATTTCATTAATTTACTATCAGAAATTTGAATTTTGTTTTCATACTTTCACTTTCCAGCTAACTTTTCAGGAATATATCTGTATTTCTTGACTATAATGAAACTAAGCTAGAAATCATTATCAGATATCTTTGAAATCTCCAAACATTTTGAAATTAAATATCACATTCTGAAAGTCCCATGGGTCAAAGAGAAAGTCACAAGGGAAATTAGAAAATATTTTGAATTGAATGAAAATGAAAATACAACATATCCAAATTTATGGGATTCACCTAAAGCAGTACTTCCAGGGGGAATTTATAGTGTTGAATGCTTATAATAGGAAACAGAAGATTTGAAACAATAATCTAAACCTTTACCTTAAGAAATTAGAGGGCAAAGAGCAACTTAAACCCAGAACAAGCAGAGAAGAAGTTACCAAAGATATGAGCAGAAATCATTGAAATAAAAAATAGAAAAACTGTAGGAAAAAAGATCAGTGAAACCAAAAGCTGAGTTTCTTTTTGAGATCAATAAAAATTGATCTACTTGTAGTTGTACTAATCAGGGAAAAAAAGAGAAAGCAAAAAATTCCTAATATCAGAAAAGAGAGACCATCAATATAGATTCTACAAAAGGAAGTTCAAGGGAATATTATGATAACTTAGATAAATGGACAGATTTCATCAAAGTCACAAGGTGTTTAACTTGATTTCCATGCTTTCACTTTACAGGTAATTTTTCAGGAATATGTCTTTTTTTTTTTTTTTTTACCTTATTGAAACTAAGCTAGAAGTCGGTATCATATTATCTGTGAAATCTCCAAATATTTTGAAATTAAATATCATATTCTAAAAATCCTTTTAGAAGGAATGGATAACACGCATAGCTCTTTATTCAAGAAGTTGAATTTGTAGTTAACCCCTCTCTTCCCCCCAAAAACCCTCAAAGCCTAATTGGACTCACTGGTGAATTCTACCAACTTAACTAAGAAAGAAGTAAAGCCAATTATATACAAAATCTTCAGAAAATAGAAGGAACACTAATTTATTTTAGGATGCCATTATTACTCTGATATTAAAAAAAGAGGTATTTCTCAGAATACTAGCAACCTGAATAAAGTTTATATAAAAAGTATAATACATCATGCTAAGGTGCCATTGGTTCTTCTTTTGAAGATCAGTTATGTAATTCAATCCATATCAACAAACTACACAGAATTCTTCAAACCTGTATGATCATCTCACTAGGTGTAAAAAGAGCATTTGACAATAGTCCTAATTTATTCATGATAAAAACTCAGAAAAGTAGGAGCTTTCTCAACTTGATAAGAGGTATCTATGAAAGACCTACAGCTAATAATTACAATTATTGGTGAAAGACTTAATGTTTTTGCCTCACATTGGGAATAAGGAAGAATGGGCACTTACTGTTCTTACTCAGAATTGTCCTAGTCAGTGCAATAAAGCAAAAAAAGAGATAAAATGCATATAGATACAGAAAGAAGAAAAATTAAAGTCCATGGCAAGAGACCTGAGAAATGAGCTTTTAGCCTTATAGTCTCTGTAATATAGGGAAGGAGACAGTGGGTGTGGGAGTAAATATTGAATGCCTGTAGACAGTATCTACTACATTTTGGTTTCTGTGGTTATGATCTGAAAGTCATAAGAGCAAGGCCACATTTATATGACTTTTTGGTTTAAGTTACTGTTTTCTCTAAAGTTAAAAGTCAGCATGATCTTTGGGAGATGTCTCAGTTCAGCATTTCTTCTTCTAATATAACCAGAAAGCTTTGTGTGGTACTTAAAAGTTATGCATTGGTTTAAACTTCATTAAACAGCTCTTGGTTTTTGATTTAAAGAAAAAGGCTATATGAAACAATGCTAAGGTGTTTCTTTAAATTCTAAGACAGCGTACAAAATTACTTGGTAAATCTATTATAACTATCATATATCTTTGGATGAGGTAAAATTACTTCGTATGCTTGTTGTCCGTATTTTAGAATACATTGACACGTTTTGTATAATAATGTAAGCCACGTATTATGCCCATTGATTTGTGCTAAGTAATTTCCATATACATATTTTTATGATCTTTGGCAAGTAAGAATTGAGGAAACCCTGAGTCCTTGTCCTAATTGCCTAGAATAGTTGTATGGCGAGACAATGTGTCTCCAGATGGTGTTACTGGAATCGTTCCTAAGTCTCTTGCAGTCATATAGTGTTTCAGCCTCAGTGGAATGGCTTACAAATGTAAACAAATACATAGTTTACCCTTGATCTTAGCCAAAAGGCCAAGAAGCGATAATAAATGTATGGTTTAATAGTTGTGTGCCTTTCCATTTTAATTGCAGTTGACCCTTGAAACAGTGCGGCGGTTAGGGACGCTGACCCCCACACAGTCAAATGCACTTACAACGTTTGGCTCCCCCAAACTTAACTACTGAGAGCCTTGACTAGAAGCCTTACCAATAATATAAACAGTTAACATGTATTTTTTATATTATGTGTATGTATACTGTATTCTTACAGTAAATTAGAGAAAAGATGTTACTAAAAAAATCACAAGGAAAAGAAAATCCATTTACAATACTGTACTGTTGTAATAGAAAAAAATCCACTTACAAGTGGACCTGTGCAGTTCGAACCCATATAGTTCCAGTGTTAGCTGTGCGTGTTATCGACCATATCAGTTGGTGCTAGATACTAGGTATGGCAGAGTAGTGGTACAGTAGAGGGAGTGTAAGTTTAGGAGTTAATAGAAGATCTTGGGTTCAAATGCTAAAAACATACAGGCTTAAGCTCTTGAGCAAAATCACTTAAATCCTTGATCCTCCTTTCCCTCATCTAAAAGGAGGATAATCTTGACGAGCTGCTGAAAACATTAAAAAAAATACTCAGAGCTTCTAGCAGACAGTGGGTGCTCAAATGGTGATGCTAAAAGAGGGTCTTAGTTGCAGAAATGTTATACGACTTTGGTATCTTACAGAGCTGGTTTTGAATTGGGTTGGAAGAATTAATGTTTTTAAAATACCTCTACTGCACAAAGCAATCTACAGATTCAGGGGAAACCCTATCAAGATTCCAAGTGTATTTTTCACAGAAATAGAACCTAATTTTAAAATTTGTATGGAACCACAAAAGATCCTGTCTGGATAGCCAAAGCAATCCTGAGAAAGAACAAAGCCAGAGGCATCGTGCTCCCCGATTTCAATCTGTATTACCAAGCTATAGTAATCAAAACATTATGGTCTTAATATAAAAGCAAACACATAGATCAGTGGACTAGAATAGAGAGCCCAAAAATACATCCATGCATATATGGTCAATTTATGATAGAGCAGCCAAGAATATACAATGACACAGTCTCTTCAACAAATGGTGTGAGGAAAACTGGACAGCTACATGCAAAAGAATGAAACTGGACCACTACCTCTACAGCATACACAAAAATTAACTCAAAATGGACTAAAGACTTGAATGTAAGATCTGATCCATAAGAGTTCTACAAGAAAGTATAGGTAGTCTGGGCGATTATTTTTTGGATCTGAATTCCAAAAGCAAGGGCAACAAAAGCAAAAAAAAAAAAAAAAAAGGAACTACGTTAAACTAAAAAGCTTCTGCACAGCAAAGGAAATCATCAGCAAAATGAAAAGGCAAACTACTGAAGGGAAGAAAATATTTGCAACTCATATCTCTGATGAGAGGTTAATATCAAGATATACAAAAAGCTCATACAACTCAATAGCAAGAAAAATATTAAAAAGGGGGCAGAAAATTTGAATAAATTTTTTTTCAAAGAAGACATTGGATGGACAGCAGGTACATGAAAAGATGCTCAATATCACTGATCATCAGGGAAATGCAAATCAAAACCACAGTGAGATATCCCTTCACACATATTAGAATGGCTGTTATCAAAAAGATAATAAATGTTGGTGACAATATAGAAGAGAAGGAACCCTCATGCCCTGTTGGTGGGAATGTAAATTGGCGCAACCATTGTGGAAAATAGTCTGGAGGTTCCTCGAAAAGCTACAAGTAGAACTGCCTTATGATTCAGCAGTTCCACTTCTGGGTATTTATCCATTGAAAACGAAAATTTGAAAAGATATCTGTACCCCTGTGTTCATTGCAGCATTATTTTCAATAGACTAGATATGCAAACAGCTTAAGTGTCCATCAGTGGATGAATGAATAAAGAAGATATGGTGTGTGGAAACCGTAATGGAATACTATTCAACCATAAAAAAGAATAAAATCTTGCCATTTGAGGGAACCTGGATGGAACTTAAGGAGATTATGCTAGTGAAATAAAGACAAAAGCTGTATGATTTCACTTATATGAAGAATTAAAAAACAAAAACAAAAAACCAAGGTTATAGATGCGGAGAACAGATAGATGGGTGCCAGAGGCAGAGAGTCGAAGGTGGGAGAAATGGGTGAAGGGTTCAGAAGGTACAGACTTCCAAATAAGTCCTGGGGATGACATGCACAGCACGGCAACTCTAGTTAGTAATACTGTATTGCATATTTGAAAATTGTGAAAACAGAGTAAATCTTAAAAGTCCCCATTACAAGAAAAAAAGTTGTCACTACATGTGGTGATGATCATTTTTATATACAAATTTCAAATCACTATGATGTGCATCTGCAGCTAACACAGTTGACCCTTGAACAGCACAGGGGTTGGGGTGCCAGCCCACACACAGTTGAAAATCTGCATATAACTTTTGACTGTTCAAAAGCTTTACTAATAGCCTTTTGTTGACGGGAAGCCTCACTGATAACATAAGCAGTTGATTAACATCTACTTTGTATGTCATATTTATCAGAAATTGTATTCTTACAATAAGGTAAGTGAGAGAAATGTCAGTGTCACTAGGAAAATCATAAGGAGAGAATATGTTTACAGTACTGTACCATATTTATAAAAAAAAACCCAAACAAAAATAAAAACCACATATAAATGGACCTGTGCAGTTCAAACTCTTGTTGTCCTAGGGTCAACTATATAGTGTTAAACCTCAATTTAAAAAAAAAAAATATTGGTATCTGACAGAAATCAGTTTTGAGTTTAAGTTCTTTTGTATTTTACTAGTGCTGTCCCCTGGGATAAGTTACTTTTTGAGCCCTGACCTCTTTAGCTGTTAAGTGGGTGCCATTAAGTTGTAGCATGTAGGACATAGGTGACGTACTATATATAAATGCTTCTGTATGCAAATGTTCCCATTCATCATCTGTAACTGGTCCACTACCGTCAGCTTTATGATTTGTGTTCTTTGGTCGATTTTTTATAAAGTTACCTAGAAACCCTGCCTGATCCTTTGGGTGGTGCTCATGACTTCCTTGCTGGAATATGCTCAGAAGAATGGAGTTGATAGGATGCCAGACTTGAAGTTTTGAGACCAAGGACATAGGTTGCAAATTTGAGAAATTTTACTCTCTCATATTTCTCTTCCTGCTTTCATGGCCTAAACAATTGGGAATAGTTAACTAAAATAGCCATTTAATTGATCTTAACTTTCTTTCGTGAGTGCAGTTTCTTGTTGCCAAAAACATTGCCATCAGAATGCTTTTTGTTTAGAAAAACACCGAAATTCAGTGTAGTAGCACGTATGCTAGGGAAACAGTTGCTAGATTTCACAGCTTTATTGTTATTTTAATTTTATTGCCTTTTAATTGTGTTCTTTCATGTGAAATTGCCAACATTTGGCTGTTTTTACCTACAAAAGTGGTAATTTCATATGGTTCAACTGGTTTTGGGGTTTGGTGATAATATTTTTGTCACACGCTTGGCAAATTGTCTAATTTTGTATCTTATAGTTTGCTGTTTCCTCTAAGAACTTAATGAGTTTTAATGCCTTTTGGATTTTGTAAATTTGTTTGGTGAATGTCATTCTCAAATGATGTGAATGAGTAAAGTAGAGAAAAATAGGTGATACTTCTTAACAAAAAGAGGAGGTGATGACTAATTTTTGAGAAAACTTTTAATTTACGGCTAACTGGATAATTGGAAACAAAAACTAGAGCTTTTAAAGCCTTACACCTCATAGGCGATATCAAGTAAATTCTGAGTACCTAAAAATTATTTCTGAATTTTTAAAGTTCTTTGAGATCAGCGTTTTTCTGAAAGTTGTGTGTCTAGCACGTGTTAAAATGTTGATGTTTTTAGGTTCTGAGTGTTTACTGTTGTATTTTATGTTGTAAAAACAATGCCTTTTAGCTTAATTTAACATTCTATTTGTAAAATGTATATAGTTCTCCTGTTTATTATTACCTTGAATGAGGAGCTGACGATTTGAGTTTTGTTTAAAAGGGCACTAATTTAACAAATACTTCGTGTGGATTAGAAGTAATAATATTGTGGTAAACTGTGTAGGAGCTTTTCATGTTCATCACAATGTGGTACTAGTTAATGTCTTCTCTTGCTGTCCAATTAAGGTGAAAAGGGAGGCAGTTCAATTCTTTTTTATTTGTCAAAGAAGCATTTGTTTGTTTCCTAGGAGTAACATGTAGTGACTTCCTTGCACTTGGTGGTGTTCCGTGGGTCTGCAGGTGGGCTTTCTCCTGGAAGCCCTTTCAGGCAAGCAGGTGGGGGTGATGGCTGCTGCAAGGACTCGGGTTTAGTGGGACTTAATGGCTCCCCCAGGCCTCATATCTTGAGGAACGAGGGTTTCCGCTTGCTGCTTCCCTGCAGGGCTGGAGAGCTGACTGTTTTGGGTAACACACTCCTTGATGAGGCTGGCGGGTTCAGAGCCCTCTGGGTGAGGGGATTGTGTAGGGAGAAAACTTGCCTTAGGGAACTGAGCTCATTGCTGCTTATGATGCCATGAACTGGCCCTTTGTAAATACTCTTGGAGCAGTGGCCTGTCTCTGTGCTAAATTTCTCTTGTGTGTCTGTCTCTTCCGTGGTGATACTCAGTCCTGTGTCTGCGGCTCACAATGGAGTCATCTTGGCTTGGTCATCATTTTAGAACTAAGTAGTAAAGAAATGTTCAGGGATCTCCCAGTTAATTTTCTGTCCTCATTTCGTATCCATCTCCACTGATCCATTTTTGGAAGTTTTATGGAGCCATAATTGACATACAGTAAACTGTGACTATTTGAAATGTACAGTCTCGTAAGTTCTGGCATGTGCGCACACTCATGACATCATCACCATCAACAAGAAAGTGAGTAGTGTGCTATTACCCACAGAAGTTGCCTCGTGGCCCTTTTTCATCCCTCCTTCCTGTCAGTTCCCCACCTCCAGAGCCACCACTGATCTGCTTTTTGTCTCTGTAGATTAGTTTGCATTTCCTGGAATGTTATTGTAAAGAAAGAACACTCTGTGATGTGTCTCCTGTACACTAAATTCTTCACGCAACACTTCTTCTTTTCTGACACCAAATGTGTGGGTTTTCCACATATCAGGCAATTTGACACCAGCTGGGTGTCCTTTAGTTTAGCTCAATTCTGACATTTATCTCCCTGGAGACAGCATCAGATCTTACAGGTTAAGAGTTCTGTCCCATTGCACTGCCCCACAACCTGCCCAACTTCACTCTTAAGCCCAGACTGTTCCCTCCACTTCCAACTGGCTCTAAATTGGGCATTCCCACGACCCCCTTCTTGGGGTTTATTAATTAGCCTGAGTGGCTTACAGAACTCAGGACACCAGTTTGCTTACTAGATTCCTAGTTTATTACAAAATATTTTGAGGATACGGTTGAATAGCTAGAGGTCTGGCACATCACATGAGCTTCTGTCCCCATGGGGTTTGGGATACGCCACTCTCCCAACATAGCAATGCATTCTGGCTCACCAACCTGGAAGCTCTATCCTTTTGGGTTTTTATGGAGGCTTTATTACATAGGTTGATTGATTAAATCATTGACCCGTGGTGTGCTTGAACTCAATCAAGTCCATCCCTTTTCCCCAAAGTTGGGGGTGGGTGGGACTGAAAGTTCCAACCCTCTGATCACATGATAGGTTCCCCTGGCAACCAGCCCCAATCCTTAGTGGCTTTCCTGAAGTCACTTCAGTAACATACTCAGGTGAGGTGGAGAGGGATTTTATTACAAATATGAAAATCATAGCTCTTATCACTTAGGAAATTTCAAGGATTTTAGGAGCTCTGTGCCAGAAATGGGGATGAAAACCAAATATATGTGTCTTATTATAAATCACAATATCACAGTTATGTAAAAGGAATATACTTTTTATTCAGTATATACTCTTTATGGTCTTTTTTTTATTCAGCATAATTATCTTGAGGTTCATTCATGTTGTTACATGTATCAATAATTCATACCATGTTATTGCTGATGAGCTGAGTTTATCTAGTCACCTTTGGTGGGTTTGGGGATTGTTTTTAATTTTGGCTCCTTTTGAGCTACTATCAGTAAAGCTGTATGAACATTCATGTGCAAATTTGCATGTGGGCATGTGCTTTTATTTCTTTTGCATAAATACCTGGGAGTGGAATGGCTGGATCATATGGTGAGTGTGTTTAACTTTCTAGAACACTGCCACACTGTTTTCACGAGTGATTGTGTTAGTTTCCATTTTCTTCAGCAGGGTGTGAGCATTCCTGTTGCTCCACATCCCTACCAGCACCTGGTATGGTCGGTCTTTCTAAGGCTGGCCACTCTCTTAGGAGTGTGGTTGCACCTCACTGTGGTTTTCATTCGCACCGCCTTCATGATAAATGCCATTGAGTTTCTTTCAGTTCATCCTCTGCAAAGTGTCTGTTCAAAACATTTGCTCATATATTTAATTGAATAGTTTGCTTTATTACTGAGTTTTGAGAGTTCTTTATGTATTCTGCATATAAGACCTTTAGTAGATATGTGATTTTTACTTCTGTCCATTTTATTAGCAATTTTTCCCCTTTTATTCCAGAATGTAACTTTGGGGAGTGATGTGTGATTCATTTATATTCTTATTTTTGGCACTTTCCCCTGTCAAGTGACACACGAACTCCTTGCCACCCTCTTCACTTTTTCCCTACCTTTTCTTCCCCTTTATGTCAATATATTCGGTCTGTGTTCTCTTTCCTTAGGACCAGCTTCTCAACCAGCTGTACCAGAGTTAATCCCTTCCAGGGTATAGTCCTCTCTTCAGGGCAGAAATGATTTTTAATTATTATTGAATGTGTTTGTTGACTCTAGGATGGTCAGTGCATTGTTTCTTGAGTCTGGAGATCTACCATTCTAGTGTTGATCAGTGTTGGGTTGGCCTGGCCTCAAGTACCCCAGACTCCTTGTCAGAAGCCAGAGCAGGGGTTCAGAATCAAAGATGGAAACCCTGGAGACAGACTTACCAATATCCCCTAGTTACTAAATGTTTATTTTTAATTTAATTCACTGTGCTTACTGTGTGATTTAAATTTTTTGGAATTCTTTCACTTTTTTTGGTGTTACTTAGTTCATGGCGAAAGTTTTCATATATGTTTAAAAAGAATACATTCTTGTATTGTTATGTACAGATTTTTAAAGTGCTGTCAGTTAAAATTTGCTAATTATATAGTTCAAAATATGAATTCTTTTGGTTTCTGAAGTATGTTGGCATCGTGTACAAAAAAAGAATAAAAATTCTCAATATGAAACATGCATTTGCCTTCATTTATTTTATTGCTTTTCACTTGAGTTTCTCTCATGTCTTATAGTAATATTGCTGTCCTTGTCCCCTTTTTGTTGTTAGCATTGGCCTGGTATATATTTGCAGGCAAAATTTTCTGCCTTCTTGCTTATTTTGTTTTGGATACGCTCTTCAGCTTTTTTAAAAAAACTGAGTTTGTGTGTTGCCTTTTTTTTGTTGTTGTTAACAGTGATTTATGTACAGGTTTGAACTGCATGGGTCCACTTCTGTGTGAATTTTTTTTTTATATCGTACAGTACTTTAAATGTATTTTCTCTTCCTTATGTCTTTCTTAGTATTTTCTTTTCTCTAGCTTACTTTATTGTAAGAATACAGTTTATAATACATATAATACACAAAGTATGTTAGTTGACTTTACGTTACTGGTAAGGCTTCTGGTCAACAGTAGACTGTTAGTCATTAAGTTTTTGGGGAGTCCAAAGTTGTATGTGGATTTCTGACAGTGCAGGGGGGTGAGAGGAGCCCCTAACCCTCATGTTGCCAAAGGCTCTATGTAGTGGATAAAAATAGTGATGCCAGGTCCATACTGCCTGCTTTTGAATTTAGGCTCCGCCACTAACTGTTATGAGGTGTTGGTCAAGTCTACCTAACTCTCGGTGCTTTAGTTTCTTCTCTGCCACAGGGAAGTATTAATAAATAGTTTCTACCTCAGTTTATAAGAATTAAATGAATTAGTATATTTAAAACACATAATAATGCCTGACACATTATGTAAGTCTTAGCCACTATACTAACAGATGAGTTCATCAATGAACATTCATTAAAATTATGCAGAAGACCACTGTTAGTGCTTTTTATTTCATTAAAATTTTTAAAAATCCATTTCCTGCCCACTGCTGAGTTTATTCAGTTTTTTTCCATAATAGTTTTTTATTGATACACCAAGTATTTTATACTTGTTTGCACTGAATTAAAACAATAATTAAACATACAATACCTGAATATATTCTCTTTTTTTGAGAACTTGGAACCCATTTGAGATTAAAGTGCTCTTTGACTCTCATGTCCATCCATCCCCCTTAGAGGTTATCACTGTTATGAACTTGGGATGTTTTCTTCTAGACCTTTGATAGGCCTATCTGTATATACACACATAAAGGAGATATGTAGTCACTTTTGCACAAATACTGTAGTGTTATTGTGAACCTTGCTTTTTTCATTTATCACCGTATTTTTGAGTTCACTCCATATATATTTACCTTGTTGCTTTTGACAGCTACCTTTCCCTCTCGTAGTCATTTCCAGTTTTTCACTACGGCAGTGATGTAGTGAACATTATTGTACAGGAATCCCTGTGCACAAGTGAGGGTATTTCTCTCAAAAGAATAAGAAGCAGAAATGGGAGGTCAAGGATATGATATTCTTAGTTTTACTGGTTATAATCCTATGGAAAGACAAGTTGCCATTATTTACACATCCATGAACTAACTCTACTATTTAACTTTCGGATACTTGATAGACACACTTAAATTTTCCCAGTATAGTAAGGGAGAAAAATCGTATTTCTTGTGGTTCCACTATCCTTATTGCTGGGGAGATGGGGTATCCTCCTATCTCTGGGTTGGTTGCTATTTGTGCTTTTCTGACATGAGTTGTCTAGGTCTTCCCATTATGGTTCTCCAGCCACACACACTGATGGCCACATCCTCTCTGTCCTGTGTTTTGTTTATTATGTTCTTTAGTCCAATATTTCTGCTTTTTAACTTCTGGAGAGTATCTATCATTTATAATGCTCTCATCTTACTGCATATATTTTAAGTGTAGATCTGTTTTTTCCATTTCTGGGGATTTGAAGCCTAAGGAGAAGCCTAGACAAGATGTTCTGTTTATACCTTTTACCTAGACTTGTTTCTCTTTCTTCAGTCTTCCTGTTCAAATTACGTATCTTTTGAAATGATTTCCTGTAAAGAGTTAATAGCAACACACACACACACACCCTACTTCTTATAAATGCCTCATTTTGATTGAGAGATTTACTTAGTATTGCTAGGGCCTAAAGAAGAACAATGAGTTACCTATTACCCAAGTCAAGGAAAAGGAGAGGGTCCCTTACCCTTGTCCCAAAGATTATGTTAAACTTTAGTTTTCCTTACCATACCCACACACTACAGCATTTCTCTGATTCCCCTTAGAGACCATATAACTTTCTGGCCGATGTCAAACGAGATTTGAGTTACCAGGCGTCATGCTGAATCATCCTCAGCAGAGGTGGAGGTGGAATGCTTCCCTGGCCTGGGAGCTAGGATAGGACACAAATATCTGGCTTTCCAGGATGGTTAACCAAAGGCCAGCTACTTACAAAAACTCATGTGTATCAAAAATACAAACCAGAATAAGATTAGGAGCTCTATGGCAACAGTGTAGCATCAGGAGTTGGGGGACCAGACAAGACCACCTATTTAGTACAATAATAAGTTATCTTCTATAAACAGAAATTTGGAAATGTAGATCAACTTCTTCCTTTCATGGTTGGAGAGGACCACTCACAGCAGATTGTCAGGTGCTTGGTTCAGTGTTGGGAGGGTACCTGGAAGAGGAGGGAATAGAAGCATCATATGGGAAGTCAAGGCTTACGTGGATACCAAGGCAGAGAATTGTTGCTGCCTTGGCTGCCTTTATATACTGATAGAACACAGAAATGAGGTTGCCTTGGCTTGGTGGCATATTTACAAATGCAGCTCATGAGGGAACATTTACAAATGGGAATGTGGTGGGCAGAGCACCAGCCAAGTCAGAGAGGAAGCCTCTCATGTCTCCTGGGTCCTTGGCAAAGCTCAATAATGCGGGTCATCTGGGATGTCTTTGTCTTGATCTCTGACTATAAAATGTGAAGAAGTTAGTCTATATCTCCCAGGTTCCATTTATCTAAAAAAGTTTATTTTATTAAATAGCTGGTTTTGTCTGACTGGCCAAAATAGGGAAGGAAAATAGTTCCTGGCAAAAGCATCTTCAGGGCTCCTAGAGTGGTACCATGCATCAGGATAAATTTGAATCACAGGAAAGAAACAGAAAACTGATGTATGCTCAAGTTTAAATATATATAAAATATATTCTGTCATGTCAGGTGTACTGAGTGTCTGGTTATATGGGCAGCAGGGCCTTATACAGGGACTTGGAAACAGAAGACGAAAAATGAAACATTTTTAAAACATTTCACATCTAATAAGAGCTTAGTAATTTATTTAAATAAAAAATCCATACTAAAGAAACATAAGAATCAATTTAGGTAAATTTGGATAAATAGAGATAAATGGTGGAAAGTTTTAGAACAGAGGCTTTCTTTTTTTTTGGTAGTGCTCATCACCGTCCCCCATGATCCCCAGGAGGGAAGAGCAGAGGAAAGAGACCCAAGGATTGTTCTTGGTGATTGTTCTTTGCCAAGATTTCACTCTACTTCCCTGTATTCTCACCTGTGACAGATTGCTTTTCATCACTTATACTGGCTTTGAGTTTTCTTCCCTCAGCGGAGAAACTGCAAGACAGGAGCCAAAGGGGAAAACCTGGGTGGGGAGAAAACTCAACCTAGACATCGAATCTCTGCCTTTTCAGTTAGACCCACATATCAGCTTCCACCTGAAGTGTCTTCCAGTGCCTTTTTAAAACCCACAAAAGGCAAATGGTCACTTCTTATGTCAGAATGCCCTCATTAAATAGGTACTTGACAGGCTTTAGGTACATTACATTAGTCTGCAGACATGAATCTGCTGTTTTTCCCTGGGATACTTGCATAGTTATTGAGGCTGCTTAGCAATTTTTAAAAGTGATGGAATGCATCCCTTAAACCTTGAGTGAGGACCTCCGTTTTCCCATCTGCTGTGCTTAATGAGTAGCAGCCCCTGTGTGCCAGGCGTGGTGCTGCAGGGTCTGTGATGCCATGTCCCCCTCCCTCGCCCACCACGGAGTCTTTCTAATTAAGTTAAATTTAAATTAATTTGCCAGGTATGAGAAATACCTATAATGTAGTGGTTGTCATACTGAGTTGTAACTTAATTTATACATCTTTGTCTCTCACTAAACCATTAATTCCTTGAGTAAAAGGATTGTGTCTTTTTTTTCTTTTAAGGATTTTATTTTATTTATTTCTTGTGAGAGAGAGAATGAGGAGGGGGAGAGAGAGAAGCAGACTCTCTGCTGAGCGGGGAGCCCAATGCAGGACTTGACCCCAGGACCCTGAGACTGTGACCTGAGCCGAAGGCAGACTCTTAACCAAACAAGCCACCCAGGTGCCCCTAAAGGAATTGTGTCTTCTTTTTCTTTACTCTTTGTATTGGTACTGGCTAAAGAATAGTAAGAATGCACCAAGTGCTTGGAGAGCAGATGACTCCAATATGGTAGTTTCTGAAAGGCAGTGAAATATCTAACTGAAAGGACAAAACAGCATATCGGAGCTGGAGGGAATGGAGGGAGCATATCTTCTTCTTAAGAGGAAACTGAGGCCCACCTTAACTGTGATACCTGCTCAGGGTCACGTGGTGTTAGTGACAGAACTGGGACTATAAGCCTGGCCCCCTGTTCCTAATCTAGTGTTGTTTCACCATACCTTCCTGTGTCTCATCATGTAAAAATATACAGACCGTGTTCTGAATAGCAAAATGTAATCATTTATCCCAGCAAAGCGCTATTGATTAAATCTCACCCAGTTCCCCCCAGCCCTCTCAGCCCACCCCTCCCAGTTATGATCTAAAGCTTAGAGCTAAAAGAGGAGGCGAGGCAGGAGAGCTCTAGAAGGTAATGTAACCGGTTGGGAGTTGATGAATCTTAGGCTCTTCCACTGGCTGTGGGAATGCAGTATGAGGGGCGAACATCTCCCGGGGAATGTCAGTACGCAAGCAGCGTGCTGCGAGACTGGGGTGCACAGACATGGCCCTTGCCCTTCAAAATAAAAAGGGCCCAGTGGGAAGTATGGCGGGAAGCCGGAGCAAGGGCTTGGCAGCACTGTGTCCCTCTGTTCCATACGAGTGTGGGGCCAGGACCACCTCTGCTGGGGTCACTCTTGAGTACAAAACTCACACATTGAAGTCAACATGATTAAAAAGCCAGACATCTATTGCAGTACGCACGCGTTTAGCTCGGTGTGGGTAATGTGGTCCGCACCGCGTGATTTAGTCCTACCTCGCACAGCACTTTGATTGCCTGGCACGCGGCAATCAGAGCAAAGGTTACCAGCACATCAAGAATAGAAAAGACAGAATCATTAGCACTGTCAGGTTCTGCTGGCCGTGCGTGCTCTCAGAACTCACAGGATGGTCTTTATGGCTGCAGAGGGGAGAAAGAAAGCCATCCCCAAATCTATTCATGCGATTTTGTACACTCAGCTGTCACTATCAGTAATATTGTTTTAAAATATGTCATAAAGACTTAATGGAGTTAATATAAGTTACTCTGGATCCAGTCAGCCCTTCCTACAGTTGCAGTCCAGGCTGGGGAGTGATCACAGTTGTGGGTTTCAATTTAATTTATACTGCCCGTTGCAGTACATTCCATGCAGGAAAGTGATCTATTATCCATACTAATGATCCACACTAAGTGTTATTCCTTTTTTTCCAAAACAGTTTGCTCATTTTGGGGTCTGCGTGCAAATACTTCGAGTACACTCAAATATTTAGTCCTCGAGAATATCAGTTTCCTTTCTTTTTGCTTTGTGAATATAGTTAGCTGTTTAAAGTCTTAACAAAAGAGGAAGCTGATATGTTCGTCTTGTTCTTACCATGATGACAGAGGGTTTCTCTTTCAGTTAAGATGTAAAAGGTTTCTCTTTCAGTTAAGTTGTAAAAAGTTGCAAACAAGCATTGCTTCCCTCAGTAAGAAAGAGAAGAAGCCATTGATCTGTGAATTATTAACTTTTCTTGAATGGTGAAGTGTAGCAAGCCCTCTTGAGGGCAGAGGGACACTTAAGCTATTTTGTGTTTTGCAGAGCATGGGAGGAACAGGTGACTACCATAGAAGTGGCTAAAATGAGTTCTTAAAGGTTGAATGTGAGTTAACACATCTGTTTAGAATAACTAGGAGTCCAGATACAAGTGGGGGTTCACACTCACAAGCTCTTTTCCGCAGGCCTCTACCAAGTGCTCATGAGAAAGATGAGTGGCAAGCCTGGCGACTAGAAGGGACCCCACTGGTGGTGCAGCCATGTGGGAGATGACCATATTGGGGGACTGGCAGGATGAGACGTCTGTTATCCTGCCCCTTCTCTCCTTTGACACAGAAGTTGCTGGGAGGGCGGGAGATTGGCTAGCCCCCAAGACCCACATAAATTTTACTGCTTCTAGAGGAAGGCTTGGAAACCCTTTTGTCCACGCTTTGTAACCAGCAAAGGTCTGTTTCTGGGGCCAAGCATAGTAGCAAAAGCAGGACAACTTCTTAGCCCCATGATCTTTCATTGACAGAAAACAGAGTTCTCCTTGTGTTGCATGAGGAACAGAAAGCTCTCGTGCTGAAGACAGGGGCAGATACAAGACGGAGTTTAGCTGCCATAGGAAAGAAAGGCACAGATGCTGAGGAGGCCCTGCTCCGTGGTCCAGGTCCATAGGCCCTTCCTGGGATACAGGCTGGACCAGGAGAACCAAGAACTTAACCTGCCCCAACCATGAACTTCACATCTAGAAACAAAGCAATAACAGTTCTCTGCTGGAAGGTGAGAGTGTGGAGAGGGACTCCTTTATGACACAGGTGTGAAGGGACTGCTGGGTGGAGTAGGGACACTAAGAAAAATCTGGCATTTCAGACCCTCCACCATGTACAAGGTAGCAGCCCATCGCTGGGGGATTTTCGTGCTTGCTACATCGGATAGCCGTAGGTTTATTCAACTCCTCTGTAGTATTGGCATGCTGGAAGACCACGCAAGTCCATTTCCAGGCGGAAATACTGTTTAGCTAAGTTGCAGTGTTCTATGAATGATGACCAGCATTGAGCAAAAAAAATTATGCCACACAAGGCAAGAAAAATAGCCGTTGTCAGGAGATAACACTATCAACAGGAACAGGCTCAGAGATAACCCAGAAGTGGGAACTAGCAGAAACTTAAAAGTAACTGTGATTAGTGTATTAAAGAATATAGTAGAATAAAGTGGACAATATGCATGGACTCGTAGGGAATATCAACAGAGACAAAACCTTTTAAAAAAAAGTTAAATGGAAACTACTGGAAACAAAAAACATGAGTTGAGTTTGTTAGCAAACTGGGCATAGCTGAGGAAAGAACCTGCTAATTGAAGCTTAAGTCAACAATGTAAAATGAAATTATTGGATCAGGTGGCATTTTTGTTTTTAATTTCTTGAGGAATCGCCATACTGTTTTCCACAGTGGCTGCACCAGTTTACATTCCCATCAACCATGCACAGGGGTTCATTTTTCTCCACATCCTCGCCAACACTTGTCATTTCTTTTTTGTTTTTTTTGTTTGTTTGCTTGTTTTTATAATAGCCGTGCTGCCAGGTTTGAGGTAAGATCTCATCGTGGTTTTGGTTTGCATTTTCCCTGATGATTAGTGATGTTGAACATCCTCTCATGTGTCTGTTTTTAATCTAATTATTTGTTTTTAAAACTAATTTGAAATGATATGTGCACCCTTATGTTTATTGCAGCATTATTTACAATAGCCAAGATATGGAAGTGACCCAAGTGTCCACTGATAGTTGAATGGATAAAGAAGATAGGGCATGGGGCTGAAAGTTCGAAGCTTCTAATCATGGTTTGGTCTTTCTGGTGATCAGTCCTCATCTAGGAACCCACCGTTGGTCACCTCATTAGAACATAAGACATTCCTGTCACCCAGGAAATTACAAGGGATTTAGGAGCTTCATGTCAGAAGCTAGGATCAAAGACCAAGTATTACAATAAAAGATGTTCCTAGTACCCTTATCACTTACAAAGCTTTTGGGAGCTCTGTGCCAGGAACCCAGGGCAGATATGAATATACATCTTCTATTATTTCACAGAGGGAAAAAGAAAGTACAGAGGGTAGCACAAAACATCCAAGAACTATGGAACAATATCAGTAGTGTAATATACACATAATTGGAAATCTAAAAGGAGAAGAAAGTATTATCTGGAAGAAATACTTGAGGAAACAGTACTGAGAAGTATCCAGAACTAATGGAAGCAAAAAAAAGAAAAAAAGAAATACATACAGATCCAAGGATTTCAGAGAACCCCAAGCAGGATAAAAAAATGGGAACTGCTCCTCCAATTCTATAAACACAAGAACCAAGCTGCCAAAGTACCAAAGATAAAGAGGAAGGTCTTGAAGGCAGCCATAGGGAGAAGGAACATTACAAATGGAGGAACAAAGATAAGAATAATACTAGAATAACATCTTTAAAGTTCCAAAAGACAAAAAGCACAATCTTGTCAATCCAAATTTCTATACCTAGCAAAAAATATCTTTTAGAAAATAAGGGGTGCATGGCTGGCTGAGTCTTGATCTCAGAGTAGTGAGTTCAGGCCCCAGTAGGTGTGGCGCCTACTTTAAAAAAAAAAAAAAAATTTTTTTTTTTTTTAAATAAGAGCCATTTAAAGACTTTTTCAAACAAACAGAAGGTGGGGGAATTTATTGCCAGGAGATCAGCCCTAGCATGGAGGACATGGGGAGTTAGGAGAAGGGAGTTGGGGGAAATTGGAAGGGGAGGTGAACAATGAGAGATTTTGGACTCTGAAAAACAATCTGAAGGGTTTGAAGAGGTGGGGGGGTGGGAGGTTGGGGGAACCAGGTGGTGGGTATTAGAGAGGGCACGGATTGCATGGAGCACTAGGTGTGGTACAAAAACCATGAATACTGTTATGCTGAAAATAAATTTTAAAAAAATGATTTAAAAAAAAAAAAAAGAAAGAAATGTTAAAAGAAGTTCTAAGTGCCAGATGGCAGTTTGGATCTACACAAAGAAATGAAGAGACCCTGATATGAAAAATGAGAGTGAATATAAACACTTATTTTTTATTTTTAATTGGTTTATACAGTAATTGTTCAAAGTAAAAATAACAGTGTGTTATGGATTTATAATGTTAGTGAAATGTATGATGCCATAGGACACAGCATTGGAGGAAGAAAACAAGTGCACTCTTCCAGAGTTACTGTTCACAACTATGTTGAAGGTAGACTGTGGTATGTTAAACATATTTTAAGACCTAGGGAAACCGCTTAAAAAAAAAAGTTAAAACAAAAGTGAATAAAAGCCAGCTATAGAGATAAGATGACATAATACAAAATAATTATAAGAAAACAGAAAGAAGCAAATGGAGCAAAGAGCAGATGGGACCTATAGAAAACCACTGGCAAGATGGAAGGTTTAAATTCTACCATACCAACATTACATTGAACGTAAATGATCGAAGCGCACCAATTACAAGCCAGAAATTGTCAGACTGGATAAAAAAGCAAGACTGAGGGCACCTGGGTGGCTTAGTGGCTTAAGCCTCTGCCTTCAGCTCAGGTCATGATCCCAGGGTCCTAGAATCGAGGCCTGCATTGGGCTCTCTGCTCGTCGGGGAGCCTGCTTCTACCTCTCTCTCTGCCTGCCTCTCTGCCTACTTGTGATCTCTCTCTCTCTCTCTCTCAAATAAATAAATAAAATCTTTTTAAAAAAAAGGCAAGATCAAACTACATGATATTTTAAACCTACTTTAAATATAAAGACACAGAAAGGTTAAAGTTGAAAGGAAGAACTTATATTGCATAAACACTGACCAAAAGAAGTTATGACTGAGGTAGACTTTGGGACAGTGATTATGTCCAGGGATAAATGGAGCATCACATAAAGACATTGGGGTTTTTCATCAAGAAGACTTAATAATCTTAAATGTGTATATAGACTCAACAACAGACTTTCCAAATACATAAACAAAAACTGATAGAACTCAAGGGAGAAATTGACAAATCTAACAATTATTGTTGGCAGCTCCAGCCCGCCTCACAGTTCATAGAACATGTTTACAAAGAATCAGTTCAGAATATCATATCGTCTTAGTCACCACAGCTGAATATGCATCTGTGTGACATTCTTGTGGAACCAAGACCCTTTTTGGGGGCCATCAGACAAATCCCCACAAATTTGGACAAATTCAGACAAAGCATGTCCTCTGAATACAATGAAATTAAACTGAAAATTGGTAACTGTTAGAGATCTGGAAAGATCCACCAATTATTTGGATTGCTAAGATGACTGCTTGTCCCAGATGGTTTGGTGTAGACAGGAATGGTTTGGGAAGGGACATTCAGAGAACTTTATACTGCTTTAAACATTTGTTGAGATTGCTTTTATGACTTTCTAGAAAAAAACATCCAATTAATCATGCTATAGGAAAGTGTGAACAGGTATAGGTTAATTGTAGAGTTAATAAAATTGGGGGAAAATATTACATATCTTATTTTTTTTAAAGATTTTATTTATTTATTTGACAGAAATCACAAGTAAGCAGAGAGGCAGGCAGAGAGAGAGGAGGAAGCAGGCTCCCTGCTGAGCAGAAAGCCCGATGCGGGGCTCGAACCCAGGACCCGGGATCATGACCTGAGCCGAAGGCAGCGGCTTAACCCACTGAGCCACCCAGGCGCCCCATACATATCTTATTTTAAAGTAATAGTACCATTAGTATGTTACTTCCCCCACCCCCAACACACACATTCTCGTGTGAGCCTCTGAACCAGCCGTAAGGCAGACAGGGGAAGTGTAATGAGCACACACAGGGACGCGGGGTTAATTTGTTAAGGTTAATACATAAATCAGAGTAGAGTGTACGTTTATGCTATTTGCCTTCCCCGTTTTTACCCACTCGATCCCTGTCATCCCTTGCTAGTCACCAATCCCTTTCGGTTTTTCATGAAACCTCGTCACCGGTTGATGTGCGTCACTGCTTGTTGTTCAGAGTTTGAGGACCACATCGGGGAGGGTTAGAGGAACAGGGAAGCATGATGCATTAACAGTGATGGAAGGAGAGGCAGAGCTCGGGCTGGGGTTCTTAAGAGCGTCCTCACATGTGATTTGTAGGCAGTGCAGTGAGCTACTCGAGTTGCTGAGAACTCAGACATGCTGGCTCAAGCCTAACTGAGAGTGTGTGCGTGTATGTGTGGGGTTTTCTTTAGACTTTATTTATTTGAGAAAGCGAGAGCCCAAGTGTGGGTGGGGTTGCTGAGGGAGAAGCAGATGCCCCGCTGAGCAGGGAGCCCGATGTGGGGATGCGGGCTCCATCCCAGGACTCCCAGATCATGACCCGAGCTGAAGACAGACGCTTAACCCACTGAGCCACCCAGGCACTCCCCGTGTATGAGTTTTTAATAACATTACCATGCTGAAAGGAACACATTGGTAGCCCATCCATGGGTGTTGGAAGCTGTGGGGGTCTGGAGGGGGAGGGACACTGCAACAGGGCTGGAGGCTAGGTTCTAATGATGGCCAGGGTGCGGAAGTGTGTCTTGGGCCAGCCTGAAGCAGCAAGGTGGAACTGAGTCCTCCGAGTGAACGCTGGCATGTTCAGATGGTTGTCAGAGCCCTTGAAAATGGAGTAGAAAAACTGCTCGCCAACCTAGAGAAATGGCTTGCTATCTGCCCGGGGCTCCAGAAGTCAGAAAAAACCTTGAATTCTCAGTGAGAAATTAGAACCCCGGTCCTGTGCCAGGGTCTCAGTAGAAGCAAGCGCAAAATTGCCCTGTAAGGAAACTTTCCTGAAACGAGGGCAGAGAACAATCCCCACCCTGAGAAATAACTTAACAGTGATGAGTGATGAGTTAGGTGATCATTGGACAGGTGATGGGTGCAGTGGATATGGGCACGCGTGCACACACATGAATTAGTACCCTAAGTAACATAAGTCATTCAGTGATCCGGATCCCAGAAGCAGACAAGATGGGCATCAGCCGGTCTCCACACATGTTCCTCCCTGCTCCTTGTGTAAACACAGCCCTTGCTCCTGCTCAGAGTCAGCTTCCTCTGCCTTTATGGGGGACTCCTCTTGACTTCCTGGTCCCTGGCCCAGTGAGTCCAGAGTACTGTCCAGATCCAGAGCGTGCAGTTCACTGGGACCCTGACCATGCCTCTGCCAAGCGTGAGCTATCTGGGGAACTCCGACCCCTAGCCCTGCAGTGTCTGGTGGTGCAGGGTTGGAAGCACAGAACCCCTCAGTGGGCTCTTGGCAGTGATGCTAAGTGGAGCCAGTCCTGGTTCTACCCCTTGGTTTCCTAAACTGGTATGTCATTCTTAGGCATATGGCACCCTAGAGAGGTCTTTGACGTAACAGACTGCATGGGGAAGCACGGTGTCCGTCCTTTCAGGCTCTCCTGAGCTAGTGCTTCAGTGTACTTTCAGAAGGCTACTCCAGCGTTCACTGGGGCCATCCGCATCTGGGTGGTGGGGTGTATGATACTGCTGAGAAGTGGGGCCCTGGTCAGATGCAGCGATGTATGGGATCCCATCAGGCCAGTTCTGGGGGGCTGATGCTACAGCCCTGTGGGTCTTGTCCCCTTTGTATGCAGAACCTTTTCCAGGGTGGGATCCTTTGCAGTGAGGGTTGGCGTGATACAAAAGTCTTCACATGATGGCCACTCTCCCAAATTTCCACCCGCTTGCTTTTATCCAGACTGTCTTGTCGCTGATATTGCTGCTCCTTTCCTACCAGTCCCCTGATCACACAGACAGGCAGCCCAGTATCCATATTTTCAGCCGCGACAACTCCGTCTCTGCAATGCAGTGTGAACTGGTGTATTGCTCACAGCCTCATGTGGGGGAAGAGGTTCCTCTCCAGAATCTTCGAGGTCCATCCCCAAATGCTGCTGTCCCAAAGCCATGGTTGCTTTTTGGTCCTCCCCCGCCACCCCTGCCTTGTCAGGCTGACCTGTCAACCCAGCTCACGTTTGCCGTCTTCCTCCCTTTAGATACACAAGTCAGGATATCACCAGAGGTACAGGGCGTGGGATGCGCATTTGCTGTGATGAGTGGCTTGGAGGTGTGGACTTCCTGCTCATGGGAGTCAGCCATGCCTTTCACTCTGGCTTGATCTGGGTCGTGCCAGTTCCATCTCTTGATGGACCAGTTGACCTACAGTCTTCACTCACCAAGGGGAACCTTGGCTACTTGGGCCCTTCCTGCTCCATGATCTCTACCAGGGCCTGGTAATACACACACCAAGAGCTTTTTCTGAAGGTATGTCATTCTTTGCTGTGATGGCATGACCTTCTTTGGAATCCCAGGGGGCATGCATTTGATTTTCCCCGGGAACTTGCCAGGGGCTCCATATGTGCCTTTTACCATTACAAACACAGCCTGCACATTCCAGGGTCGCTGGGTCATATGGCCCAAACATCATGTTGCTTGTGCCAAGCCTGGCCCTGAGACAGAGTCTTTTTGAGCTCTGGGCCACACTCAGAGCTGGCAGCTGCTGTGTCACCCAGTCTCTGGCCAGGTTGCCCCGAGGACCCAACCTAACAGTCCCTGTGCTTCCTTCCCTATAGGTTTGTCTTTTACTTAAGAGGAACTATCCCAGCATGCCCTTACCGCCACACCCCTAGAAGCGTCACCAGAGTCATCAGACCCGGAACCTCCATTGAATTTATCTCCCACGCTCTAGAAGCGTGTGTCTTATGAGGGCCTCCAGAACATAACCATCAACCACTGGCTTGTCCGCCCCAGTCAGCACCTGTCAGTCTCCCTGCCCAGGCCTGGCACTGGGCACCCACGGGACATCGGGGAAGGGTTGTGTGCCACTAGTGCACCTGCTGACTGGTGGCGGGGAGGCCTCTAGAGTGGTGTGCTGACCGCTTCTGGAGGGTCCTGGTGGGCGGTGGGGAGGTGTTTGGAGTCAGCATCAACGTGGGTGTCCATCAGAAGTCCCTGTTCCAGTTGTTAGGATTCCTGAAAGCCACAGCCTGGACCTGCGTAATAATAGAGCACTTTGAGCACTTGAACGTCCTGAGCTCCAGAGCTGTCACAGTTAGGTCCACAGTTCCATTACAGGTCACGATGAGGACCTGTTCACACCCACCAGGAAGGCTCGAATGTTCCCGCTTCTAGCTATTAACTCCTTGTGAATAGCTTTCAATACTTTGTTACCCTCTGGCATGCCACCAGTACACACTAGCAGTAGCTAGCCAACTGTGCTGTTTTTGTAGATGCTTTTCCTTCTGTGTCTTCCAGGGGTCTGCCTTATTATGCCCATCATGGCCTTTCTCTCTACCAGGACAGTTTCCGGGTCCCTTACAACAGAAATCTCTTGCCAGCGCACCACAGTCTCGTGGCAGCGCTCTCCATGCCTGCCCATTCAGACGGCCTGCTCGTTGCCTGCAGAGTGGTCTGTGTGCAAGGCCCAGATCCCTGTCTTACCACTCATTTTCCCAGACCACTCTAGCAGCCACTTGGATTCGTCTGGGTCCTCAAGAGACAGCCCTCAAGATGGGATCACACCTGTGAGGATCTGGTTGGGGGAAGTACCTGTGTGGCAAGAAATAGAGGAAGCGAGAAAAGGCTGGAAGAGCCATTAAACTGGGAGGCAAGTCTGACCCCCCAGTGAAGGCGGGGAGGGGAGGCTGGGTGGAAGCATCTTCTCCTCATTGGCCGTGCCATCTGAGGGAGATTGGGCAATCTAGGGTGTCCTTGTCTGTCTCTTGTCTTTGCCAGTCTGTTACGTCATTCTGTTCCCTTGCTGCTAACTAACCCTGCCGATCTGCATTTCCTGTGGTGGAAGACTTACCCATCCCTGCCGTTCAAGAGAGCAGCTGCTGAGCGGGGTGTGGGGGTCCCACTTCTGAATTCCCAGGGAAGGGCTCTGGCCTGGTTTCAGCCGCATCTGGAATCTAGTTCACTGTTATGTGAACCAGGTTGTCTCTCTCTAAATTGAAACTTTCCCAGAAAAGCTGGACAGACTGCAGGTTTAATAGTAATGCCTTATGTAACCTCTAATAATCCTTACACATCTGATTAGTAATCTTTGGGTATTTTTCTTAGCATACAGAATAACCTGGAAGAATGATCTGGAAGGGTCATAGTTCTTCCAGCGAAGGAGTTGAGAGGCGTACTTAAGTCGTCTGTTGGTGACTAACAGGGTTAGTTCATTACATGTCTGTTTTTGGCACTGCAAAGCATTTTCAAGAGTAATGACTGACCCAACATTTTCTCCTTTACCTCTACCCTGCTGTTCAATTTGTTCAAAACTGGATTAGTGTCCAATAAAATAAAGGCCATCTGGGGAAAAATACATGTGTCAGAGTACTTTGCGCTGAATTGGAAAGCCATAAAAGTGATTGCTAGATAATTAGAACTTTAAAAAGGAGCCACAGAACAATTTGTCTAAAATTGGGAAGAGAGTAGCATGGCCTTTCTCTGTTGTCATTTGTATTTAGACGAGAGTGGGAGTGCCAAGTAGATGCCTAACGGTTGCGAGAAATGAAGGCTCGGGTTAATTAGAGCTGAAATGCTGCAACAACCGCAGACAAATTCCTGAGGAGAAGGCCAGATTGAGATGTGTCTGTCTACACATGAGGGTGTGTGTGCAACTGGCAGAAGGTTTTTCAGCGCTCAGGCTTTGTTGGGGAACCGTAAAAGTCAGTGTGGAAAACATGGAACTTGTAGATGCGGTCCCGGAGTTCAGAAAGCTCAGAGTCCACCCTGGGAGAAATTCCCAGCCTGGTTCCAGGCCCAGACACAGTGGCAGCTTGGCTTGGAATGGTCAGTGGGGACACCGATGAGCAGCTGCCCTGGTGCCTCATGGGAGTCCGTCTCAGACTTCCCTGCCATTTTGAGATACAGTACATTAACAGAAGAGGTGACGTATGGTGAGGCCAACACATGGGGCAGTGGCTGCCAGTGAAAAGATAAGTGTTACAGATGCCAGGAGGAGGGATGGGCCACATCATGAGGGGGCCACGTGGGGAGGCACCAGCTTTCGGGGCTACCTGGAGACAGAGGGAGCAAGAGAGGGACATGGGGGCAAGAGCCTTTATTGTGGCTCCTGTGGGAAGGGATGGGTGAGATGGGGCGAGCAGTTTTGGGATTGGCCAGATTATTACAGAGGGTTTTGGGGCATACTACTGTCCCTAGATGCCTGGTCCCTGGCACTGGGGTGGTTGGGGCGGGCGGACAATGGCCTGGGGTGTGAGAGCAGAGAGAGGAGATGGAGGCTCTGGGTTGGTAGATTTGCATAGGAAACATGAGCTCCTGGGTGAGTTCCCTAGCTCTGGGAATTGGCTAATTCTGGAAGGAGCATTCTGTCCAGTGCAGGGACCTGCATCTGCCTCCAAGATGTCAAAGTATCAGAATCCAGGTGTAGGAGACATGGTTAATACATGTGTACAGAGTTAAGCTTTTCTCTTTTGTGTCCTAATAACATCCTGAGCAAGCCTCTGGGTCAGCACCTTCCGTGGGGCTGCCAGATACCCCCGGGGTATTAAGTCAACGCTATGTGACACCAGAGGGGGATGTCCGGAATATGAAGCCGAAGGATGGGGCAGGCGTGGGTGGGGTATCAGAGCGGGATATGAGCCCTTCCCACTGAGAACATCAGCAAAGTCGTGTGTGCATTTTCTAGAGACTCCCTGTGTGGGGGACGGCCTGTGCTAGCTCCCACCAAGTAAGTACAAAATGAATGAGGAAGAGGGGAGTATTATATGCATAGCATTCAGCTCCTGAATCTTATATTTACTCCAAACTCTTATAAATCCCTCTCTTAAGAAATGATTTAAAAGCTAATTCATGCCTGGGCCAGTTACACAAACCAGCTTTCCAACTACCCACGAATTTGGATTCTGCTAGAACATCCGGGTCACTGGCTTTTCTGTGCCGTCTGTAGAGTGTTTGCCACCGTACGCCTCCCCCCGCATCGCTCTGTGCTTCTTTGTGGACATCATGATTTTTGTTGCTTAATTTTCTTCATTTCATTGCAGTCCCTGTCGATCAGTTTTCAGTATCTTTCTTTCCACACTCTATGCTTTTATTAAGTTTATCAGTGATATTTTTTTCCCTATGACAGTTTCTGGTTTTCTGATTTGTTGCTATTGTGATTAGTTACCATCCTGTTGTTCTAATGCATTCTCCCAGAAAGTCATGGCAACTCACAGTAGATCTTATATTTTTGCCTTGAGACTTGGAGATCTAGAATTTGCGTGTTTTAGGACTCATTCCTGGAGCGTGTCCTTCTTTCACATAATTTTTATACAAATATTATTATCTGTTTTCTGTGGTCCAATCATCAGCTAGTAAACTGTTCCATTTTTTATTATAATAGGAATAATAATTAACATTATAATAACCTGTAAGATAGCATAAAATGAATACAGTAGGTCACGTTGTTGAATGCCACTATAAGCCAGGCTGTTCGAAATGATTTATATATGTAATAACTCATTAGGTCCTCATTTTCTAAGGTAGGTAGTGTTCTTATCCCCATTTTATAGGGGGGGAAACAGAGGCACAGAGCAGTGAAGTGATGTACTGTAGGCAATGCACCTAAGTCAGTGAAGTAGATTTGAATCTGAAAATATGGTCAGTATATTGAGCTCTCACCTTCATGGACATAAGACAGAAGTAGTCGAACATTGCATAATTGAAGAGAAATTTTCCCACTTTTGCTTTCCTATGCTTCCTTCTCCACATTATCGTAGGAACCTTATTCACCCCTCAGATTTCAGTCAGTGGTCATGTCCCGCACCCACCGGAGGCTGCCCATGACTCTGCAGACAACTCAGCATTCTGCCCCCCAAAATGGTTTTCTGACCCCGAGTTCATTAATCTGTGTGTTTGGATCAGTGTCTTGCTTCCTTGTAGAATAGAGCTCCACTGGGGAAGGGACCTTGTCTGCTTTCAGTCCCCATTGGGTCCTTATGACTCGCCATAACACCCGGGTAGGCGGTAGGCGCTTGGTAAGTATTTATTAGATGCTCGAGCAAAATTTTAAAGAAAGGGGAGAAGAAAGACAAAGATGTATGACATGCTTAGCACATTCCAAGTTTTTAGATACAGTATGCCATTCAATTATTGTACCAGTTGGGAATAAGTTTTACTCCAAGTAATCGAAATCTGACTACAGTAGTTTAAGCAAATAGGATATTATTTGTCTGGCATTTCAGGGCTGGTCTGACTGCTCACCAATGTCCTAGGCTTTTCAGTTTCTGTTCCTACAAGTTGGGCAGTATGATAATCTTGTCAAAATGACAGTAAATCTCAGTCATTGGATTTTCTACTATTGTAAGAGCCGTAGATTGGTTACATAAGCAGTAGGTTTGAAACTCCGTATGCCTCCTTAAGCAAAAAGTTGAGATTTTATGTTAGTTTATAATGTACTTCTTGAGGACAAAAGTGAAAAGAATTGCTAGAACATTGGGGAAGGCTCTCCTGAAAGGTCACTGTCCATTCTTACTTAGATCTGAGGCATCAAAAGCTGATGGGAAATCGTGTGGGAGAGATTCTTGGCAGGTGTAACTGTAGGGTGACCTGGTTGGCATTTTCCATAGGGACAGGCCCTGGCTCAATGTCCATGTTTGTAGATCTTTTCTTTTCCAACATTCTGGGGGGAATGTCCCGGTCTCTTTGGATGGGGAGTGGAAAGGAGGCTGCCAGTGCTCTGGGAGCCAAGAGCTCGCTGGAGAAGTGAGCTAGGGAATGAGGGTATGGGGAGCAGCTCTGTTTTACATTCATTGTAGACTTTGACTTAATACTCTTGGCCTTAGCGCATTTCCTACCATAATCTTTAGCCGTGTTTTGTGTCTCAAGTCCAAATTCTGGAATTCACCGGAAAGTAAAACAGCTAGCTGGGGTGGAATAGGAGCAGCCCGGGAAGGGAGAAGGAATTTGCGAATGGATTTTTGAAAGCCAGCCTCTTTCCTCTTTCCATATTCATCCTTGTAGATCCTTGTAGTATATCTGGTTTATTAGCTTATCCCTGCTGGGGATCCATTCTCCCCCCAACCCCTGTTTCATGGATACATGGCAGCTCTGGCTCCTGAGCCTTTGCTGGGGAGGGTGGGCATGGTCCAAGCGGGCTCACTTCCTGTCTCCCTCCATTTCCACCTGGGTATGGCCTTTTCTGTCTTCATCTGGTTGGTTTCGTCCAGTTGGGGGCTGCTGTGTTCTTTCCTGCCGTTAGCACTTCTGGGCTTATGCCTTTTCTGCCTCTTTTCATTTCACTAGAGAGGAAAGGAAGGTAAAAATGCGTGTATTCAGTTCATACTTTACTGGAAATCTTGCTTATGTTATCTTTCTATAAAAGTAGGATTGTATTCTCTATATATCTTTGAAATTGATAAAATTTATGTAAGTAATTAGGCATCTGTTGTGTATTTAGCTGATTCACATAGAAAGGGTAAAGAAAATTCCTGGGAAGGAATCAATTTTCAAGGGAATTAAAACTCTAAATTTGTTAAATTGTGAATATGAGCTTTTTAAAAAAAAAATGTCTTTTTAATTTTCAGATTGTGAGCCATGCCTTTAGTGAAGAGGAACATCGAACCCCGGCACTTGTGCCGGGGGGCCCTGCCTGAAGGGATTACCAGTGAACTTGAATGTGTAACCAATAGTACTCTTGCTGCTATCATACGCCAGCTAAGCAGTCTAAGTAAGTTATCTCATTTCTAAAGCACCTGTTTTCTGATTACCAATGGCATGTTGTTAATTTTACCATTAGCAAATTGATTTCAATTCAGTGGTTAATTTTGTCTGAAGAAGAGACCACAACTTTAAAGGAAAGAGCCTGCTCCTGCTCACCCAATTTTCCCAGTGTGAAATAAATCACTGGTCTCATGATACCAACTTTATGTGCTGAAGATGTAAAGTTAAAATTGACCAGTTTACGAATTATTAGATAAGACCAAATGTGTGGATTCAAAGTAGTGTTCGATTTTTAAAAGCTTATTAAATGAGGATAAAATGATTGATACTTTTTTTAAAAAAATGTGAATTTTCGGTTAAGCTTGGACAGGACTAATTTTTTTTTTTTTAATGTGATAAATTTAAAAATTGTTAACTTTTGTAACATGCCTGGCGTAGAGTAGATGCTCAAATATTTGTTGATTAAATAATATTCCAAGTGAATCGAAGATTAAAGCCAAAAAATAGTGAGATTTGCTGATTTTAACCTAAATGCAGGTACTAACTTCTTAATTGAGGTCAACAGATAAGCTGATTATTATATATACACAGTACTGTGTATATATTACACATGTAGATTATATAAATCCAAGCAAATATAAGTATAAGAAAAAAAGGACTTTCTATTATTTTTTTAAAGATTTTATTTATTTGAGAAAGAGAGAATGCAGGAGTGGGATGAGAGGCAGAGGGAGAGAGAGAAGTATTGACTCTCCACTGAGTGGGGAGCCTGATGCGAGGTTCAGTCACAGGACCCTGAGATCATGACCATAAGCCAAAGGGACTCATGACCTGAGTCCCAGGACCCTGAGATCATGACTGAGCCACACAGGCACCCCAGGACTTTCTGTTATTTTAATTTTGAACATTAATGTGAAATACCCAAGAAAAATAGTTCATTTATGTTTTTATTTTTTATTTTTAGAAGAGGTGGGGAGGGGCAGAGAGAGAGAGGGAGAGAGAAGATCATAGGCAGGCTCCACGCCCTGCATATAGCCCAGCAGGGGCTCAGTCTCAGAACCCTGAGACCATGACCTTGAGCTGAAATCAAGAGTCAGATGCTTAAGTAAATGAGCCATCCATGCACCCAGAAATAGTTCATTTCTGAAGACTCAGATGTGCCTGAAAATGCATTTTCCTTCAAAGCTTTTTGAAGTTGGAATGTTTTCCCCCTAACTTTTACATTTATATCATGATCTTGTTTTCTCACTTTGTCCCACTCCTTTCTGGTTTAGATGCATTTTGGATGACAGGTTTTCACAGTTAAGTTTTTCAAAAACTCTGTTAATAACTAGGAAAACCTCCATGATTTCACATACCGGTCGCCTCAACAACAAGAAAATGTTTGTTGAAAATGTTCAAGTGCTTTTATTTTAATTTTGAAGAAGGAACACTGTGGATAAGTATTTTTCTTTAAAGGAATTGTACTGTGTTGTTCCATTTTTAATATATAATCATTGGCTAAGGCAAAAGCAATTTGGAGATTGCTTAAACATGTTTTGGAATCTAAGCTAATTACAATTGATTTTGGCTAGTGGTTGATAAAAATGTATAAATTGTGTAATTATAGGAAAATAGCTTATAAATTATTGAGGGGTAAAAATATTGCTGTTTGAGTTCATATTGTTTTTAAAGAATGCTTTGGTCTCTTGTTTTTATGGCTGAAATGTCTATTGATGTGGAGTATAAAAGATGAAAACTAACATAAATGATTAAAGTTTTAATATTCAAGCTATACGTCATGCTGTAATAATACTCAGCCTGGTATTATGTTGGTCATGTTTATGGTGCTTGTGAGTAAAACCCCATACCCAGTATTTTCTGTTCTATATAGTCTGCTCGTAGTAGGCAGAATAAGAATGGCTCCTCCAAAGATGTCCGTATCTTAATCCTTGGAACATGTGTGACATGATGGGGAAGTGAAGGTTACTAACTAATCTTAAAAGAATGGTATTAGTCTGGATTATCCAGTGTAATCCCAGGGTTCCTTTAAATGTGGGAGGAGGAGGTGGAAGAGCCCATGTCAGAATGATGTGATGTGAGGCTCAATCCACCGTTGCTGGCTTTGAAGCTGGAAGAAGAGACTACAGGCCAAGGAATGCAGACCACTTCTGGAAAGTGGAAAGGGACGAGGAAATGCATTTTCCCCTGGAGCCTCCGGGAGGAACACAGCTCCGCCAAAACTTTGATTTAACCCAGAGGAATCCATTTCAGACTTTTTTTTTTCCTTTAAGATTTTATTTATTTATTTGACAGAGTGGGAGAGAGAGCAAGAGTGTGAGTACAAGTAGGATGAGCAGCAGAGGGAGAGAGAGAAGCACACTCCCCACGGAGCAGGGAGCCCAGTGTGGGGCTCGATCCCAGGATGTGAGCCAGAGGCAGACGCTTAACCCCCTGAACCACCCCGGGGCCCTCCATTTCAAACTTCTAACCTCTAGAACTGTGAGATAATTCACGTGTGTTGTTTTAAGCCACTAAATTTGTGGTCATTTGACACAATAAGGAGAAGCAGCAATAGGAAACTAATGTACCACCCAGCCTTGGTTTCCCTGCGTCCACGTAACCCACTCTGCTTCATAAGTGGCTCAGGGATGGGCACCAGCCTCAAAGACAGTTGACCTTAGTGAGGCTTCCCCAGTGGGTCTCAACCCTGCCTCCCTTAGATCACTGGGGGAGCTTTAAAACAAGATGCTAGGAATCCCTCCAGAAAGGATGAATGAGCGTGTACTAGAGATGTGATCTGTAGAATGGGATACCATGCATCTGGATTGAAAAGATGAGCTGGGCCAGTCCTGTGCTGGCAGGAAGCTTGAACTAAGAAACACAATTTGTGGGTTTGTTACGGGATCTGCTGCTGAAAGGTCATTGTCCAGGACTGAAGGACTGATGGCCCCCTGTAGGCCGAAGTGGGAGTTGTGGGCAGAGTGTAAGAGAAGGCAGAGGAAGCCAGCTCGCAGAAGGCGAAGGAGTGTGCAGGTAGAGACAGGAGCTGAGGGTGAGAGAGAGCATGAGATGTGGAAGGGGGGAGAGAGACCTGGTCCCTGGACGGGTGCAGGAGGGCTTCCCCTCCCATTCAGGGAGCAGCTCGGGGATCCGCAGAGCAAACCTCCTTTCTTCCTGTCCCTTGTGTGATCTGTGCCTGCAGCCCAAAGCGACTTACAGAAAGAAGAGTAGAGTGATATGGATGCCAAGGATGTAATTGTAAGAAACCAATATACTTAGTTACTTATTAGAACAACTTACTAGAATAACACTTATTACTTATTCTAATATTACTTATTAGAATAACACACTTTTGGTAACCAGTGATTAGTTCATGAGTGATTATTCACTCCGTGCCCCTCTAGGTACAGCATACAACAAATCAGTTCGGTGCCTACTTAGAGTTTTAAAAAGTATATGTAATTGACATTGATATGGTCATAGAACAGGAAATATACTATGACATGCTACAGCACTCACATTGTAATAAATATTCCATTTTGGGTGAATCTTTAGGTTTTGTGGGGGCTTTCCAATGAATCAAAATATATTACAGGAGGTTTTTTTAATTAACTTACAAAATATTATTTGCCCCAGGGTACAGGTCTGTGATTATCAGTCTTACACAATTCACAGTGCTCACCATAGCACATACCCTCCCCAGTGTCCATAACCCAGCCACCCTATCCTTCCCTCTCACTCTACCCAGCAACCCTCAGTTTGTTTCCTGAGATTAAGAGTCTGTTATGGCTTGTCTACCTCTCTGGTTTCGTCTTGTTTCAATTTTCCTTCCCTTTCCCGGTGATCCTCTTGTTTCTTGAATTCCTCATATCAGTAAAATCATATGATAATTGTCTTTCTCTAATTGACTTAATTTCACTTAGTATAACACCCTCTGGTTCCATCCATGTCATTGCAAATGGGAAGATTTCATTTTTGATGGCTGTATAATATTCCATTGCATATACTTATACCACATCTTCCTCATCCATTCGTCTGTTGATGGACATCTATGCTTTTTCCATAGTTTGGCTCTTGTGAACAGTCCTGCTATAAACATTGGGATGCAGGTGCCCCTTCGGATCACTACATTTGTATCTTTAGGGTAAATACCTAGTAGTGTGATTGCTGGGTCATAGAGTAGCTCTGTTTTCAGCTTTTTGAGGAACCTCCATACTGTTTTCCAGAGTGGCTGCACCAGCCTGCATTACAGGAGATATTTTTTGATCTGATATTTTTATGATCTGTAATTGTTGGGAAGAATTAGAATTTTAAAAATGTTTTTATTTTTTTTTTAATTTTGTAGTCATTCATCAGGTATTTTTAAAGTGACGTTTTAGCAATGTATGTATCTGTCATATTAAACATCTTCTAAAAAATAGTCTTCTTTTACTGAGTATTAATTCCCAAGGTAAAGTCAAAATAGTATTTTTTTTACTCCTTTGAGTATCTAACCATTATGCAGTAGGTCCAGATAAGAGCGGACCATCTTAATCTTCTCCATTTCCCTGCAGACACTCCCACATGCCATTCACACCACCCTCCATACCTCCACTCCCCAGATTTGGAGTGGGTGACGCACACCATCTGAACTTTGCATGAGCAGTACAGAGAGAAGCTGGACTTCATCTAAAAGGCCATCTGGGCAGATAGCCTGGGAACTTGAAGGATTTGCCTTGACCATAGACATATCATATCTGCCTGAGCAGCAGAGACTTGCCCTGGGAGACCTTCTGTGATGGTCCAGGGGAACTGGTTCTCTGGTAAGTCCAAGGGAGGAAGAACAGACCAGGAGGCCACGGAAATTTCTTTGCTCTTCCAGAAAGGAAGACTTAGCCATCAAGGCCCTGATTCACCAGCTCATTCGATCCTTGCCACATCTCTAGGGGCAGTTCAGTGTTGTGCGGGTGCAAGTGACTTTGTAATAAAGAAGGGAATCTGGTCCCAGATACCAAATAGACCTCTGTAACCCCTAGAACTCTACATAACTTTTGGGGAATTTGGAGGTACCACGTTCCCATTACGTCTAGATGAGATGTTCAACTTTAAAGGGTGAGATTCTTACCAGGCTTTTCAGGGAATTGAAATCTTTTCAGTGAGAAAATATTGATTATTGTAATGAGTTTAAGAACAGTCATAGAAATGAAAGAGGAAATTTATAACTTGAGCAGCCTCATAGCTAAAGCACCAAAGCTTTCTCCAATAAAAAAAAAATTAGTCTAGTAATTTTCAGATTTTTTTTCTTTGCATGTTTCTAATTTCTTTTTTTTTTTTTAAGATTTTATTTACTTATTTGAGAGAAAGAGGGACAAAGAGAGAGAGCACAGAGGGAGAGGGAGACAGACTCCTTGCTGAGTAGGGAGCTTGATGAGGAGCTCGATCCCAGGACCCTGGGATCATGACCTGAGCCGAAGGCAGATGCTTAACCCACTGAGCCACCCAGGCGCCTCATGATCCTGACTTCTAATAGGCTTGATCTGGGGGGAGTGGGAGGGGGACAGGGAAGTCATCTTTTAAAAAACAGTTGTGGTTAGTAATGTGTTATTTGGTTTTCTAGCTATGAAATATTGATTTTTTCTTCAAATGACAGTTTAGTGTAGCAATTACTCTTACATCAAGAGTGCTTTTTCATCATTTTCCTGGATTAATAATCTGAGTACTCTTGTTCCTATCAACTAGTTGCTCAATTAAAATTACAGTATCTTGCAGTCAAATTCCTACTGATATTATAATGTAATTTTTATATAATTTGTTGAAGAAAAGAACATGGAAGGCCCCTGGGTGGCTCAGTGGGTTAAGCAATGACTCTTGGTTTCCATTCAGATCTTGATGCTCAGCAGGGAGTCTGCTTGAGGATTCTCTCCCCCTTCAGCCTTTCTGCCCCTCTCCCCACTCATACTTGTTCTCTCTCTCTAAAATAAAAAAGAAACCTTGAACAACAGCAATATGGGAACATAGGGCTTTTGTGCCAAGGATGACATACGTCCTCTTTAATACCTCTAGGGTGTTTTTTACTACTTTTCTCTTTGTTCTTGTGATAATAGATTATAGTGGTCTTCCTCTCCTCCCCCCTTATGAAGGCTCCCAAGATTCACAAAGAAAGGGGTCTCCCCTCCCACCCCCAAGGTTTTGGCTCATATTAGATGGTATTGAGATAGTATAAAGAACTTTAAAAGCACAGGAAAACACAAAGGAGAAAAATTACAAAATTTTCATTAATGAGAGAAGATAATCTGTAATGCTTTATATATACCATTATAAAAATGGTATCTCATACATATGTTTTTGTGGCCTGTACTCAATATAGTAAGCATCTTTGTTGATTCATCTAAGATACAATTTTTAATAGCTAGAGATTATTATAAAGATATACCATAATTATTTAACCATTTCCCTACTGTTAGATATATAAATTGTTTCCTTGTTTGGGGGTTGGGGAACACTATCATAAATAGTCTTGTATAAACTACTACATACATCTCTGGTTCTTTTGGTATTTAAAAAAAATTCTGAGACTCCCATTAATTTTAAATATGTCTTTCCTTTAAAACAATTATTACAGGGGTCCCTGGGTGTCTCAATCAGTTCAGCGTCAGACTCTTGCTTTTCAGTCCAGGTCATGAGATTGAGCCCTGTGTCGGGCTCCGAGCTAGTGGGGAACCTGCAAGATTCTCTCTTTCTCCCCCTCTCCCTGCTCGGGTGTGTGTGAATGCTTGCTCGCTCTCTCTCAAATAAATAAATATCATCTTTTGAAAAATAAAAAATTGTTACAAAATCTATTTTTCTGTAATTTGTGTTTTAGGTAATTGCATGAATAAGAAAGGAGCTGTGTTTTGTCTCGGAGATTTTAAAAAGGGATTAATATTTTTGCTAATACTCCTTATGGTACATACTGTTTCCTATGACACTAAATGACAGGTCAACATAAAAATACTACCTTAAGGGCTTGCTCACATTTGCTGTTATCTAATCGGGTCTAAAATTTGCAGTTGTATTAATTGATTATACCAAGTGCTGTTCTACTCAGAATAGAGAGCTAAGTATTTTGAAGGCATGCCCTGAATAGATTTCTAAGATGTTTTTAGCCAAATGGGATTTGTGGGAGGAAGGGGAGATATTCAAACTCAGTGTATGCGCAGGAAATAGATCACAAGTACATTTCCATGCAGTTTAAGGCTGGGTTAAAAGGGCATGTTAAAAGAAAGTGTATTGCTGTATCTGGACAGAAGTAGACTGGAAGAAACAGTAAGAATTTTAAAATTTTAATGCTTCAAACTGAGATAAATGCTTGCATTTCTTGTGGACTAAAATAGAAAGCCAGTGAAGCGATGTGAGTATGTATACATAGGAAAGTATAAGATAAAAGTCCTGTCAGCAAGCTGGAGGCAGATATAAGAGCCCCCTCCCAAAAAAGGAAGAAGTGTTGGGAATTCAAGCACTTTCTTGACCCATCCTTTGACCTGGAATATCAGAAATACTTCCTTGAGGGCATTATAAAAGTAAATATGAGTGAGGTTGTTTTTCATTTCTCCTTTTCCTGGGTGGATCTCTACATAGCAGAATTTAAATGTAGAATAATTCATAATAGCACGAGTTGGAGAGTCAGCCAAATCTGAATGTTTAGTTCTTCTTTGGTTTATCCTCTCTATTCTTCCTATTTCATGAGTATATAGGTTTATGCAATTTATAGATGTTTTTCTAATTGTTTTGATTTACAATGTTACTAAAGCAGACCATCTAAAAACTTCAAGGAAAGATTTTAGAGGTTCAGAGGTTCTTAATATTCTAAAACTTTACTGTGCTCACTCCCACATTAGGAACACAATTGATACTATCAGCAATCTAAAGTAGTAGTCTTCTGTAAAGCATATGCCTTAGGACTAAACATTCTCTATCTCAGTCTCTACTGTTCTTCTAGCTACATTGTTCAGTGAAAAAATAAAACTGTAAGACATATAGAAAAGGAGAAAAATGTGACTCATAATTTTTTTTTTTAAAGATTTATTTATTTTGAGAAAGAGAAAGAGCACACAAGCGTGCAGGGGGGAGGGGCGGAAGGAGAGAATCTCAAGCAGACTCCACACTGACTGTGGAGCCTGATGCAGGGCTCAGTATCCAGATCCTGAGATCATGACCCGAGCCGAAATCAAGAAGTTGGACACTCAACCCAGGCACCCCAAAATGTGACTCAGAATGAAGAGAAAAAGCAGTTGGTAGAAGCAGGACCCACAGATGACCCCAATTTTGGAGTAGCAGATAAGTACTTTAAAATAGCAATGAAAAATATATTGAAGGGACTTCCAGTTTCCAGTCTGACATTTAAGGAGCTTAGAAATCATTCCTGGTCCTACAGCAAGAAAAATACTGATCAAATTGAAAACCTAACAGCTTTTCTTAGATCCTTCAGAGAACTGAGGTCATAATTCAGACCACTGCCCCCAAATTTAGAGAGACTAGTGGATTACTGGGGGCTCAGTGAGAACAAGTTTGAGAGTGAAAAGCTCTAGGGGATCCATTCTTAGTGGGCGCTCCCACACTTCTGTGAGTTTTACTGTCAAGAGTCCTACCAGGTTCTCACAGTGCTTCCCTCAGAGAGAGGGGAAGAGAAGCCATTTTGAAATATAACCAGAGTGTTCTGTGTTTTCCTTAGTGCCTGCCCTTAAAGGAAACTGTTTCACTGGAGCCTAAGGTGGTTGGGTTTTACCAGAGCCTGACCAACCCCCCGGGGGCAGGGAAATACCTACTCCAGCCCCTTCTGTCTTCCTTTCTCATCTAAGGGGGAGGGGTGTGAGACCCAGGGACCTAGGCTCACTGAGAGTAGATCATAGCACCACCATAGATAGATGAAGGGCAAAGGGAGATCTAGAATATATGGAATATACAATGGAATATGGTTCAGCATTGAGAAAGAAGGAAACCCTGCCATTTGCAACATGGATGTGTTAAGGGACTTTATGGTAAGTGGAATAAGCCATACAGAGAGTACTGTATGACCTCATTTATGTGTGGAATCTTTTAAAAAAGTAATTTGAACACAGAGAACTAAGACATAGAATGGTTATTACCAGGTGAGGGCTATGAGGGAGGGAAGATGCTGTTCAGAAGATACAAGCTTTTAGTTATAGGTGAATAAAGTTCTGGGAATCAAATGCATAGCGTGGTGGCCATAATTAAAAATACTATATTGTACATTTGAAATTTGCTAAAAGTAGATCTTGAGTTCACATATGCGCACACACACGCACAGAGTGATGGTATGTAAGTTAACCCAATTACAGTAATAATTTCACAACCTACATACATGTATATCACAACCTATATATATGTCAAATCATCACATTGTACACTTTAATTATACACAGTTCTGTCAGTTACACCTCAGTACACCTGGGAAAAAAGGTCATAGGACTCCAGAACACTTTCCTTCCTGCCACACCTTCCCAACACGTCACTGAAGGCCTACACACCCCAGTTCCTTTTATCCAGTATAGCATGTCAGGCTTTCAACAGAAAAATTAAAAAGTGAAAAACACGGTTTGAAGAGACAGAGTAAAGCATCAGAACCAAAGTCAGATGTAGTAGGGATGTTGGAATTACCAGACCAGGAATTTAAAATAGGCTATGGTGGGGGTGCCAGGGTGGCTCAGTGGGTTAAGCCTCTGCCTTTGGCTCAAGTCATGATCTCAGGGTCCTGGGATTGAGCCCCACGTCAGGCTCTCTGTTCAGCAGGGCACCTGCTTCCCCCTCTCCTTCTGCCTGCCTCTCTGTCTACTTGTGATCTCTTTCTCTCTTTCAGATAACTAAATAAAATCCTTAAAAAAAAAAAATAGCTGTGGGGGGGAGGAGTCAAGATGGAGAAGTAGCAGGCTGAGACTACTTCAGGTAGCGGGAGAGCAGCTAGATAGCTTATCTAAAGATTGCAGACACCTACAGATCCAACGGGAGAGCGAAGAGAAGAACAGCAACTCTAGAAACAGAAAATCAACCACTTTCTGAAAGGTAGGACTGGCGGAGAAGTGAATCCAAAGCGACGGGAAGATAGACTGCGGCGGGAGGGGCCGGCTCCCGGCAAGTGGCGGAGCAGCGGAGCACAAAGTCAGGACTTTTAAAAGTCAGTTCCGCTGAGGGATATCGCTCCAGAGGCTTAACCGGGGTGAAGCCCGTGCGGGGTCAGCGTGGCCTCAGGTCCCGCAGGGTCACAGAAGATCGGGGGCGTCTGAGTGTCGCAGAGCTTACAGGTAGTAGAACGGGGAAGCCGGCTACAGAGACAGAGCCGAGGAGTGAGCTCTAAGCTCGGGGTTACCTTGAACCGGTCGCAGGCTCGGTCAGCTCGGAGCGCGGCCGGAGGCCAGGGTGACAGGAGTAATTGGGCGCTGTTCTCTGAGGGCGCACTGAGGAGTGGGACCCCGGGCTCTCGGCTCCTCCGGGCCGGAGACCGGGAGGCCGCCATCTTCATTCCCGCCCTCCGGAACTCTACGGAAAGCGCTCAGGGAACAAAAGCTCCCGAAAGCAAACCCGAGCGCATTACTCAGACTGCCCTGGGTAAGGGCGGTGCAACTCCGCCTGGGACAAAGACACTTGAGAATCACTACAACAGGCCCCTCCCCCAGAAGATCAACAAGAAACCCAGCCAGGACCAAGTTCACCTACCAAGGACTGCAGTTTCAATACCAAGGAGAGCAGCGGAATTCCAGAGGAGGAGAAAGCAAAGCACGGAACTCATGGCTTTCTCCCCATGATTCTTTAGCCTTGCAGTTAATTTAATTTTTAATTTTTTTTTCTTTTTCAATTTTTTTTTCTTCTTCTGCTAAATTTTTTTTTAACTTTTACCCTTTTCTTTTTTAACGTTTTTTAACTAGTTTATCTAATATATATATATATTTTTTTCCTTTTTATATTTTTTCTTTATTGGTTTTCTTTTTTTAATTCTTTTTTCTTTTTTTCTTTTTTTTTTTTTTCTTTCTGAACATCTTTTTATCCCCTTTCCCCCCCTCACGATTTGGGATCTCTTCTGATTTGGCTAAAGCATATTTTCCTGGGGTTGTTGCCACCCTTTTAGTATTTCACTTGCTCCTTCATATACTCTTCTCTGGACAAAATGACAAGGCGGAAAAATTCACCACAAAAAAAAGAACAAGAGGCAGTACCAAAGGCTAGGGACCTAATCAATACAGACATTGGTAATATGTCAGATCTAGAGTTCAGAATGACGATTCTCAAGGTTCTAGCCGGGCTCGAAAAAGGCATGGAAGATATTAGAGAAACCCTCTCAGGAGATATAAAAGCCCTTTCTGGAGAAATAAAAGAACTAAAATCTAACCAAGTTGAAATCAAAAAAGCTATTAATGAGGTGCAATCAAAAATGGAGGCTCTCACTGCTAGGATAAATGAGGCAGAAGAAAGAATTAGCGATATAGAAGACCAAATGACAGAGAATAAAGAAGCTGAGCAAAAGAGGGACAAACAGCTACTGGACCACAAGGGGAGAATTCGAGAGATAAGTGACACCATAAGACGAAACAACATTAGAATAATTGGGATCCCAGAAGAAGAGGAAACAGAGAGGGGAGCAGAAGGTATATTGGAGAGAATTTCCCCAATATGGCAAAGGGAACAAGCATCAAAATCCAGGAGGTTCAGAGAACCCCCCTCAAAATCAATAAGAATAGGTCCACACCCCGTCACCTAATAGTAAAATTTACAAGTCTTAGTGACAAAGAGAAGATCCTGAAAGCAGCCCGGGACAGAAGTCTGTAACGTACAATGGTAAAAATATTAGATTGGCAGCAGACTTATCCACAGAGACCTGGCAGGCCAGAAAGAGCTGGCATGATATATTCAGAGTACTAAACGAGAAAAACATGCAGCCAAGAATACTATATCCAGCTAGGCTATCATTGAAAATAGAAGGAGAGATTAAAAGCTTCCAGGACAAACAAAAACTGAAAGAATTTGCAAACACCAAACCAGCTCTCCAGGAAATATTGAAAGGGGTCCTCTAAGCAAAGAGAGACCCTAAAAGTAGTAGATCAGAAAGAAACAGAGACAATAAACAATAACAGTCACCTTACAGGCAATACAATGGCACTAAATTCATATCTCTCAATACTTACCCTGAATGTTAATGGGCTAAATGCCCCAATCAAAAGACACAGGGTATCAGAATGGATAAAAAAACAAAACCCATCTATATGTTGCCTACAAGAAACTCATCTTAAACCTGAAGACACCTCCAGATTTAAAGTGAGGGGGTGGAAAAGAATTTACCATGCTAATGGACATCGGAAGAAAGCAGGAGTGGCAATCCTTATATCAGATCAATTAGATTTTAAGCCAAAGACTATAATAAGAGATGAGGAAGGACACTATATCATACTCAAAGGATCTGTCCAACAAGAAGATCTAACAATTTTAAATATCTATGCCCCTAACGTGGGAGCAGCCAACTATATAAACCAATTAATAACAAAATTAAAGAAACACATCGACAATAATACAATATAGTAGGGGACTTTAACACTCCCCTCACTGAAATGGACAGATCATCCAAGCAAAAGATCAACAAGGAAATAAAGGCCTTAAATGACACACTGGACCAGATGGACATCACAGATATATTCAGAACATTTCATCCCAAAGCAACAGAATACACATTCTTCTCTAGTGCACATGGAACATTCTCCAGAATAGATCACATTCTTGGTCTTAAATCAGGTCTCAACCGTTATCAAAAGATTGGAATCATTCCCTGCATATTTTCAGACCACAATGCTCTGAAGCTAGAACTCAATCACAAGAGGAAATTTGGAAAGAACCCAAATACATGGAGACTAAACAGCATCCTTCTAAAGAATGAATGGGTCAACCAGGAAATTAAAGAAGAGTTGAAAAAATTCATGGAAACAAATGATAATGAAAACACAACGGTTCAGAATCTGTGGGACACAACAAAGGCAGTCCTGAGAGGAAAATATATAGCGGTACAAGCCTTTCTCAAGAAACAAGAAAGGTCTCAGGTACACAACCTAACCCTACACCTAAAAGAGCTAGAGAAAGAACAAGAAAGAAACCCTAAACCCAGCAGGAGAAGAGAAATCATAAAGATCAGAGCAGAAATCAATGAAATAGAAACCAAAAAAACAATAGAACAAATCAACAAAACGAGGAGCTGGTTCTTTGAAAGAATTAATAAGATCGATAAACCCCTGGCCAGACTTATCAAAAAGAAAAGAGAGAGGATCCAAATAAATAAAATCATGAATGAAAAAGGAGAGATCACAACTAACACCAAAGAAATACAGACAATTATAAGAACATACTATGAGCAACTCTACGCCAACAAATTTGACAATCTGGAAGAAATGGATGCATTCCTAGAGACATATAAACTACCACAACTGAACCAGGAAGAAATAGAAAGCCTGAACAGACCCATAACCAGTAAGGAGATTGAAGCAGTCATCAAAAATCTCCAAACAAACAAAAGCCCAGGGCCAGATGGCTTCCCAGGGGAATTCTACCAAACATTTAAAGAAGAACTAATTCCTATTCTCCTGAAACTGTTCCAAAAAATAGAAGTGGAAGGAAAACTTCCAAACTCATTTTATGAGGCCAGCATCACCTTGATCCCAAAACCAGACAAGGATCCCATCAAAAAAGAGAACTGCAGACCAATATCCTTGATGAACACAGATGCAAAAATTCTTGCCAAAATACTAGCCAATAGGATTCAACAGTACATTAAAAGGATTATTCACCACGACCAAGTGGGATTTATTCCAGGGCTGCAAGGTTGGTTCAACATCCGCAAATCAATCAATGTGAAACAACACATTAATAAAAGAAAGAACAAGAACCATATGATACTCTCCATAGATGCTGAAAAAGCATTTGACAAAGTACAGCATCCCTTCCTGATCAAAACTCTTCAAAGTGTAGGGATAGAGGGCACATACCTCAATATTATCAAAGCCATTTATGAAAAACCCACCGCAAATATCATTCTCAATGGAGAAAAACTGAAAGCTTTTCCGCTAAGGTCAGGAACACGGCAGGGATGTCCGTTATCACCACTGCTATTCAACATAGTACTAGAAATCCTAGCCTCAGCAATCAGACAACAAAAGGAAATTAAAGGCATCCAAATCGGCAAAGAAGAAGTCAAACTATCACTCTTTGCAGATGATATGATACTGTATGTGGAAAACCCAAAAGACTCCACTCCAAAACTGCTAGAACTTGTACAGGAATTCAGTAAAGTGTCAGGATATAAAATCAATGCACAGAAATCAGTTGCATTTCTCTACACCAACAACAAGACAGAAGAAAGAGAAATTAAGGAGTCAATCCCATTTACAATTGCACCCAAAACTATAAGATACCTAGGAATAAATCTAACCAAAGAGACTAAGAATCTATACACAGAAAACTATAAAGTACTCATGAAAGAAATTGAGGAAGACACAAAGAAATGGAAAAATGTTCCATGCTCCTGGATTGGAAGAATAAATATTGTGAAAATGTCTATGCTACCTAAAGCAATCTACACATTTAATGCAATTCCTATCAAAGTACCATCCATTTTTTTCAAAGAAATGGAACAAATAATCCTAAAATTTATATGGAACCAGAAAAGACCTCGAATAGCCAAAGGAATATTGAAAAAGAAAGCCAAAGTTGGTGGCATCACAATTCCGGACTTCAAGCTCTATTACAAAGCTGTCATCATCAAGACAGCATGGTACTGGCACAAAAACAGACACATAGATCAATGGAACAGAATAGAGAGCCCAGAAATAGACCCTCAACTCTATGGTCAACTAATCTTCGACAAAGCAGGAAAGAATATCCAATGGAAAAAAGACAGCCTCTTCAACAAATGGTGTTGGGAAAATTGGACAGCCACATGCAGAAAAATGAAATTGGATCATTTCCTTACACCACACACGAAAATAGACTCAAAATGGATGAAGGATCTCAATGTGAGAAAGGAATCCATCAAAATCCTTGAGGAGAACACAGGCAGCAACCTCTTCGACCTCAGCCGCAGCAACATCTTCCTAGGAACATCGCCAAAGGCAAGGGAAGCAAGGGCAAAAATGAACTATTGGGATTTCATCAAGATCAAAAGCTTTTGCACAGCAAAGGAAACAGTTAACAAAACCAAAAGACAACTGACAGAATGGGAGAAGATATTTGCAAACGACATATCAGATAAAGGGCTAGTGTCCAAAATCTATAAAGAACTTAGCAAACTCAACACCCAAAGAACAAATAATCCAATCAAGAAATGGGCAGAAGACATGAACAGACATTTCTGCAAAGAAGACATCCAGATGGCCAACAGACACATGAAAAAGTGCTCCACATCACTCGGCATCAGGGAAATACAAATCAAAACCACAATGAGATATCACCTCACACCAGTCAGAATGGCTAAAATTAACAAGTCAGGAAATGACAGATGCTGGCGAGGATGCGGAGAAAGGGGAACCCTCCTACACTGTTGGTGGGAATGCAAGCTGGTGCAACCACTCTAGAAAACAGCATGGAGGTTCCTCAAAATGTTGAAAATAGAACTACCCTATGACCCAGCAATTGCACTGCTGGGTATTTACCCTAAAGATACGAACGTAGTGATCCGAAGGGGCACGTGCACCCGAATGTTTATAGCAGCAATGTCTACAATAGCCAAACTATGGAAAGAACCTAGATGTCCATCAACAGACGGATGGATAAAGCAGATGTGGTATATATACACAATGGAATACTATGCAGCCATCAAAAGAAATGAAATCTTGCCATTTGCGACGACGTGGATGGAACTAGAGGGTATCATGCTTAGCGAAATAAGTCAATCGGAGAAAGGCAACTATCAAATAATCTCCCTGATATGAGGGAGAGGAGATGCAACATGGGGGTTAAGGGGGTAGGAGAAGAGTAAATGAAACAAGATGGGATTGGGAGGGAGACAAACCATAAGTGACTCTTAATCTCACAAAACAAACTGAGGGTTGATGGGGGGAGGGGGGTTTGGAGGGGGGGTGGGGTTATGGACATTGGGGAGGGTATGTGCTATGGTGAGTGCTGTGAAGTGTGTAAACCTGGCGATCACAGACCTGTACCCCTGGGGATAAAAATATATTATATGTTTATAAAAAATAAAATTTAATAAAAAAAATAGCTGTGGTGAATATGTCAGGGACACTAATGGAAAAAGTAGACAACGTTCAGAAATAGATGGGTCATGTCAGCAGAGATATTGAAATTCTAAGAAAGCATTAAAAAAACACATTGAAGGACAGAGTAAAAAAGGTGAATGGCATACATGAAGAAATAGGGAATTTCAAAGAGAAATGAAAACTAAAGAGGAAAAAAAAAAAAAAAAAAGAAATAGAACTGAAAATCCCAGTAACAGAAAGAAAGGAATTCACTTGGTGGGCCCAACTGCAGACTCTTGAAGGAGGAGTAGCTTGGATACTAGCCAATAGAAATTATTCAAACTAATTTGCAAAAGAAAATGAGAAAGAAAAGAACAGAGAGCCCAAAATGTGGGACAATATCAAAGGGTCTAATACATAGGTAATTGGAGTCCCAGGAGAAGAGGGTAGAGCAAGAATAAGCCAGAAGAAATAATGAATGAGAATTTTTGAGTATTGGTGGTGGTTATCAACCAAAGGGTTCAAGAAGCTCATCAAATTTCAAGAAGTATAAATGAAATAAAATCCCATTTAGTCACCTTATAGTAATATTACTAAAAGAAGAAGGTAAAGAGAAAATGATAAGCAAGAGGAGGAAATTACATACAGGGTGGGCACAATGTTCAGAATGACTGCTGTTTCTCATCAGAAACAAGACCGACCCGAAATGAAATATGAATGAAATGAAGTGGAATGAAAATGAAAGAGACATATTTTTATTTTATTCAGACAGAATCCCAGAGAATTAAGTCTCCAGGAGATCTGCATTACTAAAACATGCTAGAAAAATTCTCGAGGCTGAAGGGAAAAGATACCAGATAGTAGCCTGGATCGGCAAGAAGGAATGAAGAGCAAGAGGAAAAGTAAAAATGGGAGTAAATATAAAGGCTCATTAAAAATTATATATTTATATCTATTTGTTTAGAAGCCTGCTGTCTATTCAGAATGTAACAGAGTTCATACCCTATGTGAAATTAAAATATATGGCAGTGAGAGCTGTAAGGATGGGGGGGTGATAAATGGAATGATACTGTGTTTTACTTTGTTTTATGAAATAGTATATTATTTGAAAGTATGTCATGATGAATTCAGAATGCACATTTTAATTTCCAATAACCTCTAAAGTAACACATAGAGGAGGTAAAATGGAATCCTAAGATAATCATTTGATTTTCCAGAAGAAGGCAGGAAAGGAAGAAGAAAGGAACAAAGAACAAAAAGGACAAATGGAAAAGCAATGCCCAGGTGATAGAATTAAACCCAGCCCTATCAAGAATTACGTTAAATGGAAACATTTTGAACACCCACTTAAAATTTAAGGCAGAGCTTATCAGGTTAGGTAAAAAAGCAAGACTAAAATACATGCATTTTTAAGGATATAGATACAGATTTAAAGGAAAGAATGTAAAATAGATACCACGTAAGCATAAAACATAAGCAAGCTGATATGGCTATGTTAGTGTCAAGTATACTATAATAAAGAAGGAGGTTCCATAGTGGGAAGAGTTCATTTGTCAAGAACTCACCATTTAAAATTTTAACTTAAAAGAATACGAAATAGAAATTAAACCAAAAAGGAGAAATAGACATTGCAGAATCGCAATGGCAGATTTTAACAAAAACCTCCAGTGACTGATAAAAATAAACAGACAAAAATCTGTAAGAATATAGATGGCTTGAACAACACTACTAACCAGTCTGATTTAATTGACCTTAATAGAACACTGAACTCCCAAATTATAGAATATACATTCTTTTAGTGTTCCCATGGAATGTTCACCAAGATGAACGTAAGCCCAGCCATAAAATAATGTGTTTGAAAGATTGATATCATAAAGCGGATGATGGTAATGAGACAGTAATTATAATAATCTTTTTAGATAATTCTGATATATTGGAAAATGAAGCAATATCTTTTAAAATAATCCTTGGGTCAAAGAAGAAATAAAAAAGGAAATTAGAAACTATTTCTAATGTGTGATAATGAACCATGTATTTGTGGGATTTACTTAAAGAAGTGCTTAGAGGGAAATTTGTACCTTTAAATGCTTATGTGAGAAAAGAACAGAGATTTAAAATCATGAGCACATTCCTCAGGTGAGCTCTCAGGGTTGCTCGGCAATCCTGCTGTAATTCCTTTGTTAATTAGTTTTCCTGCCCTTGGAGTGCCTAGTTCATATCTTTCTTTCCACCTCAAATTTCCCCCCTGAGCTGATGACTTCCTTCTTATTTCGCTGGGAAAAGGAAAGCAGTCAGAGGAGAAGCAGGCATCTCCTTCTGCCAGATCAGTCCACTGATAAGTTCTGTACCGATGTGTCCTGCTCACCCTCCTTTAAAGTGGTGAGTGATGATGTTTCTGTCAAAAACACGGGACCCCACATCCTCATTCTCACTCCAGGACTGTGTTCACGCTCCCTCTTTTCTGCATCATCTCCACCCGCACTCCTTCTACATTATGCCTACCACATATTAGTATATGGAGAAATCTCCGGACTTAAAGTTCAGACCATCCTCTACCAGTTTCCCCATTTCTTGCTCCCCTTCACAGCAGAATATCGTGAGCGAACGTTCATGCCCTCACTGCCTGTACCTTCTTCATTTTCTCTTATCCCCATTAAAGTTTTGTCCCATCCACTCTTAAAATTTGTGCTTGTCAGCATTACTGGGGACTGACTTCCCCATGGCCAAGTCCGGTGCTGAGTCGCAGGTCTGGGGAACATTTCTTTACTTGGCTTCTGGGCCGGCACCCTCTGGTGTTTCTCCTCCCTCACAAGCTATTCCTTCTTAGTCTCCTTTGATGATCTTCCCAACCTCTGCATGTGGGAGTGCTCCAAGGCTTGGTCATTGACACTCTTCTCTGCCTTCTTCCGTTCACTGGGTGATCTCATCCAGTCCCATGGCTCGAAACGCCATCTTTGTGTTGATGTACGTCTTCTGTTTCTCCTCTCCCAAAGATTTCAAACTTGCGGATACTACTGCCTACAAGAGAGCTGCACTTGGATTCCTAATAGGCACCTCACACTCTACACCTGAATTCTTTCTTCCCCCTCTTCTCTGTTACCCCATGAGAGCTCTCCTCTTCCAGCTCTTGTTTGTGTCTTCTCTCTCTCATACTGGATATCTTCCAACTGTGCATCAAATCTGTACAGCTGTTGGCCTTTCTGTGGCTCCTGTTCTAGTCTGAGCCACCACCACGTCTGTGTTCAGCAGCAGCCTCCTGTCTGGTCTCCCGGCTCTACTCATCACCCCACTCCACAGGGAAGGAATTTGTCCACTTTCTTCTAACCACTTTTCCCTCCATTCACTGGGTTCCAGCCATACTGACCTCCTGGAGTCTGCCTTCCCACACCAAGCGGGTTTCTGCCTTCTGCCTGGAAGGTTCCTCCCTGAGATATCTACATGGTTCCCTGGCCTTTTGTGACCACCTATGTACCACCCACTTCCTGCCCCTCTCTGTTCCCTCACTGTCTTCTTTTCTTCATAGCTCTTGGCATCATGTAACATTATCTGCTCATCTATTGTCTGTGAAGAACATAAGCTTTGTGGCTGTGTTCACTGCTGTGTTTCTTCAAGCAGCTAGGATGCCACCCAGTGCACAGTGCGTGCTTATTAAATATTTGCTGAGCAGGGCGCCTGGGTGGCTCAGTGGGTTAAGCCTCTGCCTTCGGCTCAGGTCGTGATCTCAGGGTCCTGGGATTGAGGCCCGCATCGGGCTCTCTGCTCAGCGGGGAGCCTGCTTTCTCCTCTCTCTCTATGCCTGCCTCTCTGCCTACTTGTGATCTCTCTCTCTCTCTGTTTCAAATAAATAAATAAAATCTTAAAATAAATAAATAAATAAATAAATATTTGCTGAGCAAACTGAATATGCTTAATAATCATCCTCTGTTTTCTTAGTTCTTACGAAATGCTAGAAAGAATATTGTTAAAGAAGTATACAAAAAAAGTTCACTGTGGTTAACTCTGGATGACATTTCTTACTTTTTATTTTTCTGAGTTTTCCAGATTTTCTGCCACGAGCATATATTGCTTTTATACTCACAAGCAGATTTCAGTAAGAATCAGGGCATAGGTATATATATATACATATATATATATATATAATCTTACACAGACTCATAAACATAACGAAGACGAAAGAAATCAGAATGTTGGTGGATGTTTTGGACTGGACTTTAGTCCATTTTCCCTATTGTTTAGCTTCCTGTGTTGTCTGTGTTTCTTCTAATAAGCATGGATTGCTTTCATGGTAGAAAAAAATAAAACTTTAAAAAGGGGGGAAAAAACCTAGGGTCCAATAATTATAACTTGCTATTTTATGGAATTCAATGGTAATTGGACTTTACTACAAACACTATAATAAAGTTTCTTTTTTAACTTTCTTATTTTAAAATGATTTCAGACTTATAAAAAGGTCAGAACCAGGAGAGAATTCTCAGACTTTCACCTGCATATTATTTTACCACATTTTCTTTTTCTCAGAGACTCTTCCTCCTGCCCTCCTTTCTCCTATACACACATACACATATATATTTAATATATGTTTACTATTTTGTATTTTTAATATTATGCATTTTAGTTTAGTTTAAACTAAATTAGCATTTAGTTTAGTAAATACATATATACTTAACTCTCTTCTTTAATCTGGAACAGTTCCTCAGTCTTTCTTTGACTTTATAACTTGACATTTTAAAAGGGACCTGTTTATTTTCTGGAATGTCTTGGTCTGTGTCTTCCAGTGTTTCCTCATGATTAGACTTAGGATATTGGCAGGACTATGACAGAGTGATGACACCTTTTCCTCAGTGCTTTCTTCTCAAACCGCAGTCTCTGCCTGTCCCAGTACTGCCCATGGTGACTTTAGTCACGTATTGTTTTCAGTCACGGTAACGTTTGGTTCTTTTTTTTTTTTTTTTAAGATTTTTATTTATTTATTTGACAGAGACAGATCACAAGTAGGAAGAGAGGCAGGCAGAGAGAGCAGGAAGCAGGCTCCCTGCTGAGCAGAGAGCCTGATGCAGGGCTTGATCCTAGAAACCTGGTATCATGACCTGAGCCGAAGGCAGAGGCTTTAAACCACTGAGCCACCCAGACGCCCCCCCCCCCACTCTGTGGGTTCTAATCCATTATTTTTATAATTTAATTTGATGCTTACATTTTCCCTGATTAGGCCAGTGGAAGCCCTTCTGGGCTGGCTCCTGTGTCCTTTGTGACATGTATCTGCCACTCTCTGAGCGCTTTTGGACTTTTCTAGAAAAGTACAGCTAAGTATGCTAAGCTCATGTTGTACTTTTCCACCCTCAGCTGTGGAATCAGTCCTTTTTCTAGGGAGCCTTGTTGCTTTTAGAGGAGAATGAAAAACCAAAATCTCAACAAATCAAGATCTAGGTGCTAGATGTGTCTGTTAAAATTTCTGAAGGACCTTGTTATGACTGTTTTCTTGTTCTACAGAAAGGACTCCTGTCAGACACAGTGGTTGTTTCCAGTAAATCTTCACTTTTAAGTAAAATTGAAAATCCGGGCATAATTTTGAATGCTTTGGCAGTTTAGAGGCATGCCTCTCAACCTGACATACTTGGACATAAGTTGATAATGGTACTGATAAAGCCATAAGTGGATCCTTTGTCGGTAAAGAATGAGTAAATTGCGCTTACCTCAGCATGGTTTTTAATTCAATTCAGAATTATTTTAGTTTAGCTATTAATGGACTTGCCATCGAAAGAGTGAGTAAAATTAAGCCTTTCAAAAAAGTTGCTATTTGCAAAACGGAATACTGTAATTTGCAACATTTTATTCTTGTTCATCAGGAAAATATAATTTCTTCCATTTTCTTTAGTCACTCATTAGCTTTTAACAGCTGGCAAAAGATTAAGTATGAGTCCTTAATTTCTGCTTCCTTTTTTATAAATTGAGTACTTCCTATAGAAATAGAGTGTCAATTGCATGCTTTTTTTTTTCTTCAAATAGGGTTAATTTTAAGCATTGAAGGTAAAGGACACGTGTCACTGACCCCTTTCAACTTGCATAGCATCTAGCAGAGTGTGTTCTCAACAGTGGCTGCTATTGCAAGAGGGGATGGTGTACACTCCCATATTCTTGGTGATATGTGCTGCCCCTATTAATCAGATTTCTGCATAACCGAAGGGGAAGGGAAAGGATTTTTTCCTAGGGCAGAGATATGGACTGGAATATGTCTTTTAAACTGAATGGGCAAATAGAGAAAAATTAGTTGGTTACATTTTTTACCGTGACTGATACTCAAAATAAACAACTGATAGTCTTGGATATAAACTTGGAACGTGGTACTCTGTCTACGGATCATCCAACTGAAGGGGCAATCATTCTCCTAAATGGTTGTCATGAAACAGTGGTTCCAAAGGATGTTACCAGGTGTTTCCAGGCCCCCGTCAGTTTGAACACATGGTATGCTACATGGTCTCTAGTAGGGTCCTATTGCACATAGAGTATTAAAGATTTGAGATACCCCAAGGCATAGAAGCATGTTTAATCTTTACAGCCCAGTGTTTTCCAAACTTACTTGGGCCGGGAGGATTTGTTGGTTGTGTACTTGTTAACAAGAAAGCACTGAAAAGAGATCATATGTTTTTTATTCAGGAGGTACTCTCTGAACACTAACCCAGCACAGGCAATACAGAGATAAAAGACATCACTTATACTCTCAGAGAACTTACGCAAAGACAGCATTCAGTTATGTGAAGAGTCCTGTGACTGAGGTATACTTAGGGTATTGTGGGGACACAGAGAGAGGCATCTGATCTTATAGACCCCTACCTGCATCCTGAAGGATTGATTTTAAGTTAATGCATTTTTATTCATTGATTCCACAATCTTTTTGAGCACCTACTATAAGCCAGGCATCTCCTAGACCTTGGGGATTGATAAAGCAGTGCACAGAACCGAAGAGAGTCCTTGTCCTCTTAGATCATACAGTCTCATGAAAGGAGACAGGAGACAAGATGAATAAGTAAAGTGTACAATTACAGCATGGTGATAAGTGCTAAGGAGAAAAATAAGTGGGTGGGTGGGGATGGGGGACAGTGTGTGTGCATGTGTGTGGTGAGGTGATGGCACTTTTAGCTGAGGTTGCTAGCTGTGTCTCACTTAGAAGGTCCCATTTGGGTATAGATCTGGATGAAGTGAGGGGCCAAACCCTGTGAGTCTCTGGGACAAAACAGTCCAAGGAGAAGGAGCAGGAATACGCCCGACCGGAAGCGAGAATGATTGGCATGTCTGAGAAGGAACAAGGAGACAGTGTAGGTGGAGTGGAATATGCAAGGGGGAGGGTGATAGTTGCTGAGGCCAGCAGGGTAAAGGAAGTTAAATCACTTTATAAGCCTCTTATGGCCTTCGGCTTCTATTCTCACTTCTAGTCAGTGAGGTGACAAGGCATGGAAGGGATTTTTGAAAGTGCAGTACCAGGAGCAGAATCTGTGGGAAAGGGGAAATGGGTTTAGACATTGCAAATAGTTCATTTTTATTGGAGCACAAACGATGGGCACAAACTTCTGACTGGGCAGAAGTGAGGTGCACAGGGCCTTCTGCGTCCTTCTGAGAGGCCTAGATTTGAGCTTGAGAATGATAGGGAGCAATAAAGAATTTGAGTTGGAGGGAGGGTCAGGTCTTCCTTTAAGAAAGATCATTTGGTAGCAGTGTGATGAACAGATTTGAGGGTGGGAGGTGAACCTGAAAGCAAAAAAAGCCAAAGCTGTTGATCTATGTCATGCAGGAGGGAAACAGGGAGGGTGTGAGCTCAGGGGTGCTGGGGAGAGACAGGTGCCATTGGTGTTCCATGAGCTTTAGGGGGAGGCAGCAGCCACCGATGACTCCATTTCTGCTTGGGCTTCATTTCAGGTTGGTTGATGCCTTTCCACACAGGGATGCAGGGTTGAGTTAACGTGAAAATGAATTCCTATTGGATTTCCTATTTGAGATTCTTAGAGGATATCAACATGGAGATGTTCATGAGCTAATTAGAAACACAAGTCCAACACTGGGGAAAAAGTTTATAAGCCAGTGAACAAACATTAATTCTGGATACCACATCTAGTTAGCAGAGTTGAAAAACATATGATTTGTGTGAAGACTTTATTTTATTCCTTTGCCTTTTTGGAAACTGCTTTATCTATTGTGGGAGTGGAAACTGTTGGCAGAATTTTAAGTGACTCCAGAGGACCATACAATAGATACCAGATTTACAGAGAAACAATTTACTACTCTGCTGAAATCAGTAGTCTTGGGGATCCCCCTTCCAGTTTTGGCAGGAGGGATGACTTTTTAGATACAAGATGTTTTTATTGATTTCTTTATTGCTTTCATTTTTTAAGAGAAAGCTCCTCTTGTTAAGACAGTTATACCATGAGGGGTGCCTGGGTGGCTCAGTGGGTTAAAGCCTCTGCCTTCGGCTCAGGTCATGATCTCAGGGTCCTGGGATCGAGCCCCGTATCGGGCTCTCTGCCCAGCAGGTAGCCTGCTTCCTCCTCTCTCTCTGCCTGCCTCTCTGTCTACTTGTGATCTCTGTCTGTCAAGTAAATACATAAAATCTTTAAAAAAAAAAACAGTTATACCATGAGAATTTATGAAATTATATTGCTTTTAGATTCAGAAGAAATGCTCATCCATTGTCTTGGAGTGGCCATTTCAGAAGCAATATTTCAGTCCATTTCATTAATTAAACAGGTAGTTAACAATGAAATAATTCATGAAAGTTGCTAATTTCTAGACAAGGAAGTTCAGGGAAGTATATGATAATAAAAGCAAGGGATTAGAAGTTAGAAGACCAGATTTTGTTTCATCTCTTACTGCCACAGACTAGCCATGAGATTTGGACAGATCACCTTTCGATGGTCAGGTTAGTCACCTGGAAAATGAACACAGTAACTCACTGTTGACCTCATGAGCTGGTGCATTCATCAAACAGGCGTTTGTCAGGAGGCATTGTTCTAGGGCTGGACTGTAACACTAAACAAGGCATGGTTTTTACTCTCCCAGTTTGCCATGTTGTGAATTACAGCAGTCTGGAAAGTGGATATCAGAGCACCATATAAATTATAAAGCACTGTGAAAATGTCATGGTGATTCTTGCTTTAAGTATTCTTTCCAGAAGATTTAGGTTCTCTTCTCATTTGGGTGATAAACTGGTAGAAATGCAAATAAATGGTAGGTTTACACACAGACCTTAAACCCTTCCCAAAAATTAACTCAAAATGGAGCATAGTCCTAAATATAAAACTATAAAACTCCTGGAAGGTAACATGGGACAAAATCTAGCTGACCTTGGGAGTGGTGGTGACTTTTTAGATACAACACCAAAGAAAGGCACCACAATGAAAGAAAAAATTGATAAGCTAGGCCTCATTAAAATTAAAAACTTGGGCTCTGTGAAAGATACTGTCAAGAGAATAAGACAGGCCACAGAATGGGAGAAGATATTTGCAGAAGACATAATCTGATAAAAGCTGTTACCCATAATATACTAAGACTGCTTAAAATTCATTACTAAGAAAACTGACAACCTGATTTAAAAACGGGCAAAAGACCTGAACAGACCGCTCACCAAAGAAGATGTACAGATGGCAGGCACAGAGCACATGAAAACATATTTAACCTCATCTGTCATCAGGGAAATGCAAATTAAAATGAGATTACCACCTCACACCTTTCAGAACGGCTAAAATCCAGAAAACCGACAACACCAAATGCTGATGAACGTGTGGAGCAACAGGAACTCTCATATGTTGCTGGCGGGAATGCAAAATGGTACAGCCACTTTGGAAGACAATTTGTTTCTTATAAAAATTAACATACTTGGGGCACCTGGGTGGCTCAGTGGGTTAAGCCTCTGCCTTCAGCTCAGGTCATGATCCCAGGGTCCTGGGATGGAGCCCCACATCGGGCTCTCTGCTCAGTGGGGGGCTGCTTCTCCCTCTCTCTCTGCCTGCCTCTCTGCGTACTTTCAATCTCTCTCTCTGTGTCAAATAAAATCTTAAAAGAGAAAAAATTAACATACTCTTACTATATAATCTGGCAGCCTTGCCCCTTGGTGTTTACCCAAGTGAGTTGAAAACTCATGTCCACCTAAAAACCTGCACACAGATGTTTATTCATCACCACCAAACACTGGAAGCAACCACAATGTCCTTCAGTAGGTGAATGGGTAATCAAACTGGTCCATCCAGACAGTGCGACGTTATTCAACACTAAAAAGAAGCAAGTTGTCTTGCCATGAAAAAACGTGAAGGAGCCTGAAATGCATATTACTAAGTGAATGTGGTTAATTATAATTAATTATGATTTCTACTGTATGACATTCTAGGAAAGGCAAAACTATGGAGACATTTAAAAAATCCGTGGGTGGCAGGGAGTTGGGGGTGATAAATAATGTGGAACATAAAGAATTTTTATCAGTGAAACTATTTTGTATGATCCTGTAATGGTGGATACATGTCTTTATACATAGGTCCAAATCCGTAGAACATTTAACATCAAGAGTGAACCCTAATGGAAACTGAACTTTGGATGTAATAACATGTCAGTGTGGGTTTATCAGTTATAACAAATGCATATAACAAATGTGTGAGGTTGATAGTGGGGGAGGGTATGGGGGGGATAGGAAGTATATGGGAATTTTCTGTGCTTTCTGCTCAGTTTTGCTGTGAACTAGAAAGTGTTCTTAAAATTAAGGTCTATTTTTTAAAAAGTGGTTCTTTCTGGCAGAGGAGATATGCCCTGCACACTCAGGATAGACAGTTATTAAATGTTTGTTGAATGAATAAAGGAATGATGTTAGGATTTGGAAATCCAAGCAGGTACTTAACGCCTACGTTTTCAGAAATGTTTTTTTATTAAATTTTAAGAAAAGTGGGAGTAGTTATGTCTGGCATTTACAAGAATCCATATAGAAAATTTAACTCCAAATACAAAATACTGATTTTAGAGAGTGCGAGAGTCAGCACTGTATCCTTAGATTTCAAAATACAGATTAGAACAGTTTCATGCCGTTGGAGAGTGTTAGGCACAACGTAAGATATCTAACGTTTCTGATGGCGAATGAAGCAAAATCTCAAATTTAGAAACCAACATGATTTATTTATCTTGGGAAGTAAAAGGAAGGCTAAGTTCCCAAGATTCTATTTTTTTGTAAAGTATGCAAAATGAGAGTCATTTTTTTCCCAAAGAAGTTTAATGGGAAACAACTTGGTGATAGCTCACGTAGCAATTAAATGAAAGTTCTGTACTCTTTGGGGTATTCTAAAACCATACAGCTTTGGGTCAATTTCAGATAGATGTTAATATCCACAATACATCTTCAAAAGTTCTAAAGGCCCTTGACTGTGACACTTTATTTTTATAATCATTTGCACAAAATCCCACATGTTGACAGTAATCGGCATTAGCGAGAACGTGTGAAGGCTGCTTCAGCACTTCTTAACAGATGGCCTTCTCCATTCATTTTCTTCTCTAGGCAAACATGCTGAAGACATATTTGGTGAGCTGTTTAATGAGGCTAACAACTTCTACATCAGAGCAAATTCTCTTCAAGACAGAATTGATCGTCTTGCTGTCAAAGTTACCCAGCTGGATTCAACAGTGGAAGAGGGTAAGTAATTGCATGAAAGCAATGAGCTAGAAGTGATGTTGACAAGACGGTAGTCATTAATTGCGGTGTAATCACTGCTTTTTCCTTGGGGTAGTGTGCTGATATTTCATCTTGTCCTTTCTAGAAGAATATTGCGGGGGGGGGGGCACAATATTGGGTAAGATAGTAATTAAAGAGTCTTATCTTGTCTACCTCATAGATGCCTTCAATACTCTTTTTAAAAATATACCCATATAGTATTTGTTTTATAGGATTCTTTGAATATTTTTGCTATTAGAAACCCTAGTTTATGTCATTGGTGGTTCTTTTAAAGATACTTTCTTACCTAAAAATCACAGAGTCACTCCAAGAATGTGGTCCAGCTATGAGAGAGGGTGGTACTTACACAGCGTGACTGAGGGAAGGCATGAAGGCATCCGCCTGCTACCCTTGTTGGGGTTGATGCCTGTATATAATCATGGTGATCTGCGATTTCCCGTCTCAATAAATAGCATTTACTGATGGCCTTTAGGCATCATGGTTGTAAAATGAAGTTAATACTGGTAAGCACTGTGTAGGTAACTGATAATAATTTTGAGGATAGACCCTGAAATTGTGACAGTTTCAATAAAATGAAAATTCAGCAATTCCTTTTTAAAGATTTCCCTTTCTGTATCTTTTGGATGAGAGACTGAGATTACACTGGAAAAAAAAATATGCAAAAATAAAGTACAAGATACAACATTTCATATTTCCTTGAGAAAAATGTTCAGATTAACAATTATTTTTACCTTTATGTAGTGGTAGTTTTGATTTCTCTTGTTGCAGTAAAATGATCTTAGTATCTGATTTTTCTACTAGACTTACAATAGTTGTATTAATGAAAAAACTGGAAGTTTTTTTTTTTTTTTTAATGTAGTGTTTTAGGGAATTCATCCCTCATCATTTAAAAAAATATATTTACTCATGTTCAGGTCTTTTTCAAAGGTCAGTATTAAATTTGTGAATTAGAAATTGGACAAAAATGTAAAGCATTGAAATTTTAATATCCCTTATGAACATTCTTTAATCTGATTTTTAAGATTTATTTTATTTGAAAAAGTAAAACCTTGGCTAGTTATTTGGCCTATTCAGATAAGAAATTTTAGCATCTTAAGCCAGTCATTCATTTTTCACCTTGGTATCACAAATAATTTTTAGTATTTACTCATCTTCCTTCAGTTTCTTTGTGGGATCTTGTAATTGGAATACCAGTGATAAACCTTGTGCTCGAAAAGGTTAATCTGTACACTAGAGTTCATAAGATTTTACACTGTATCTCATATCCTTAAAATTCTATCCAGTCAAGATTTACCTGATTACTATTTGGCATAGATTTTATAGTAGAAAAAAACATGTGACCAAGTTAGGAAATCTGTGTTCTATTTTGAGTTTGCCCTTTTTTACTGGGTGATCTTGGAAGAGTTACTTAACACCCAACTCTCAGCTCTGTTGGTCAGGTGGGTTAATGGACCACGTTGCCCAATTCAAAAGTATCTGTCAAGGTTAGATGAGTTAATACATGAGATGTAAAGTGTTGCGCAGACACAAGAAGTAAGTATTATCAGTCCTGATTTTCTTACCTCTGAGTGTAGTTTAAATGCTGCTCCTTAATTTCTAGGACTATACGTATTTTGAAAAACCTTGCCATCTTTCCTTAATGTCAGTGTCAGGAAAACTTCATGTGTTTTTTTACATTTGTATATATTTTTTGCAGACATATTTCCTACATGTATTATATTCAACCGGTATTAACTGAATATTTTTTTCCTCCAGGATACCCAAACCTTTGTATTTACATACCTGTTATGCTCAACTATATTCCTGTGTGGTTTCTGAAAAACGCTATTATAAAGAATGATGTTCTAATATTAGGTTCAAAGAAATAATTAGATCACTACAGAAGAAGAAAAGACGTGATTCGTCTTTGTTTTATAGAGACAGCTTTCTTTATAAGAGGGAAGGAATATACATGCTATTTAAGCGTGGTTTTAAATGAACAGTATAAACATGATGTTGTTATTCTAGAATCATAAATTCTACTTATGACTGTGTCTCAAATGATATTCATTGCTGAACAGTTAAAATATTTCTATATAACTCAACCTGGGGGACTTTTTTCTAACTAGTGTCACTACAGGATATCAACATGAAAAAGGCTTTCAAAAGTTCCACAGTCCAAGACCAGCAGGTGGTTTCAAAGAACAGCCTTCCTAATCCTGTTGCTGATATCTACAACCAGAGCGATAAGCCACCTCCCCTGAATATCCTTACACCGTACAGGTATGGCTTCATGCATTCCCAGTGCCTTTTTAGTCTAGATAAGCTGAGAGAGGAGAATAGTGCGGTGGACGTATTTTTTTCAAACTTTGAAAGTAATTGCAGGTATTATATACAACGAAATCAGTTCCTAGTACAGAATTGTTAAAGGTTTCGAATTTCAAAATAGAGATTAACTCACCAAGAGAAGTGTGAGCTCTAACATTAGCTTTGGTAGATAGCTATAGTAGATAGCTACTTTTGTAGATACCTGAGTGTAGATATCTGAAGTAGAATTTTGTTACTCTAGAATCAGAAATTCTACTTATGATTGTGTCTCAAATGACACTCATTGCTGAACAGTTAAAATATTTCTATATAACTCACCCTGGGGGACTTTTTTCTAAATAGTGTCACTACAGGATATCAACATGAAAAAGGCTTTCAAAAGTTCCACAGTCCAAGTAATTATAAAATTACACATTGTATAATGTTGGGTGTGGTTATGTTGTTCCTCATATTCAAAGTCAGTTTTAAAGGAACTGCGTAATTCATTTATCATGCAGTGAAATGCCTGTGTCAGCATTTCAGTGTTGCAGAGACTTTTGTCATTTAATTCAGAAAAATGCATGCTGCAGCTAGTGATTCTTAAAGAGTGAATAATACAGTCAACAAATTAACCTGTTACTGTAAAATGGTAGGACTCGGTATCAGGACCAGACTTTCCAGAAAAAGAATGGAATATTGGTGGTACAAAAAGTTAATATTAAGCAATTGAAAATACTTGTTAAAAACACCTCTCCTACCTCTTACCACGTTAGTGTTTTCTTTCCATATTTTGTCACCTTCTTTCCCATCTCCCTTTTCCATATGCCTTCTCATTGTCCTTCATCGTACAGCTTGTTCTTCTCCTGCCTTTGCCCTCCAGGTAAGCTCATTCCCTCAGCCTCTGATGAGCACAGGCTGTGTGGTAGAGGTGTCCTGACGGCCCCCAGGACTAGCTTCACTGGGTAACAGACTCCCTTTACCACTGAATGGGTTCTCTCTTTCTGGTGCTGCCATCTTGGGCCTTTGGTCCTTCTCAAGGAGTGTTCAGAGTATTTTTGGTCTGAATTCCTGTTCCTTCTCAGGGTCCAAAGGAGATGTTTGGACCTACCTATATTGCAGCCCTGCTAATAAAGCAGCAGTTCCAGCTACATTCTTTTCTTAAGCACGGACAGAAAGATTCTCTCAAAAAAAAAAAAAAAAAAAATCAATAGAAATCCCATGGAAACTATGATGGAAAAGGGCCAATGGGCCACAGTTTCCTATGGAACAAGTATGCTTTTCTGGAAGTTTTAGCACACTCATCTAAAAATTAATAATCTATATGAATAGTAGTATTGTAAGTCTGATGTTTTACCTTACAATTTCACTTTCATTCAATAGGCATATTTGGGGAGGCAATTTCAGATTTATTTAGCACTAGAAGCCACAAGGGCAGGCCTGTTAAAACTGTCCTAAGACACCTCACTAAATAATCCTGTTCCAAAGGAAAAAGCTGAGAAAACTCAGTGGGCCACTTATCTTTGATGAATTGAGATCATGATTAGCTACTTGTGATGATAGAAAAATTTTAATTTTGTAAAAAAACGAAGTAACTTTCATAGATATTGTATGTGTATATTCAGTTTTATGGAAAATAAAAATGTCTAACTCTTTAATAATGTGTTTAAGAGTAACAGTGCTAAAAATTCTGATGTACTTTTTGACAATAAACATTTGAGGTATATAAAACACTAAGGACAGTGTTAATATGAACACGAGAACATGACTTGAAAATGAAGTATTTGGTTGCTATCAACACCGGGCATTCCGGCTTATATTCTTATGTTGAGATTAATATTTGCTCACTGACATGAGCTACTGCCTTCATTAAAGTATTAGCTCCCCTTTTTAAAAAAAAAAAAAGTATGCATTTTATATGTCTTAAATTTTGTAACAAATTACTGTTGAGTTTTTCTCTATCTTCATTCCATTTGGAAGGCCTGGCTTCTTTGGGAGACTCTATTTTTCACAGTAATGTTGTTAATAAAATCTCTGTAATGGAGGTCTCCTATCAGTTAGGAAATTTGGAAAGGAAAAGAAGGATTTCAAGTCATCATAGATGAAAGTATAAAGCAACTTGCATGGTTAGTGATTTTTAGACCGTCGATTGGGCCAGAGTAGCCCCCAGAGGAACCTGGGCCATAGTTTGTGATGACGAGAAGCTCCCAGAACATGGCATAGGAGGAGCATCAGGGAAGGGCAGGCAGGATGCCCCCCTGGGCTCATTCAGTTAGTTTGCATTTACTGTTTGGGCATAAACGCTTTCTTATACTCATCTCACTGTGTCTCATCTCATTTTGCTTTTCTCTGGGCCTTAAATGACTTACTGAAACCCTGATTTGAAATGTAAATGCTCTGCTTCCTCCTGAAGATAGTCTACAGGCCAGATCCTTTTTTAAAGCATTAGTCTTAGAGAGCATTTAGTTCATGTTATGATTATTTTGAGCTTTATTTTCGATTTATATTACAACTTGGGATTTGCATTGGTTTTATGATAGATGAATAATTATATAAATCCTTGAAATAGTCTTTAGACCACAGTGGTTGTGGCAGGACTTGAAAGTGCAATGCCATGATTGAATTCTCTTTGTGAGTTACTTCCACTCCCATCACACTTAGTACGCTGGGAACTAGTTTTTGCTTCTTTCCGAATTGAGTAGATGTTGGGCCAGTGTACTTACTAATAAAAAGAAAAAGGGACAGCGTACTTACTAATTTTTATCCTAATAATATTGAAGCTCCAGAGTAGAGGTGAGTATCTGTACACACCAAGAACCCATTCATCTCTGTAGATGGCCCCTCTTAGAATAAACAAAACATTTCCTGACATAATTGAGGTATCAGATATCATTGTTTACGAGCCATATTGTGATTTTGAGGCACTTTTATACTTAAGTCTAAATTAGCCAGAGTACTTTTTACGTGATTATTCTAGAAAAAGTTGCTAATCTTTCATGTTCACCTTTTTTTTTTCTTCAAATGAGGAGATCAGAGAGAATGTGTAGGACAGTCAAAATGCCTCATGTAGATGTTATCATCTCATGAGTTAAATTAAGTGAATATTCACCCCACATGAAAATGTCTAACAGCCTCTTCCCCCCACCCCCCAACTTGTGATACATTGATTTACAGAGATGATAAAAAGGATGGGCTGAAGTTCTACACTGATCCTTCCTATTTCTTTGACCTTTGGAAAGAAAAAATGCTGCAGGACACAGAAGACAAAAGAAAGGAGAAGAGGCGTCAGAAGGTAAATAATTCTAGTACGGGAACTCACAAATCGACGTTGAAATGAGATCCTGGTTTAGAAATAAGTCAGTAAGTCCTTTATGCAAATGGTTGGTATGTTGAATTTAGTGCAGAAGTAGAGGTTGCGCTTTTACATGATGATACTGACAATTGAGTCTAACACAGTAATACTACTTTTCAGTAAATACTTTCTGATTTGTTCCCTAAACTTGCTTTGCTTTAATAGAAGTAGTGACGAGAACTTCTGTTTGTAACCATGTTTTATAACTTTTCTCCTGCTCTTTAAATTTCACAAAGCAGTCAACATTTCATATCAGATATAATGACCTGCTCTCATCTCTGTAAAGCATTCCCAGTTGGTGCGTTGCCACCTAGCTGTAATTAACACCTTGATGAGATGTTCATATTGGATCGGAAGGCATGTGTGGTCTGTACATTTAGGGCATAGTATTTACCAAACAATGAGGTTCCTTTTGGTGAGGTGTAATAGGCAGTCAACTTGTAAATCTGAAGGCTGCTGACCACATTATGACCACATAATCACTACATCATGAGCACTCTTGGAAGAATAATCATGCTTTGCCGAGAACTGCCCCTTTAGGGCCCAGAAATTCGACTTAACCTCCTGAGAGTTAATTCTCCAAAGGCAAATATTTGTCAAGACTTTTATATGTAAACTGTGTTTTTAAAAAACGAGCACCTGGTTTGCTTGGCAAATCTTAGAGTGCTTTCTTTAAGACAAAGTCTTAGCAAGTTGTGGGTTAGTGGCCTTAATGTTTGGAGGCTTCTAGATGTACTGGAACCATAGAAGCCACAGTTTGGGATGGAAGAGAATTTAAGATTTGAAAACGGGATTTAAGAAAGGGAACATGGAAGCAGTTTACAGACTACAAGGGTAAGGTGTTCCCACTGAAGTCCAAGAAAGAATTCTAAAGGTTGGTTATTCGTGCTCTCTCCTTGTGCTGTGGGTGGGGAGGTGAATGGAGAAATCTTGGAAGGGCTGCTGAGAGTTGAAGTTGGAAAGTGTCCAAGTGAAGAAAGTATTAAGTATTTAAGTGAAGGAAAAACTGATCCTGGTCTCTTGACTGGAAAAGAAACAGATTATCTCAAGGCCCATTGGTCCCTACACCTTTTTATACTAACAGGGATTTAAGGGTATTTTCCTTTAAAACATGCCTGTCCTTTTAAGTGGTCTTCTAGGTTTCCTTTCTCAGTGATACTTTTGGCAAAAATATCTAAGTTTTTTAGCAGTGTTCTTCAGGGGAAAATAGTCTTAGTGTATGGATGATTATCATGTCTTCAAAATTATACCATTTCCTTGACTGTTTTGTCTCATTACACATTCCTCCAACACATAAAATTCTGATAAGAATTTCTTATTCACTTATATAATAATGTTTCTTGAATGCCTTCTAAATGCTGGATAAACAGTGGTGAGGAAGGATTATCACCCTCACGGAGATTACAATGTAGTGGGGGAAACAAACATTAAGTAATCATGCAGCCCACTGGAAGTCATAAAGAGGGAAAGTATTTTGAAAATTCTAGCACGAAATCTTTTATTATGTAGGAATAGAAAATGAGACCAGTTAATGCTTTGTTTCCCAGGATTTCCAAAACACAGGTTACTTTCAGTTTGGAGCTGAAAATTCTCTCTGAAGGAAACATTAGTTTAGAAGATTTGGGGATGAGAAATCCATTGTTTCTGAACTTCGTTTCCGGAGTTTGCTGGTTTAAAAACATTTTTTAAATGATGCAAGTAAATATGTAGTTGTAAGTGTGTAGTTCCAGTGCCTAGTAAATGTTGTGAAGGGAGAGTACAGTGTACAGTGGGTGAAGTGACAAGGTGGGTGGGGGGGTGACATTGCATATGAGGTGGTGTCATTCACTGAGCTCCAGCAGTGGGGAGTTAGAAGTCCACTAAGCAGAGTCCACATCAGTGCACATGTGTGCGCGTATGCGTGTGCGTGTCTGTGTGCGTGCATGCTCGTGAGCCGGGATGCTGGAGGAGTGGGGGCAGAGGAGGTGCAGGGAGCTTCCGAAATGAGGAGCATTAGAGGTAGAGGCAGCTAGGATCGTCCCGGGCTAGGAGATGGTTGGATACATTCCAGGGACTTTAACAGAAGCCAGTGTAGTTGGAATACAAACACTCGACTGTGAACACTTGGTCACAATCGGTTTGTGCATACGTGTATGTGTGTGTGTGTGTGTGTGTGTGTGTCTTGTGTGCACGATGATGAGTGGATTTGGAGGCTAAACCACTGTAAGCAAAGTCGCAGATGATCATAACACTTGATCTAAACGCATCTAAACACATACGTCTTTTAAAAGTAAGGGTGACAGTTACTGATGACTGCAGTGGTTCTTAATCAGGAGGTATGTTGAAATCCATTGAACTCTCCCTCCTTTTGGTTTCTACAAGTATACTGGCAATGCGTGCTGGTTGTAAAATGCTCACATTACACTGAAGTGAATACATTAGTGTAGAAAATTTGAGAATAAGAGTTTCCTTTCCCAGGTGTCACCAATCATTAGGAGTGACTCAGTGTATACATTTTTAGACGTTTTAAAAAGTATTCATAAATATATGCATACACTTCACAAAGCACTTGTATATGTATAGAATGGTACCACACCCGATGTCTACACAAGCACATGCAGACATATGCATACATTGACATAATTAAAGATGTCCTGTGTTCTTTTTAATAGTTGTGTAGTACTCAAAGGTGTGCATGCTACGTTAACTGTTTGCTCCTTACTGTGTTAGGACATACTTTGGTTGCTTGTGAAGAGTTTCTTAACAGGACTATGGTACTGCGTGATCCATGTGCAGATAAGTCTTCTGGGCAAACTTCTAGAAGACAAATAATGAGCTTTAAATTTTGAAAGATACCATCAAATTGCCCCCTGACCATTAAAAGACTGAACCAGTTTACGCTCTTAACAGACCTCTTCCAGACCTGCATATCATTATTATTTTATTTTTAAGGACTCATCCCTCCCCCATGAAAATCTCATTTGCACTACATACCTTTTCATATCTTTATTAACTGTTTATACATGTTCTGTGAATTCCATGTTCGCATCATCTACCAGCTTCGCCCGGGTACCCACCGTGAACCATCAGCCACCCTTTCACAGGATCTGCCTTGCCCCTTCTAATCTGTTCTCCACAACCTGGAGGGATCTTCTCAGATTGCTTCCGCAGTGTGACAGCCCCTCCCTTCTCACCTTTGATAGTTTCCCATTGCCTTTGGGATAAAGAACAGCACCTCTGACCCGGCCTGTAAGGTCTGGCTTACCTTTGAGATCTCAGGAGCCATTCCTCCTGATGTGCTGCTGTCCTCAGAGCTGGCTCACATTCTATCCGCTCTGCCCATGCACCAGCCCTGCTCGCTGCAGAATGATACCTGCTCACATGAAGGGGCTAGTCTCGGCCACTCCCTGACTTCCAGATGAGGCGCCATTCAGTATACGATGCATTTATGTTTTACCATGTTTTATACCTGGACATTGTTTGTGTCCTTTTCTGGGCCTCTTGAACTGGACCGCAAGCTCCACGGAGGCAGATTCCTTGTCTTTTTGTTTGTCTGCTGTTTGTATCCTCAGCGCCTGACCCGGTGCGTAAGCTCACCTGGGTCTGATCACTTAGCGCTCGTGTGTCTTCTGTAAAGCTGTGTGCGGGAGTTCTTTAACAGGAGTCTAGGAGTTAAGAGCACGTAATTCTCATCTTTAAAGACCATGACCTCTTACTTGGGAATTATGAAAAACACATACACATGTAGCAATAACTGTCCTCACCTTTGAAAAAACTCCTGTGTAGGACCCAAGTTTTTACTGGATACATTTTTGCTGGCAAAGTAGGGCTGGAGCAGACTGATTCTCGGTATGGTAAGGTAAGTTCTTAGCATGTTTTTGTTCCATGTTAAGCTAGTTGCAGGATTAGCTTAAATATTCTGTAATAAACTTATTAGAAACTGGCAATAGAGTATTTTGAGTTATTTTGTGAAATATGATTGCATGTTAACCATTCAGTCACAAGTGTGTAGTGGTAGACGTGATTTGTCTCTATCTCAGACGGTTATCTCTATCATGCAGATCTAAAAGATCTAGTACATTAAAACAAGCTAAAAGCCTAGTAAGCTGCGAATTCCTTACCAGAAATGATGGTAAGCGGTTCCTGGAGTTAGCTGCTGCAGAGTAGCTTCTGTTTATTGAGGTTAAATGGTTAAGTGTCAGTTACTGCTGCTGGGTCTATGTCAGGTAAGAGAATGTATACTGTGTTCGAATTTTTCAGAACGTTCATGTGATCTGAAGTGGGAATGTCTCTTGTCTGCGTGCCGGGCTTGTTTCCCATTCATTACAACCGCATTTAACCTGCTCTTTTCCTTTCCCTTCTGTCTTGGCATGCTTACTTTCTCTTCCTGCACATCAGGAGCAAAAGCGTATAGATGGCACAACCCGGGAGGTGAAAAAGGTTAGGAAGGCCAGAAACAGGCGCCAGGAGTGGAGTATGATGGCATATGACAAAGAGCTTAGACCCGACAACAGGCTGTCTCAGAGTGTGTACCACGGAGCGTCTTCCGAGGGATCCCTGTCCCCAGACACTAGGTGTGTGTGCGTGTGTTGTAGAAAGCCTCTGTGTAGTAAATTGGTTTTATTATATGTTGGACATGCACCAGTGTCTTTGGTGTTTATATGGCCCATGATATGTTGCAAAAACTTTCCTTAAAAATTAATATGTATTTTTTTGACTTTGAAATAATACTTGAAAGTGGTTTCATTGTACATTGGGTTACTTTGTATGATTTTCCATCGCTCTAACTCATTTATTGTTCCATTAACCTAGATGTGGTGTTTTTAACACTGATGCTATATTTGGGCTTAGTAACTGCCAGTGACTTACATTTTTAATAATTGTTTGCTCCTTTCTCTCCCTCTTTAGCTTAGAATGTTGAATTTCTTTTGCCACGTGATAGCTAAAAATAATTAGTAGGTGGTAATTGATGTGCCTAAGACGGAACTTCAGTATTTTTTCTGGAAAACTTTTCTAAGAGTGATGAGCCAATGAGTTAGTTATTTCTTCAGTTTACTAATCTTATGTATTCTAATTTCAGGAGAAGAATTCTGTTGGAGTTACTTTAAGAATTTGTAAGCATTGAAATAAAAATATTCCTTGCAGGTGCGAATGATATGGTCACTAAGTCACATTTGTTGCAAAAGGGACTCTTGGAACAACAGAGTCTCACTAGTCAGTTAGTACTTCGGCTTTAATTTCCCGATTCTGCTTGTGTAAGGTCAGGGTCTCCCACTGGTCAGAAGCCTCAGAGTTTTCCATCACCATTTCAGAATTTGAACAGAGAATTCTTTTTTTTTTTTTTTAAAGATTTTATTTATTTATTTGACAGACAGAGATCACAAGTAGGCAAAGAGGCAGGCAGAGAGAGAGAGGAGGAAGCAGGCTCCCTGCGGAGCAGAGAGCCCGACGTGGGGCTCGATCCCCAGCACGCTGGGATCATGACCTGAGCCGAAGGCAGAGGCTTTAACCCACTGAGCCACCCAGGCGCCCCTGAACAGAGAATTCTTATATGACTCAAGAATGTTTCAAAAACAGCAACAACCTGTACCTTACGTTATATCTGTGTCCTTTTTTCTTAATTTTTCTCTCTATAACCTCAGTGTCTAGCACAGACTCTGCACACAGAAGATATTTCATATTTGGTACTTACCGCACTCAGAAATATGCCCACCCCGGAAGGGCTGTCAGTCATTGGTTGGCTATGCTAGAAGACAAGTTTTAGGCAGTTTTTCTGTACAAGCTGTTATCTGTTCAGTACTCAAGAATTATTGGAGATGTAACTGAGCATTCACCTCAGGTGTGAATCTCTATGTCCATTTATGTCCATAGAAAATAATAATGATGATTCAGATTTGCTCACAGGTCTTCGGGTGAGGAGGGGTACTTGAATATTACAGATAGCCCCCAGGGTGCTCCCCCCCCCAAGTAATTTAATTGTGATTATTTACTCATGTTAAACATATACTTTATTTTATAATGCTCCATATATATTCTTATTTCAGTAGGTACAGGTGGAAAAATGAGGTTTTTTTGATCCCTCAGTTGAATGTTTGCTGTTCGTTCTAGCATCTGAGATTCACTTGTTCCATGTTGGGTATAAAATCAATGATTGCTGAGATCATTTAGTATTCTGCTTTTGTATTTATGTTGTTTAGATAGATCTTCATTTCTTTTATTTTTCAGAACACAAATCCTATTTCCTGTGGCCTCTTACTATCTGTAACAGATAAATAGATTAAAAGTTCATCGTTGTACTTGGATTCTATGCCTTAATTTAGAATCTTTTATTTTTTATTTTACTGAAGTATATCACTTTTTTTCTTATTGTAAAATAAGAGGAACTTCTAATATTTGGAAGTTACAGAGAAAAATTAAAATCTTACCCATAATCCCATCACCCAGAGAAACCACCATTTGCTTTTTAGCTTATTTCTTTCTTTGGTCATTTTTCTGTACATATATATGTTTTTCTCTTACAAAATTGAAATCATGCTCTATGTTTTTTATCTGTTGACTTTTGTTATTTCATATTTATGTCTTAAGCATTATTTAGAAACATGGTTTTTAGTGGATGTATGGGGGGCAACAGAGTTAAATCTAATATCAGATTTCATGGCATGTATATGGTCTGTTCATGTAAGTAATCTGTTTTAACCTAATCCACATACACTAACCATAAAGTTTTGCTTTCTCTGTAAATCAGGAATGGTTTGATTGTAAGCATAAATTTAGAATGAGAATGGACATGCTTGCCCATTGCTCTCTCTCGCCATTATCAGGAGATGTGAGAACTCCAGCGCAAGTGTCCTTGTGCTCGTCCCCTCCTGTCCTGCGCCCTGTGCTGCAGCTGACAACCCACCTGTCCACCCACCTGTCCACCAAAAGACCCCAGGGGAGTCTTTTGATTCTCCCACTGAGTCTCCACTGCCTACACTTCCCTTCCTCCGTTTTCCATGTGATCTTCACTCTTACCAATGCTCTTTTCTGCAACAGATAATCAGTGCCGATCATGACACTTCAGCCTCATCCCACTCATCTCCACGTTGGTACAGCGTCTTCTGTGGTGACTGTTACCTTCCCATGGGGCTGTCTGTCCCCCAGCAGGCCCCAGCAGGCCCCCGACTCCCCACCTCTCCTCCAGAGCCCTTCCCTCTAGAGCCCTCCTGCTGGAGTTCTGGTCCTCGGATGCTCACTGCCTGTTCCTTACTCCCTTCTCCACTGGTCCTCCCCTTTCTCAGGCTCCACTGGGGCTCTGTCACAGAGCCACTTTACTGCGGTAAGGACTCTGAGTCCCGCCACAGGGTTTACAATCTCTGGCTCCTCCTCTCATCAGAAGCACTCTGTATTTTGCTAGGTAACTTTGTCTCCTTGAGAAAGTCGTACACAATCTGTGACATAGGCACACGGAGTCAAGCGCAACTCACCAGTGACTGGAGAGTTTTAGGTATTTGTGTTTTTAAAATGCGTTAAACCTAAAGCTAGGTCAGGTTCTTCTCCCACTAAAAATTTTTAATTTTAAATATTTCCAACTCCCTTGCATAGTTTGCATAGTTCAGGAGACATACCCCTAGCTACACTGTAATCTAGAACTTATACTGCAATTAAGGGAGGGAAAAAGTGAGTTACCAGTTATTGTTGTACTGCAATCCAGGAAGAAAAAAAGCAAAACAAAACAAAACAAAACAAAACAACAAAGCAGGCTCTTGTCATTTAGGACAGTTTGCTCTGTTGTGTGATGCTCCGGTTAGGGAAGCTACTGCCTGAGTTTCAAAGATGGAAACTTGGTTGGTGTCTTCTCCACCCCGTCTCCTCCTTCCCCAATGTGTGTTTGCCTGTTTCCTCCAGAGAGAGAGACACAAGCTGACCCCTCACAGAAGCCAGCAAATACATGTGAGAAGAGTAAGGACAAGAAGAGAGGAGTGGGAGAGAAGGAAAATGGGCATTGAGTTCATGAGTGACGCCAAGGAGCTGGCGCAGGCAGGGGGCGCCACCGAGGATGCAGTGCCCAGAGGGTTCGTCACCTTGCTCTCCGGGACCCCAGCCTCAGCTTGCCCGCCCTGCTTTGGCTGCCCTGACAGTTCGCGCATCCCTGGAGCTGGCCTGTAGCCCGGGCCAGGGACACGCCACTGTCCTTACTAATACCTAGGTGGCCGCCACCCTCACAGGCCATGCTCCCTCCAGGCCCCCTCGCCCCACTGGCATCGTGGCCCCCGCATCTTCCCAGGCTCTGCTCATCTAATACCACATCTGCATTCCTTCCAGAGTTTCACGCTCTGCCGTGCAAAGAAAAGCCCTTTCCACATTGCACCGCACGCTCTCTCTTTGGGCTAAATACAGTCCTTCTGTTTAAGAAAACTACAACCCACTGAATTGCATTCTTGATTTCTTCCGTTCTTCTTACTGTTCATATTTATCCAGCTCACCTGCCATTTTATAATATCTAATTATATGCTGTCAGTTCCATCGCCACTGAAATCCTCTGTCTTAGGCCCTGTGTTTTAATTAAATGGAATTTGCCTTGCAGCCTTCTCTCTTAGAGAAAAAGCACGCTGAAATATTGCGAAAATGGGCTCTGTTGTCTCCTGCTTGCCGACCTGTCTGACTTAACCACTTCAGCGCGGGGACCCTGAAGCCATGTAACACTGGGGCTTGCTGCTAAAGTAGTTGTTTTGTTGTTGCTCAGAAGCTCTCACGGGGCTGGACCGAGTCCAGAGTGAAGGAAATCAGTGTGTGATTTCTGTATATTGGCAAAGTTATTATTCAAATAATATGCTTATGGCTGCTGCGGGGAATCTTTTTAACTGAATTGGACTTTCTCCCCCCCCGCCCCTTTCCTGAACATCAGGTCGCATGCATCAGATGTCACGGATTACTCTTACCCAGCGACTCCCAACCACTCTCTGCACCCGCAGCCCATGACCCCTTCTTACTCAGCTGGGGACGCACCACCACACGGGCCAGCAAGCCAGGCCCCCGAGCATGAGTACCGACCCCCCTCTGCCTCGGCGCGGCACATGGCCCTAAACAGGCCCCAGCAGCCACCGCCGCCACCCCCACCACAGGCCGCAGAGGGATCCCAGGCCTCCGCACCCATGGCACCGGCGGACTACGGGTAACTCGAGACTCCTGTCTTCTACCTCTGTTTGCTTTCACGTTGGAGTTTGCTATGTGTGGTCTAAAACTTTCTGCTGAATAATCATCCCTTAGGGGCCAGATGTGGCCAAGGATCTCTGGATGTAGATAGTACCAGTCATGACCAATTCTGTGTTAAAATATTCAGTGTCACTCTGGTCCCCTTTTTCTTACAGACGGGTCTCAGGTTTGGTCTCTGTATTCATGTATACACACACTCCCTCATACCTACTTTGAGGTGTGTGTGAAGGCATTGCTAAGCCAAGGTATTGAGAAAGGATGATGTTGCTTTTGTGAACCTGTCCCAAGCCCTCAGGTCTCTGTATATGTTCTGGGTGAACCGCAGATAGTTCGTCACAAGTGAGAAAACTCTCCAGGGCTGCCCTCCCGGAGCTCCCGCTTGCACTTGGCCATAGGTGACTGTACCCTCTCTTGATCTCTTGGTATGCAGACCTCCTACCCTCAGGCCCTTTTGTTTTCTGTCACTTGAGTAAAATCCAAACAGCTCCTAAAGAAAGAGCCCTGTGGTCACGTCTTTATTAACGCAAGCACTCACCTTTATTTTGATAGGCTGCCTTTGGTCCTCTATTTTCTGAATTAACTGTAATCTTTAAAGAGTTCATCCCTCCAAGATAGTGCCTAGGAAAGTTGAATGTGTCTTTCCATTAACGTGTGTGTTCTTCAGTCCAGAGCAGTGTGTGTCACCTTCTAAATGTATGTCCCTCTGCCTTCAGAGGTTCTCTTCCGTTGTTTCGCCTGAAGGGTCCCCAGAGTGTGGGAGTGCCCAGAGAGTGAAGCCCTAATTAAGGGTCCGGCAAAGAGAGGGTCTGTGGTCCAGTAGGATTCAGTGGACTTCTTAGGCGTAGGACTTTTCAAAGATTTTTGATATTCTAATGGGCCCTGTGGGCTTGAGGAATTTCCATGGGGATAAGGTATAAAATACAGAATTTTCCAAATCTGACTGACCACAGGACCCTTGTAAGACAAGTTTGCGAGCCACCCACCTTTGATGCCCACTATGAAGGATAAATTTGAATTGCTGTTCATAACCTTTGCAGTCGACTGTTTTATTTTAGCCTTCCACAGAAAGTTACTTTTTAAAAAAGATTTATTTATGCATTTGAGAGAGAGAAAAAAAGACAATGCAAGCGGAGGATGGGGGATGGGCAGAGGGAGGAGAGAGAGACTCTTAAGCAGATTCCACAATGAGCATGGGGCTCACATAGGGGCTCATTCTTAGGACCCTGAGACCAGGACCCGAGCCAAAATCAAGAGTGGGATTCTTAACCAGCTGAGCTACCCAGGTGCCCCCAAAGTTGCCTTTTGAGTGGTTTTCTTTCTGGTTCATTTGTGTAGATGAATTTCATCATAGTGAATAATGTAGACGTGTAAAAATGACTGGCCCAAAGTGCGGATGTTTGCATCCTGCAGTGTTTAAAGTGCAGAGGACGGTATATATTGGGTTTGGGGGAAGCCTCTGAATTGGACATGTTCGACTCTCCGAGGCTATGACTTTGTCACTGTTGTAATGACTCCGTGTGTTTCATCTCTTTGTCAGGATGCTGCCAGCACAGATAATTGAGTATTACAACCCCTCAGGACCTCCTCCTCCACCACCACCCCCCATGATTCCTTCAGCACAAACTGCTTTCGTCAGCCCCCTCCAGATCCCCATGCAGCCCCCCTTCCCTGCCTCTGTCGGCTCCTCCTACGCCCCTCCTCCTCACCCTCCCACTGCTGGGCTCGTGGTCACAGCCCCACCGCCTCCAGGCCCACCGCCTCCTCCACCGGGCCCTCCTGGCGCAGGCTCTTCTCGCTCATCCTCCCCGATGCACGGCCCCCCTGCAGCTGAGGCGAAGCGCCCAGAGACAGCACAGCCACCCATAAGTGACGCTCGAAGCGATCTTCTCGCTGCCATTCGAATGGGTAAGTGAGCGCCTCAAACACAGCGTTCCTTTTAGAAAGAGACTTCTTTATGGCTCTAACCAGCTACAGCCTAGTCTTCTTCAAATGACTGCTCTCTCCACTGAACTGTTTTTTAGAATAGGGTTAAAGGACACTTGTTTGAGTTTGTTTTCTTAAGACCTATTCTTGCCAGTGCAAGATAAATTACACAATAATAAAGTATTGAGAGAATTCGGGAAAGCTGTACTTGACTAAAATAGATAATAAAGATGATCATTGGTTAACTGGGTCTTTTCTCTGCATTCTACTGTAGGGGTAAACGTCTAAGTGAAAGAAAGTGAGCTCGTAGCAATGATTGAGTTATTTTTATAAACCTAAGCTATGTCCTAGACTTCCCATATTTTTAGCTTGATGCGCGAAGCCAGTAAGTTTTTCAGCATGTATTTAGCAACAAGATTCTTTTGTCGGCTAAAAGCCCTACACTGAACCCCAGAGCATGAGACATACAGAAATAGAGCCTCTCTGATCAAATCAGGATAGAGGAGCCGAGACGCTCACCCGTTCTGGCATCCCTTCAGCACCACACGTTAACCATCTGTTCCACCCGTTTATTCTCAGCCCTGGGGCACAGCCCAGGCCGGGTGAGGGTCACTGACAGGATGCGCAGATGTCCTAGGAGCTCCTCATTCAGTGGGGAGCTGCACCATCTCTTGGTCACAGGCTTGTTGTTTCCGTCTGGAAGGGATTGAGAAAGGCGGCACTGACGTCCTTCACAGGACAGCTGGGACATTACTGTCTCTGCTTTTGGCTTGAGTGCCCCCAAATCAGACCCGAGTGTGGCACACGAGCCCAGCCTTCTCATATGTCTCCCAACGTCATTGACACACTTTGATTTTGTCAAGAAAAGAAGTCCCAGGGCTATGCGACCTCACTGATAACAAATTTAGGGTCATAGTAGGACAGTGTTTTTGTTTTTGGATACCTGTTAGCCCCATCCAATAAGAGTGATCACATAACCGGGATCTAATAATGAGGAAGCCTCTAAGAAGCCCACATCAAGGGACAGTCTACAAAGGAGCCGCCTGTGTTCTTAAAAAATGTCAAGATCAGAGCCGCAAAGACTGAAGAACTGCCCATATTAAGGGACATTAGTGAAAGACGACAGACAGTGTCATCAGTATTCCCACGCTGGATCCCAGGCCTGGTGGAAAACTTTCTGCTGCTTTTAAGTCTACTGGCAAAATTTACATAATATTTATAAAAGAGATGGTAGTATTGTATTTATGCTCGTAGTCTGATTTTGATTATTGTTTTTTAGGAATTACACATTAAGTATTTTAGGGACAAAGGAACGTTACATGCTACTTATTCCCAGGTGGTCCAGAAAAAAGTGTGTGTGTATGAGCAAGAATGATAAAGGTTCCAAAAAAAAAAAAAAAGTGGTCATATGTTATTAGTTGGGGAACCTGGGTATAGTTTTTATGGGAATTTTTTTTTTTAACTTGTCTTTCTTTTGGTGGGGAGAAGGGCAGAGAGAAAGAGAGAGAGGAGAGAGAGAGAGAGAGAAACTTAGCAGGCTCCATGCCCAGCATGAAGCCCATCTCTGGGCTCTATCCCACAACTGTGAGATCATGACTTGAGCCAAAATTGAATCAGTTGCTTAACCAACTGCACCATCCAGGTGCCCCGTTTTTCTACGTCTTACAGGGAGGGACTCTATAAAATCTGAAATTCTTTCAAAAGAAAAATTAAAGAATTAACTTTAAATTATCTTTGTCACCTACTGTTACTTTATAAGAAAGTAGATGATTGTATTTTATATTCATTTTTAGAATTGGTGAAACACAGATCTCCCTTACCTCCCAGCACTAATCAAAAGCTATTAGCATAAAATGCTCCTTTCCAAGTCTTTGGATTACAGCAATGTCCAGGAAATTGTTCATGATAGAAGAAGTGCTCCATGTTTGTACGTTCCAATATGGTAGCCACTAGGCACAATAAATTTATCCTTAATCAGACATGTGTAGTGGCTACCCTAGTGGAAGGTGCAGGCCAGAATTTTCTTTCAAGATGTTCAAGTGCGCTGGAATTCAGCACATTTCTACAAACAGTGTCAACGACTTTGCCTTTTTTTTGGTCGGGACACTTCGATTTCCCAAGCTTTTCTCACTTCAGGTTTCCAAAACTTTTTACCTTTGAGGGTGGGGAGGGGGTGGTAAGGCTAAATAGACTTCCTAGTTTGTTTTCCTTAATTTGGAGCAAGCAGAGTGATTTAATTCTCCTCTCCGGGTTGCGTCCCCAGGGATTCAGTTGAAAAAGGTGCAAGAACAGCGCGAGCAAGAGGCCAAGCGGGAGCCAGTCGGGAATGACGTGGCCACTATTCTGTCCAGACGCATCGCCGTGGAGTACAGCGATTCCGACGACGACTCTGAGTTCGACGAGAACGACTGGTCCGACTGAGGCGGCGCGCATGCGCAGCGGGGCCACCAGTGGCCACGTGTCGGAAATGTATTGAAAATTTTAAGTGGTCCCAACACCCACATAGTGGTATTATAATCCTGTAGCGTAGCAACTTTTGTATTAATAATGTGATATTGCTTTTGCACATCCAAAAATTCTGGGTTTTTTCAGTATTTACTGTGTAATACTTAAGTGCCACTAAACATAGCAAATTGTGCTGCACCCGAGGAAATACGCTGTAACTATTGCATTGTCCTGAAAACAGCCTCTTGCTTCCTTTTTCTTGGCCACGAGAGTACTTCGTGCAGTTTGGGTCTCCTCTTCCTGATCACTGTAATTCCGCAGACTTGCCGTGTGTTTGTGAAGCTGCCTGGTGTTAGGTCTTTGCAAGATTAATGACCATGTGTCAGAGTGACGTCTTCCAGTCAGTGATACCGTTTCACCCTTTCTGTTCGTTTGTTTCTAACGTGTTTCCCAAGAAGTTGGCTCTAGGGGAAAGATTTAACAAGTCAGGGGCATCAAACGTTGCTGCTTCCCGTTCCTTAGCTCGGCTGCCCGCGTGTGAATCAGAACGTTCCGTGAGATGCTTTTGTTTCCGTTGCACGCTCTGGTGAAACGTGAACTTGGAAGGCCCTTCCCAGGCAGGGTTCCCTGCGGGCGCTCCCTTGGTCAATGCTTGGCGGTGATTCCGGAAAGGGCTCCAGCTGCTGTGCAGTCACGAGTATGGAGAACAGGGTGCTCTTCCTTCCGGGGCCCTCGGGGCTGACCCTGGGAACCCCTGAGTCCCTAGAGCCCCGGGGGGCCAGCCGGCCGGCACAACACGACAGGCGGGGGTGGGGGGGTTGGGCACAGGGTGCGGAGGAGCCCCCCACCCCGGCCTCTCCTGGAGCCGCGTCCTAAGTTCCCCACTCCTCAGCGCGCTCGGGAGAGGGCGCCCCACGGCCCCTCGCCCCACTTGGTTTGAATTTCACAAAGCTTAGATTGTAGGTGGAAATAGATGCTGACAGCTATGCGTTTTTCCTGGTGCTGTGGCCAGATTAGGGATCCATCACCCAAGCAGGGCCTCGGCCCTACTCCTAGAAGCACACGGTTCTCTTTTCTCATGGTGTCGTCAGCACATTAAACTGTAAAAAGTACCTCAGATTAGACGAGGCGTGTAGCTGTTCCACATCACGTTCCCTTCACCGCAGCGCTTCCTGCTGCGCTCCCCCACACGGCAGTTCGGAGACCTCCGGGCTTTACCTTCCTGGCGAAAGCGGAGCCGCGGAAGGCTCACGGCTGGCAGCCCGGCTCTTATCATTTTGGGAGGAAGGGTAGCTGCTTGTTCAGAATCAGTAAACGCCCCCAGGCTTCGACTGTAGACACGACTTCACAAATATACTGAGACACTTCACTTCCTAGGGATTGTCACCTACGTGCAGCATTTCAAACGGACCGGTTATTTGTGACTCTCAGTCATGAAGGAGGCTTTAGCTCAAAACAGTTGTCTGGGTCAAGGTAGTCGTCTAAACAGGACCACGGCCAGTAGATTTTTGTTAGTGAGTCCTCCTGAGGACTTCCACGGGGACCCCAAACCACGTCCATGTGTCCCCTAGTGGACACCGATTTGGCTTATGGACGGTCATAAGATAAAGCCCATCGTTGGGTTTTAGTCACATAGATTTTGAAACTCTGAAAAGCCTAATGTCTGCATCCCCTTCCCGAGACCATGCTTCTTCTATCAGTTTACCTGAGTCTTTTCAGCTGTACTAGCTGTTGGGACACATGCTTCTCGGGTTTCCGTTTCTTGGAGCTAGTCACCATAATTTTATTGAATTTAAGTGGTAGTTATTGTGGACTTTCACATTTCTTTCCTTGATTCCCCCCCATTTTTTTTTCCCCCCAGCATAAAGGCCTACTGTGTTGGCATTATTCTTGGGACTTTTACCATTTATAGTCTGGTTTTATCGTTATTACAGTATTTTGTTTTTATTGTTACTTTTCAGTTAGGAATTGCTTGTATAATTCTAGAACATCTATTTGGTAACACTTCTTTGTTTTTTTATGTCCCTTCTGTTCTCAGGATGAAGAGAACATATAAAGCTACTATCCATGTCAGGATTTCTTCTATTTATATCTTATTACAGTAAAATTACTGGCACTTTATTCATAAATATTCATAAGCCTATTAATTATTAGTTGTCTTCCTGTAGTTTAATCAACAAGTTATTTTCGACTTGATTTTCCTACTAGTGAAAAGTTTTTGCCCTAATGTGTTGCGTAGCTTTTAAAATGGAATGGAAAAGGACTAAAATTCAATTTAGATTATTTTTGCAGTATTTTTCTCAGCAAATCTGATTTATTCTAAAATTAAATCCAGACTTTTTCTAATGTGCTGTTACATGAAAAGGAAAAAGTGAATATTTTGAATCTTCAGTTTTTGTTTTCAAAAAGTATTTACCGAAACAAATGGAGAAGGACATTTAAAAGCCTATTTCCTATCTACAGATTTTACATCTTAAAGTAGTAGTTATTTTTTAAATTTTAATTTTAAATCTCTCACTTTTTTCCCTCCATGTGTACTTTAGATTAATTTCTTACAAGCTTTTTTCTCATATCATAGATTAGGCAGAGGGAATGAGAAGGTTACTCGGTACCACACATTAGCTACACAAACATAATGTGATTGGTTTTCCATTGTTAACCCCAAACCATGAGATTTGGTACACTTATGTTTTTCTTTAGTGGAAGTATATGGTTAGAAAATTAACATTTTCATTTCAGTAAATTTTTAGAATATCAAAATCTTTTCTGAGCACCAAGTGGCTAGGTTGTGAAAGTTTTGTAATAATTTGCAACTGGAATACATGATACATTTTAATCCATTAAAGACTAGTGGGAATGTATCAGCCAGAGTAGCAAGTAATTTTTGTTTTATAAATCAGAGTATCTGTCACCTTGCAGTATTACCAATGCTGTTGTAAATTGAATTTAAAGTGGTATTAAAAAAAAAAAAACACACACCTCCTGTTAAACAATTTTTATCTGTTTGTATATCTTACTATAGATTATGTACAAGTAACATCTAAATAAAATTACACTTTTAACCCTAAAAGGTTTTGTTCATTGATAACAGTGTTGTTGTTTAACCTTTCTTGGAGGGGAGAAGTTGGGGTTTGGGCAGGGTTTTTACATATCCAAGAGTTCAGATTGGATTCTGGGAATGACTCGGGAAGCCCTGGCATAATTAGGAAAAGCCATTCTGGGAGCAGGAAGCCACATGCTCAGATGAGGCTTCTTGGCCACATCTAGTCTCAGTAACAGTGATGAATACTCTGTACCATTTATTGCTTAATGGGATGCTTTCATTTAGTCCTTATGATAATCCTTTAAAAATGGACATTCTCTCTATTTCATATATGAGCAAACTAACATGAAGTTAAGTTGCTGGTCAAGGGCCTCGGTTCATGTCAAACTCACTCCGGGGGGAGTGGGGAGCCATGCACGTGGGGGCCAGTGGGAACTGACTGAATCAGTAAGTGTGACCACGTTCAGGAAAGCAGCTGGAGTGAGCTTCTGGAACAGCTGCGTCTGAGTTGCCTGTGCCCGCCGTGTCCACTTCCCACAGCATGTGTCTCCTGGGGTCCTAGCTGGAGTCTCCCCACCCGGCGTCATGTTCCGTGAATACAGTCTGCGTCTGCATTTTTGTATCCCGAGAACACCTGGCTAATCTGTTAGTCCTTGAGCAGCCCCTTGTTGAATGACAGGGAAACCAGCCATCACTCACATTGCTTGGGGCTCCAAGCGTGGTCTCTTAGTTCTTGAGTTTCAAACTAAGGTCTTTCTCTTCCCCAGTAGATCTCAAGAGTTAGGTAAACATCCCTCCCCTCAACATTTTATTATGAAAAAATGGAAACCTACAAGAACATTGTTTAGTAAACACCCATGGAGCCATATCGGTCCGTCTAGTCCGAATATCCACTTCAAAGTAAGTTGCAGTATACTCACCTCTGAGCACTTCAGTATACATATCATGGTGTGATATTTATAGTTAATTAATATTTTTAAGGTAAAAGTAAAATGCAACATCCCAAGTATACCATTTGATGAGTTGTAACCCTGTGTACACTCATGTAGTACCAATCCCATCGAGACAACATCGCTGTGACCTCAGAATGTTGTTTCATTTCCCTTCAGGTTCTGCTCTCCTCTGTCCCCGTCTCTGCAGCAGCCACCATTGTGGATTTTTATTTTTTTAAACTATAGATTGATTTAGCCCGTTGAAGAACTTCACATAAATGGAATAAAACAGTACCATTTTACACCTTTTATTTCTTTTTGAGATTTAATTTATTTATTTGAGAGACAGCGTAAGGGAGAGATCACAAGCAGGGGGGAGGGGTAGAGAGAGAATCAGACTCCCCGCTGAGTAGGGAGCCTGCTGTAGGACTCAATTCCAGGACCCTGGGATCAGGACCTGAGGCGAAGGCAAACGCTTTACTGAGCCACCCAGGGGCCTGACACCTGCTTCTTTTAGCATAATGTTTTTTGAAATCCATTCATGTCATTACATATATCAATATTTTCTTACTTTTTGTCACGGAGTACTTGTATGAATCCATTGTATGAATCCATTGTGTGATTCAGTGATTTTATCCATTCCCTTGGTAAGATTTAATGCAAGTCCTTTCTGGACACACCTGTTCATCTATCCTGGGTAAATAACCAGGAATGAAATTGCTGAGTCATAAGTGTATGTTTAGTTTCATTTTTATTTATTTTTTTAAAGATTTTATTTATTTATTTAACACAGAGAGAGAGATCACGAGTAGGCAGAGAGAGGGGGAAGGAGGCTTCCCACTGAGCAGAAAGCCCGATTTGGGACTCGATCCCAGGACCCCGAGATCATGACCCGAGCCGAAGGCAGCTGCTTAACCCACTGAGCCACCCAGGTGCCCTAGTTTTAAAAGAAATTGACAGACTTGGTGCAGAGTGGCTGTGCTAGTTTAAACTCACCAACAATGCTGCTCCACATGCTGAGTTATGATTTTCTTTGTATTTATCTTGCTTTTGGGGTTCACAGAGCTCAGATCTATAAATTTATGTCTTAAATGAAATTTGGGAAATATTTGGGCATTACTTTTTCCAATATATTTTTCATGCCTTTCCTTTTATCTTCTTCTTACATTCCTTTTACACAAATATTAGACCTTTTGAGGTTGGCCCACAATTTCCTGAGGCTCTTTTGATTTGAAAATTATTTTTCTCTCTGTTCTGCAGGTTGAATAACTTTTATTCATTTATCTTCAGGTTCACTGACTCTTTATTCCATCACCTACAATTTAGTCTAAAGTCCATCTAAAAAATCTTTTATTCAGACGTCTTTTTCCATTGTAGAATTGCCTATTTTTTTTCTCATATAACTTCATTTCTCTGCTGAGAGTCCCTACCTGTTGGTTTATTACAAGCTTATTTTCCTTTACATCTTTGAGCATGGTTACACTAGCTCTTTAAAAACCCTGGCGTGCTAATTCAAACACGTGGATCTTTTCAGGATCATTGTCTAATGATTGCCTTTTCTCTTGAGTGCCTGCCCAGTAGTTTGGGATTATATCCCAACCTTTATAAATAATGTTTCAGAAACTCCAGATTTTGTTATGTTCCTCTGAAAAGTAGTGGTTTTCAAGGGAGTTGCCATGACTAGAATTAAGCTCCCAATTCTCTCCACCCTGCCCTGTGATGGATACCAACAGAACTCTCGGAAGTTCATGTAGCTTAGCCAGATTGCTTTGAGTTTGCCTTTGCTTACATCTGGTTACAGGATCAACCAGAGATTTGGGCAGTTTTGCACAGAATTTTCAGATCCTACTCTCTGGCTCTCCTTTCTAGTATTCTCTGTCACTTTCTCCCTGTTCTGGTCACTCTGACATCGGTCCTCTCACTTTTTTAAGCCAGTAAGCATGTGGGGTAAGCCAGCAAACCTAGGGGTTTTCTACTAAAGCGTAGCTACCCTGCTTGGCAGGATGGAGCCTGTCTTCAGGCAAAAAGCCACTAAAAAATAGGAAATGCACCTGAAGATTTTCCTTCTGAGCCTCAGCCCTCTGGTGTCCTTCAGATTTTGATTTTTCTCCAGTGCCTTCAATAGTTGCAAAGTGTATTTTTGTCCACTAATTGTTAATCTGTAAAGAATTGTTCTGGAGTGGGCTAGTGCTGCATTCTCAGGAGTCTCATTCTATAAATATTTGATATAATATTTATTTTTAAAATATTTTAAAATGCAATTTAAAATGCAGTCTGTTCTTGAATACCAAATTACAAAGAAAGGACCACTTCAATTTCTCGGCCAGGTGAACTTGACGTTGCAGGGGCCCTGCATTAAAACTTGTGATATCTTTGGGGCTCCTGGGTGGGCTCAGTCGGTTAAGCATCTGCCTTCAGCTCGGGTCATGATCTCAGAGTCCTGGGATGGAGCCCCATGTTGGGCTCTCTGCTCAGTGGGGAGCCTGCTTCTCCTCTCCCTCTGCGTGCTGCTCTGCCTACTTGCACTCGCTCTCTCTCAAATAAATAAAATCTTAAAACAAACAAACAAACAAACAAACTTGTGACATCTTTATTTAATCAAGTGGTGTCCAAGGATTTTGTGGTATGGTTTGAAACACTTGCTACCTTCATGTCCTTTGTTTAAACCATCCTAGTAGAACACAGTACCTAACTAATGTGGAGAATGAGACTACTCTAACAACTGCTGGTCTTAACCCCAGGCTCAAATTTTTTTTTTAAATTTTGTTTATTTATTTGACAGATAGAAATCACAAGTAGGCAGAGAGAGGAGGAAGCAGACTCCCCGTGGAGCAGAGAGCCTGATGCGGGGCTCGATCCCAGGACCCTGAGATCATGACCTGAGCTGAAGGCAGAGGCTTTAACCCGCTGAGCCACCCAGGCGCCCCCAGGCTCAAATTTTTATATTCACTGCAGACCTTGGATGTTTTCATGGAGGGTTAAAAATTTAGATTTAGGAATAAATCTACACCGACAAAATAATTTTTATTTTCTGCTCTTTTTTCATTTGAAAAAAAGGGGTTTCACTACCTGAAAGTTTGAAAACCACTACTTGACGTCTTCACCATCTGATTCTTTTTTCTTTAGACCAAGATGTGTTCACGCTGTGCGAGCACATTGTACTGGGGTCCAATTCTGCCTTCTCTGACGACAGTACCAATACGGAGGCGTGTCAGGAGCTAGACAAGACTTACATATTTAATTTGGAGGGGTGAGTAACTTGCAGATGTATCTTGACAGGGACTTAGATGATAAAGAGATTTGCTTTCAAAATACACCTTCTTCACAGAGCTGACACGTGGACATTTATTTGCCAAAACACAATAGCTCCCTGTTGGGAATATTTGCATATGTCACGTTTCTAAATCCCCCACTGCATTCATCGCACTCTTGTGATTTGAGTAATTGGCTTCAAATATAGCACCATGATTAGTTAGAGGTGGTGAACTGGTAGATGATTTACCATGAAGAAAAATTAAGAAAATATGCCCTTTGAGAGCAATTGAAAACCTACCAAGTGGTACTTACCACGAAGTGACATTTAAAAGCGTTTAATATTCTAGGATGTGCTTCAGCTGTTCTGGCCTAAAACCAGTTTCAACAGCAGTCAAGCAATTGGAGAGTATGTAAGCCTCCGGATCCTGGAAGTGTGAATATAACTTCGCGCCTCCGCGGATAAGATGTGGCATACGTGACAGTGGCTCACAATGTCCCTTCTACCTTTTGAAATCAAGACGTTCCCATCTCAATAATTAAGTTAGGGTGTCATCTTTCAGCTCCTTTGAAATGGCGTTTAGTATTTCAAGGACATTCATTTGATTTGCAAGCTAGGGTTTCAACAACCTATGCATTAAGGGCAGGGGCAAAGAGCAGCAGTTAAGTCATTACCGCATGGCTGTTCACCCTGAGAGCACCCCCGTGCCCGCCCGTGAGCACCCATCACTCATCAGCAGCTTTGTTTTGGGTCAACCTTGGGCGTTTGGCCCAGTTTCCCATCACCCCCAGCTGTGGCATTCCCGGGGCTCATGCCAGCCCCGTGCCCTGCTCCTTTCCCCATTTCTGAATGGCTATAGGTCACTTTCTTTTGCATGTTTTCTCCCACTTGCACCCCCCTCCCGTGGACCAGGCTCCTTCCCCAAGGTGGCTGTCCGGGCCGTGGATCCTCACATCCTGTCACTGTCACATCCTTCCATTGCCCCCGAGCCGCCTGCTCGCCGCTCCTTCTTCTCCTTTCCCCCGGTGCTTCCATTTCCTGCCTGGCCAGATGCCATCATGCAGAGTTTAAGGCAATACTGCAGATGTAGAAACCCAAGGAACCTAATAGGGGAGTGAGTCCTGTCAGAAATGGGTATAAAATTGTCTGAGCTGTGATTCGCCTGAGTGCCATGGACCAGAGTCCCCGTGCCGCTCACCAGCTGAGTCTGAGTTCTCCAAGGATGGTTCCAGCACCACCCACATCAGAGTTCCTGGGGATACGTGTTAAAATGGAGATTTCTGAGCCCCATCCCAACCTACTGCATCAATCCTGGAGCTGGGACCCTGGAATCCACAGTTTATCCCAGAACCAGGAGTGATTCTTAGGAACACCAAAGTTTCAGGAACATCATCTTAGCCTCTGACCTCGCATGGCTGCAGTGATGTGGGACTGGTCAGCTGACTGATGTCACTGCCGGGACTGTGCGCTAGACGCTGGACCCCACGGCAGTCTGGGGCCGTCTGTCTCTCCAGTGCCTGCTTGGTGGAAGGTGAGCACCCCCGGGGCCCACAGGGGTGAGCTGAGTAATGACCTGGTCATCTCGGGACTGCAGCCATGTCACTTCTGCATCTGGTGGCCCAATTCCATGTTCCTTTCAGAGCAGCTCTTCCTTCAGGTTCAGACCTACACAAGCTTCTCACATTTGTGTGTGTTTGTTGGCGTGTGTGTGTATGTGTGTGTGTGTTTAAGATTTTATTTATTTATTTGACAGAGACAGACACAGCAAGAGAGGAAACACAAGCAGGGGGATGCGAGAAGGAGAAGCAGGCTTGCCGCGGAGCCCGATGCAGGGCTCCATCCTAGGACCCCGGGATCATGACCTGAGCCAAGGGCAGATGCTTAATGACTGAGCCACCCAGGCACCATACTTCTCACATGTTTATATTTCTGGGTTGTGGCTACACAGTTCCTCTTCCAGCAGGTGGTTGAGCTGTTGGAGGCCATAAATACTGGCGGCAGGCACTCTAGCCCGGGCCCCCGTTGGGACAGGAGCATCAGAGGAAGCATAAAAGAAAGCAGAGCACTTCACTGATTTTCTCTGGGTCATGTATGCCTCCTACAAAGATGCTCTGGGTTGGGGCTGTCCACACTTGATGGCGCTTGGCAGTGATGCGGATAAGGAAGATTCCCTCTCCCCCACCTGTAATCAGTCTGTGGGCTGACGAAAGGAGGCAGGTCCCTAAGCAGTTCCCTGCAGGGAACTCCCTAGGAGTGGCCTTGCTCATTTTATTAAGGGACTCCAAATGGGAGGCAGAAATAAACATCCTTGAGTTGGCTCCACATCTAGTCATCATGGCTGTCTGTCCTCTGCTAAGACCAACTGCTGGCGACCATTTGACTCTATGAAGGACCCTAGTGTGTGTTCACTCTGGTGACCCAGGACAGCATGGGAAGCTGTGTGGCCATATCCAACCCTCCCCCGGCATGCCCGCTGGACTCGCTCCCAGCCATGCACTGAAGAGGGAGAGACACTGTCTGTTCTGAGGCCATTGCAAGAAAGAGATTTTGAAAGTAGGTTAACACAAATGTCTCCCTTCAGGACTCATGAGAGCAGGAGGTGGGGCTTCCTGTGTTCGAACTCTTCCCCAGTTGTTAACTAGGGAGCAGTGAGAGGTCAGCCAGGGGGAGGAAAGGAGGGCAGTCCCACCCCTCTGCGACATGGGGCCACCAACACAGGGCCGGGGGAAGCCCGAGTCCCATTTAATCAAGCGTAGGGTGACCCAGCTCTTAGCCCCAAGAAGGAGATGGCACTCAGTGCCGGACGCTCAGACTGATCCCCTGAGGGACAGGTGATACCCAGTAAGTGGTCGCTGTGTCCCTGAGGGCCCCGTGCACGTCAGCCAAAGAAACAAAGTACACGCAGGGCTGCTGGAGGGATGCCCAGGACTGCCCCTCAGGGTGCGTGGGGCTGAGTGTCAGCCTGGCCCTTCTCTGCTGTGGGTGTAGCCAGGATGCCCACCTGTCCTGAGGGGAAGAGGGTTTCGGGGCACAGCTGCGGGGCTGAGGGCGGGGGGGGAAAGGCCCAGAGAGGTGAGAAGTGCCGCCTGGCTACCGCTCAGAGCCAGGCCTGTGCTAAGACTGTCGTATTTGCTGCACCTCTGTGAAGCAGGAACCGAGATCCATATCACAGGGGAGAGAATGGGGGCCAAGTCGCCTGCCTGAGGCTCCTAGAAGGGTGGCTCAAAGCCAGGCCTTCCTGAAGAAACTCTGCACTCTGGCTTCTGCTCGTCCTTCCCAGGCTACTGCAGGAGGACAGCGGTCGGCTGGTCCGCCTAACCCCTGCTGGGACAAATCTGAGGGGGGACTGTGACTGGGAAAGGGATGGGTCAGGACCCAAGGGGACAACCACGAGTGGGTGAGCAGCAGGGCCTCCTAAGGGTAGACTGCAGGGTGGCCTGAGAGGCCTGCTGGCTCCCTAATTTGGGCTAAAAGCGAATGGTCAAACTTCAGAGGCTGGGTTCCTTTCTGTGTTCCTGACTCCGCACCCCATCTGCCAGCCTTGCCCTGGATCTCAGTGCTTGAGGTGACCATCAGAGACGGGCAAGGGGGACATCTGCTCACCACACTTAGTGTGTTACAAGGTTCGTGTGCAGGGTGGGGGGCAGGGGCAAAGTCTGGCCTGATACCCCCAGGATCTCACCCAGGGCCCTGGGCAGGAGAGCTAGGGCAGGCGAGGGGCGGGTCTCGGGAGCTCCAAGTCGCCCCTGGAGGTGACCAAGGGTCCCACTGGAAAGAGGGCGTGGGGAAGGGGCCACGGGCCCCTGGAATCACCCAGGGGAGGTGCCAGAGGGCGGGGCTCGGCTCCTGCAAGGCCTCTGCTGAGCCACTGTTCCAGGTCTTAGAACTACCACCGCTGGAGATGTGCCTTTGAAGGCAAAGCCTCAAGACCCTAAGGCCCCTACAGAGGACGAATCTGTTCTGAGCTCCACACGGGCCTCAGAAGCCTCCTGGACTGTAAGGAGCGAAAGGAACGGCGAACTGGGACTCCTGCTCCTTCCCTCTTCCGGGCTGTGGAGGACGGCCAAGTAGGGCATAATCCCACACACCCGCACCTGGATGTAGGGAGTCTTGAGCCTCCCCCCAGCCCCACCTCCCGGGCCCAAAGCAAAGGGCACTGACGTGCTCACAGACCGCCTATCCCACGGCGCCTCCCTGCGCTTCCATGGGTAAACACCGCCCCCCAGTGGCCAGACGATCAAGTGTTTATCTCCAGACCAGCTGCGCATTCGTTCGTTCCGCCCACTCCTTCACTCACTCCTTCTTCCTTTCCGTCAATCTTTCCCTCCTTTGGGCAACAAGTATGTGCGTCTCATGCACTGCGGGTGGGAGTGAATTGGCAAAAACTCTGATGGGCAATCAGCAAGCATCTATGGAAGTTAGAACTGTACACACCCGTCATGGAACAATTCCGTATCTAGAATGTATCCACGACTGATCGGATTTTCCAGAAATGTGACAAAGCCAGCCTGTCTCTCTCAGAATGTCTTTCTGGAGCTCAGACACCATGTTGTGAGGAAGCCCCAGGCAAGGGTCTGATACCCGCTAAGGTCTCAGCCAACAGCCAGGATGGCTTGCTGGCCCTGTGGGTGGACAAGACTTGGTCAGAGGACTGGGTCCTCCAGGAACAGGCACAGCTGATCGCCAGACCTCTGTCCGCACTGAGACCTGCTGGCCGCAACTGTAGATCTGTGAGCAAAGATGAATGTCATTGCCATAGGTTACTCTGATTTGGGGTAACTTGTTATTCAGCTTTAGAAATGGAGGCAGACAGCCCACAGGAAGTGGGACGGGTATCTATTTCATGGGCTTTATTTGCCCGTGTGCTAAATGATACATTCACCACCGGATTATTTGAAATCACAAAAGGTTGGAAATACCCTCCTGTTCTATCAAGAGATTGTGAAATTCTACTAGATGTCCAACGGAGGATACTGCAACTATGCTAAGAATGAGGCTCTTTGACTTGAATTGGTGTGACATTCAAGATATAGCAGTAAAGGGGAAAAACCAAAAGCAGTGAAATGTGCATATGTGCTATTCACTAGATAAAGAGAGGAACAGGGAACACATTTGCTTATTTATATGAACACAAGATGCTTTCGACAGGATCCACCTGAAGGTGAGAGCGTTAACTCAGGAGAGGTTCCCAGGGGGTGGAGGGGGGAGGGAGACGTCTACTGTTCACCGTTTTAGGATCCGTATGTTTTGTAACCAAGTGAATGTTCATGTCTAAAAAAATGGACTATTTTTAAATGTATAAAGCCTTTTCCATGTGCTACATGTGGTGACATAGAGACGAAGGACAGAGCTGCTGCTTACCGTCATCACGCTTACACTATTACTCTTTTGCGAAACAAAAGAGTAAAGCATGAGGGTAGGGAGGGAAGCTTCTAGAATCAGGCTGCTGGAGTTCGAAGCCTGGCTCTGCTTTGTGACCTTGCAAGTTACTCAAATGATGGAGTCTCTAGACTCCTTGTCTGAACTCTGGGTGGTGGCGGGGGGGAGGGCTTAGGTCAAAAAGTTGTTGAGGTTTTGGCAACTGGCTTTTGATCTATGCAGATTTGCTACTTCTCATGGCAACTGAACATTGAACATTGTTACAGAAATGTTTGTTTCTCCTTCTATTTTTCTTTTACATTTTTGTTTATTTGAATCTCTTGAGTAGTTTTCCTGCTGGATTGTCTCTATGAGGAGACTTTTCAAAGAACCAGTTATGTGATTTTATTCATCTTCCACTTTTCTATTATTCCCTATTTTACCTATTCCAACTCTTCTCTTTGGATGCTGTGTTTGCTTGTTCACTTGCTTGGGTGCTCTTATTCTTTTTGGAGCTTATTTTTCATTTTTCTTTCTTTTTTTTTTTTCAGAGAGGGGGACAGGAGGAGAGAAAGAATCTTAAGCAAACTCCCCGCTCAGCATGGACCCCATTGCAGGGGCTGAAAACCCCAAGATCATGACCTGAGACGAAATCAAGAGTCTGATACTTAACCAACTGAGCCACCCCAGGCGCCCCACTATTTGGAGCTTATTAAATGAGAACTTAACTCATTTTTTGTTTGAAACTATAATTTTACCTCTAAATGTTACTTTAGCTTTGTCATATGCATTTGGACATGGGGTATTTTTCATTTCAATGAAGAATACTTAATAATTTCCTTTATTATTTCTTCTTTATTCCAAAGACCATGTAGTCATATTACATTTTGTTTTCCATTTTCATTCTTAAGGGATTTTATAAATTGATCATTTTGATATGGATTTATTTTATATAAGGTCAGAAAACATAGTCTAACCTTGCTGTGAATTCTCTGGAGTATACTGAGGTCTCCTCTGTGGCCTTATTTGTAGTTCACATTTGTGAATGTTCTGTGTGCACTTGCAAGCAATGTGTATCCTTTCTCTAATATTTAATTGATCAAGCTTTGTTAGACACATTAATCAGACCTTTTGTACCTTGGTTGTTATTTGTCTACTTGATCTTTCCAAAGAAAGTATTTTAAAATCTCTAACTCTTTTGTCTATTATCTTTTTATTTACAATATTCTTTCTGATTTTTAAAAGTTTGGCTTTAAAATAGCTCTGATACTAAACTTGCTATACTAGCTTTCTTCTGCTTTATATTTGCCTGACATTTGTTCAAAAACTTAAAAAAATGTGTTTCTGTATCCTTTTGTCTTAAATATCTTTCACAATATACATACCACATATATGTAGATATTCATATCATTTGTTATTTTTCCTTCGTTTTTAATCTTTATAACTTTTATATCATTTTCTTGCCTTATTATACTATACTATACTAATGGGTTACTATAGTAATGGGTTCTGTGATATTTACTGTGGGTATGTTTTTTTAAAAACGTCATAGATTAATAAAATTCCCTTCAATTTCTTTTTTCAATTTTGAAAAAAATCATAAATAGATGTTGAATTTTACAAATGACTTTCTGTACTGATTTCAATGCTTCAGTAATTTTTCACCTCTAACCTGTTAACTAACTATAGATTACATTATTTTGTTAATGTTTTGTTTAGAAATTCTGTTTATGTTCATGAGTAGATTATAATTTTTCTTCTTTAACTATCATTAGATTTTGGCATCAAGGTTATGTTTGCCTCATAAAATAAGCAAGAGAGTATTTTTCACTTTGTTTCTATTCTGTTGAAGAGTTTGTTTAAGATCAGTCTTTGATTTAAGGTTTCGTAGAAATCAAAAGTAAAGCCATGGGAGTCTGAGCCTTTCACTGAGGAAAGGCTATGGATTGCTGATTCAGTTTCTTAAATTTCAATAGGGCAATTTAAGGTCTTTATTTCTTCTTGAGTCATTTCTAATAAATTACTTTGTTCTAGAAATATAACTATTCCTTCTAAATTTGGAGGAAAAAGTTGCTCATTACATTCTTTTATCTTCCTTTTTTCCCCAGTTAACTTTTTATATATTTATTTAACAATGTGTATCTTTAAAAATACACAGTATGAAAAAATATATATCTATCCACAATATCAGTTGCATTATGCTATTAATTTCATTCTGTTTTTCCATTTCTGTGTCTTTGAGTTGAAAGAATCATAAATAAATATAGTTCTTATGATCTTTCTTAATGCAAGCAGAAACTGTAGTAATTTCCCTTTGTTCCATCACTGAAATAGGTGTGTGCTGTCTCTCTTTTTCTTATCTGGGTCCACCGGATGCTCGCCAATTTTACTCGTGTTTTCAAAAAAACAGTTGTTAGCTTTGTTGCTCTTCTCTATTGTGTGCTTGTTTTCATTTTCTTTTATTTCCACTCTGAATTTTAGTGATTCCTTCTTTCTCCTTTTTTGAGTTTATTCTGCTATTCTTTTTCTAATTCCATGAGATGAGATCTTAGGGTTTTCAGGGTTATCTTTATTTTTGTTATTTTTCAGGTTTCTCTTCCCCCATACACATATTAGTGCCATGGTATTCCTCTATATTCTGCTAAATTAAATTCCATTAGTTGTGACATTGACATTTTCCAATGTGCATGTGTAAATTATCTAGATGCCTGTAGAAGCCTATTTCTTAATTTCCAAATGTATGAGGATTTTATAAGCTTTATGTAGTCCTAGAACATGATTTGCATGATTTCTTGCATACATGCTTGAATAAATTGGATAAGACTTACTTTTTGACCCAGTATATGGCAAGTTTTGGAAAATAATGTATACGAGCTTGTTGGATGCAATGTTTTATACCTGCCAATTAATGTAAGTTTTATGTATTGTCACCTCTTCTATATCATTGCTGGGCTTTCTTTTTAATCACTAGTAAGATGTATTTAAAATAGCCCACAAGGGAGCCCCTGGGTGGCTCAGCTGGTTAAGTGTCTGACTCTTAGTTTCAGCTCAGGTCATGAGCTCAAGGTCATGAGATGGACCCCTGTGGGGCTTCTGTGCTCAGCTCAGAGTCTGCTCCCTCCCTCTTCTTCTGCACCTCCCCCTGCTTGTTGGGCGCCCTTGCCAGATAAATAAATAAATAAAATCTTTTAAAAATATAGCCCGCTAAGAATTTGGACTAGTATGTCTCATTTTTGTATTTCCATTAACCTTTCCCACACGTATTTTGATGCATGTGATTAGGGTTTGTAATCTCATGCGTTATTTATGTGATGCTTCTTAGGTACATATATGTCCAGCATTGTTCTAAACGCCTTAAAGGTATACGGTCTCCCTTATCCTCACAAGCACCCTACAAGGCGGGTACTTGTAATATTCCCACTTACAGGTGAGGAAACTGAAAACCGCAGAGACTAAGTACTTTGCTGAGGATCCCATACAGAAGCCGCAGAGCTGGGATTTGAACAGGCTGACTCTGAGAACTGGTTTTTTAATTAGATTTTGCAGACCTTCTGATGAATGGGCTTCTGTCGTTATGACACAAGCTTTGTCCTGGTAACAAACTGTCTTTGCCTTAAATCTGTTTTGCTTGATACACCATCCTCCATGAGCTTTCTTTTGATTAACATCTTCTTGGTGACTCTTTTTCTGTCCTTTTGCTGCTTTCTGTGCCTTTATGTTTTAGATTTGTCTCTAGTTAACAAATATTTAGATGTTACCCTCATTCTGACACTTCTTGTGTTTCAAAGGAAAAAAGTTAAAATGTAATACGACTTTCTAAATATGTTGTTTAGAGCCAATAGAGGATGGTTGTGCATTCTTTCATCTCCTTTCTCTTTTTCCTTCCTTTCTCATGTTCTTTTGGGTTGATTTTTTTGAATCACTGTGATTTTTTTCTTTGATAAGTTAGAAACAGATACTGTTTATATTTTTTGAGTCATTACGCTAAGAATTACACCAGGGAAACTTAATTTATCAAAATCTAGGGTTGAGCAATGATTTTTCTCAGATGTAATTAAAAGGTATCTTTTTAAACAGCCAGTGTGACATGCGCGTGGTCTAGTCAGCGCACATCATGGCTGATTCATTCCAGACAACGTTCAAGTACATACTGCCTAGATGTGAGCCCCATCTATCCACTCCCCGGGGACTGTGCAGGAGCCTGCAATCCATGTACCTCTGTCTTAGTCTGCTGGGGTATTTTGTGCCACCACAAAATACCATCTACTGGGCGGCTCAAACAACAGAAGTTCAGTTTCTTGTGGTTCCGAAGGGTTCCAGTGAGCTCAGGTATGGGGGAGCGCCCTCTCTCGGCTTACAGATGGCTGCCTTCTCACAGGTGCCCCTGGTGCCTCTTCTTATAAGGACTCTAATCCATCCTGAGGGCCCCACCCTCATGGCCTTGTCTCAGCTTCATCACTCGTTCTTAAAGGCACCATCTCTAAATACCATGGCAGTGGGGGTTACGAGCTCAACGTGTGAAGTTCAGGGAAACCCAGTTCAGTCTAGCAGCCCCTGTCTGACTCCAATGTTCTTATTCTTTTTTTTTTTTTAACCTCACAAGATACTATTGTTTCATGCAATCAATTGTCTTTTAGTTTATCCTGGTATTTATCATTATTATCTTGGTTCATCATTTCTTTATATATTCAGGTATTCCATTTGGGATCTTTTTTTTTTTTTTTTCCTGGAAGGCTGTTGTTTTAGAATTCTCTTTCATGAGGATCTGCTCATGGAAATCTGTTATGTTCATCTGAAAATATCTTTATTTCACCCTCTGTTCTAGTTAATGAGGGACTGTCTGTCAACTCCAAACACCACCCTTCTCCCCCCAGCACACATACATCCCACTGGAACTGTGACTCGGCCAGCAATGTCCCTGCTTTTGCAAACTGACTTTTTGTTTGTCTCTGCCAGGGGGGGTGTCTATTAGACAGGGTCCCTCAGGAACAGAGACAGAAACTTCACCGGTTATTAGAACAGGGATATTTTAGCATAAGGAATTATGAAGGATATTTTGGGGATATTTTAGCATAAGGAGTTATGAAGTGGAGCAAGACAAGGTGGTTCTTTGCTAACAGGAGTTAGGCAGGGAGTCTGGAGGTAGAAGGTGCAAAAGAACAGCTACTATTTCTAGGGTGAGAAAGAGAGGACACTGGGGGAACTGAGGGCAGGACAGGGACCCCCTCCAAGGCCAAGAGGGAATGATGACCCCAGAAACATGCAGGGTTTCTGTGGCAAAAACAAAAAAACAAAAAATCTTGCCAGAGTGTGAGCTGGCGCTGGTCCATAGAGGCAGCCCACCATTCCTGGAGGATGTGGGCAGGCTGGAGCTTGTCTGTAGACATGGCCTGACCCAGCTAGAGGATGCAGAACTGGTGGGGCTGTTCTAGAAGCAGCCCACTTTTGTAGAGGGTTTGAATGGCATAGTGCTGGTCTGTATAGGTCCAGAAGCAAAAGACCCAGAACAGCCAGCACAAGGTTGAAGAAAAAGAACAAGGTCGAACTGATGGCATTCAACTTCAAGACTTACTACACAGGTACAGTAATCAAGACAGTGTGCTATTGGGGAAAGAACAGGCACATAGATCAATGGAACAAAAAAGAGAGTGCCAGGGCGCCTGGGTGGCTCAGTGGGTTAAAGGCTCTGCCTTTGGCTCAGGTCATGATCCCGGGGTCCTGGGATTGAGCCCCGCGTCGGGCTCTCTGGCTTCCCTTCCTCTCTCTGCCTACTTGTGATCTGTCTATCAAATAAATAAATAAAATCTTAAAAGAAAAAAAAGAGAGAGAGAGTGCCAAAAGGATCTAGTCAAGTTCTCAGAGTTCTGGAAGCTGGTTAGTCCAAGGTCAGGGCACGTGGCAGGTGCATGGTCTGGTGAGACCCCTCTTCTTTGTTCATAGATAGTGGTCTTCTCAGTATGTCCTCATATGACAGAAGGGGCAAGAGAGTTCTCTGGGGTTTCTCTGATAAGGGCAGGAATTCCATGCAAGAGGACTCTACCCTCCTGATCTAATCACACACATAACCCAGAGTTCTCAGCCCCTCAATTACCATACCGAAGATCAGGTTTCACCTAATCTGGGGGGACACATTCAGTCAATGGCACAGAGTAGTCAGTTGATCTTTGACAAAGGAGCAAAGGCAATACACTGGGGCAAAGATAGTCTTTTCAACAAACGCTGCTGGAACAACTGGAAAATCACATGCAAAAAAACACAAAAAAACCCAAAACCAAAAACAAAACCAAAAACAAATGAATCTAGACCCAGAAGTTATCCCTTTCACAAAAATTGGCACGACATGGATCATAGACCTAACTGTCAAAAGCAAAACAGTTAAACTCATAGAAGATCACACTGAAGAGATCAAGGTGACCTTGGGTTTGGTGATGACTTTTCAGATTCAACACCAAAAGCACCATCCATGAAAGAACATTTGGTAAGTTGGTCTCCATTAAAATACAAAAACTTTTGCTCTGCAAACTACACTGTTAAGAGAATTAAAAGACAAGACACAGACTAGAAGAAAATATTTGCAAAACACATACTCAACAAAGGATTTGGAAGATAATGGATAGTCATATTTGCCATGTGTTAATCAAATATTTGAAAATTTGCTTTCCGTTGTGGCTGGGGACCTGGGAGCAAAGCTAGGGGAGCTCTGACTCTCGGAAGGAATGCACGTCTTCTGTGATGGGCAGAAGTTTGTTATTCTTCCCACACTTAGATCTTGGCATTGTTCATTCAGACTTCCTGCCTGCCTTCCTCCCACAAGTATCTGTGCATTGCTTTTGTGTTGCCAGCATTAGGCTAGGCCTGAGGAAACCCCTGGGAGCAAGTCCCCACGTGGAGCTATGAAGGTTCCTGCCCAGAGAGGAGGAAGATGAAGACCCTCCCACCCCTGGGCTGGTGTGGGTCGGGGGGCTGGAGAGCACTAGTAACTCTGCACAGGGGAGAAGGGGGGCCGTCACACTCACAGTCTTGGGGACTGAGAAAGGTCATGCTGGCCCCTTCTCCTAAAGGTCTGGGCACTGTACTAATGTACCATTGGCGTTTCCTTTTCCACAGCTGCTCGCAGATGGTCTGCACTATGGCTCTCTTGCTCTGGGCCACACCTGCAAGAAAGTCAGGTTTGCTTGGCATGGGAAAGCCAAGATGGTCTTGGCTGAGAGTCTGGCCCAAGGTCACCCAGAGAGGAGGGTTCAAGCAAAGCCCCAAGTCCAGCAAAGGTGCAAGCCCTGAGTGGGTAAGTGGCACAAAGGCCCTTCGGGGTGACTCCAGGGACTGTGGGAGGAGCACTATGCAGAGTGAAGGCCCCTGACCATGGACAGAGCTCCAGTCACTCCTCTGCCTTCGCTGACTGCACGACCCTGGCCCGTGACTGAGGCTCGGTGTCCTCACCTGTAAGGTGTTGAGAATGATACCTACCCCACGGTGTAGCTTGTGCGCATCAGTGAGCCTGAATTTGGTGACAAGAGAGGGCCCTACAAATGCTAGGTATTGCTTTAGCCCTGCCGTTCTGCTTGTTACTGTGAGCTTAGATCACAGGCAGGCCTTTCTGAGAAGCTAAGCCGCAGAGAAGTTCACAGGCTTTCCACAGGGTGTCAGTGGTGTCTCAGAGCGCCTCTGAAGCTTTCCAGTGTCTATGTTTTAAAGGACTAGGGGGTCTGGGCACCTGGATGGCTCAGTCGGCTAAGCCTCTGACTTCAGTTCAGGTCGTGATCTTGGGGTCCTGGGATCAAGCCCCAGGTCTGGCTCTGCACTCCGTGGGGAGTCTGCTTGTCTGCCCCTCACCACTGCTCATGCCCTCTTTTGTGGGGAGCCCTCCTCCCTGCCTCGGCACCTCCCTGCCCCCAAGTTACCCGGCAGCCCTGACCCTGCCAGGTGGCCAGCAGCACACGGCCCATCCTCACAGAGCCTGCCCCCTGCCCGGGGTTCCAGCTCCCATCAGCAGAACCTTCTAAGTGAAGGGCACACAGTTAGGGTGAATCAACCTAAAACTTCTGTTTCCCAAGGCTTTCTCTCTGAACATAGGCTCTTCTTAACACTTGGGATGTCTACCTGACAGACTGTGGGAAAGGGGGGCAAGTGGCGGTGGGGAGCAGTAGAAGCTTTTTGATTCTCTTTAGCTATCCTACCTGGGTCTTCATTCCTCCTTGAGAGGAGCAGGAACTTAACAAATTGACCCCTCCCCCACACACACACACATGCAAGGCCTTGGGTTCTGGATCTTAATGGGCTCAGATGCTGTTGACTTCCTCCATGAGGAGCCCACTCTGGAGGCAGAGGCTACTTGCTCACTGGGTGACCGGGCCAGCTGGCCCCCAAGTTGCTCTGGGTTACAGTTAACAACTGAGTCTTAAAACAGAGGATTGAGGGGGCGCCTGGGTGGCTCACTGGGTTAAAGCCTCTGCCTTCAGCTCAGATCATGATCCCAGGATCCTGGGATCGAGCCCCACATCGGGCTCTCTGCTCAGCAAGGAACCTGCTTCCCTTCCTCTCTCTCTGCCTGCTTCTCTGCCTACTTGTGATCTCTGTCTTTCAAATAAATAAATAAATAATCTTAAAAAACAAAAACAAAAAAACAACAACAACAGAGGATGGAGAAAGCCAGGATGCCATCAACATGGCATCACCCAGTGCAGAGAGGAGACGTGCCCACGAGGGGGCAGGCTGGAATCCGCGCTGCCCCGAGCTCGGGGTGCACATGAGAGCACCAGGCAACACCCTGGCACAATGTCTGGCATTAAGTGTGAAAGAAATGGGAATGCTCACAGCTCATGCTGCCAGGACGACTTCTGCCATCTTCTCCATCCCCAGCCTCTCCTGGCTGGGGTCTCTTTTGGCGCTATGCTTTCTCTGTCCCTCCTGCTGGCACACTCTTCTGTTGTATGGTCTACGTGTGTCTGCAGGATCATCTCCCCCTCCAGAGTCAGATGCCTCTGGAGCCAGGACTCTCTGGGGTGGAACCCTGCTCGGCCACTCACTTGTTTTTCAATCATGGGCAAATAACTTCATCCCAAGCCATCATCCCCGCGGGATGGGCATGGTGGTTGGCTCCTGTTTAATAGGGTGGGAGTGGGAATTGCGGGAGTTAGCGTGTCCCGTGCTTGCATTGGTGCTGACGCGTGGAAGGGTGAGGAGTCCTTACTACGGGATCAGGTGACTCATCGGAAGCAGGATGCTGTGTCTCCGGGGGCATCACATGGCATCGGCATCTCGTGGGTGCTCTCTGAAGGCTGGCCGATAGGGCACAAAGGGTCCTTTGCAAGACCCGTGGCATGCAGTACTGCATGAATGGGAAACAGGGTGTGGCTGACAACTGGAACAAGGTGGCCAGGTTGTGGAGCGGCCTCTCCATCCTTGCCGGCAGTCTCACAGCATCCTCTCTGTGCCATGAACTAGGGGATTGCTCTGGACCCAGGAGAAGAAATCACAGAAAGCACAGGCAGTCCAGTGCTGGAGCTGCTGGCTTCTTGTAGACACAAAAACTGAGGCAAGAGGAAGCAGAGCAGTGGTGGAGGTCACCCTGGCCACAGACTGCGGAGGAGGGGTGTCAAATGAAGGTGAAAAGTCACAGATTTTTTTAAAAGACGTTTATTTATTTATTTGAGAGAGAGAGAAAATGAGTTGGGGGGGGAGGGAGAGAGAAAAGCAGACTCCCCTCTGAGCAGGGAGCCCAATGTGGGGCTTGATCCCAGGACCCCAGGTTCACAGTGAGCCAAAGGCAGATGCTTAACTGACTGAGCCACCCAGGCATCCTGAAAAGTCACAGACTTATCTGCCCTATGTGCTTTGGGACCCTGGAGACCCTCTTGGGCTCCTCTTGGAGAGGAGGGAGGGAGGAAGGCAGATGACGCCCTTTCCCTCCTGAGGTCCTCTGCCCATGGCGGTGGGGGATTCTGGCTGTGGCTTCAGCCACTTCCATCCCTGCCCCCTTTCCCTCACCTTCCAAATCCTGCACCCCATTTGCATTCCTGAGTAGACTGACAAGCCAGGAGACCATTCCTCCATCAAAGAGAGGAGCTGGTATGTCCCGGTACATCTGAGATCCCTCCTAGGCTCCCACTAGTTACATGGCCAACAGCAGTTCAAGTAGAAGAGCGGAATGGCTCCCGCCTTCATGGGCCCCTCCTCTTTGGGTCTAAGAGACCCTTCTTTATACAGTGGACCTCAGTATTGTGCTTCAATTTGGTGAAGACGTTGGAGTCCTTTTCTCCCAGAAATGGAGGTGAGTGCATCAATGCTAACAGGGAGCCGATGCTGGAGACAGGCTCAATTTATGAACAGGGACGCAGCCAGCAGGGTGACTGTTGGTTTGGGAGGATTTTTTTTTCCCCCTGTATCAGCGGTTTTGATTCTAAACACGTTACAGGGCGGACATCCCAAGTGAGTTTGTTCAGTAACGACACAGCTCTGTCAAGAGCAAAGTGGACTGCCATTCGCTTAGCGGTTTGCAAGATCTAGCCTCTTTTTTTTGAAGCTGAAATCCACCAGTGGAAGTCAACCCACATCAACAGGAGGTTGCCCTGCATGGGTCCGTGAGTTCTGCGGATTTCTGCTGGCTTCTAGAGAGCGGACGTTCCTTTCTGCCCCTGAACGTGGTCTCTTATACTCAGCACATGAAGCCTCCCCGAGGTCTGGCCTTCTTCCTGGCTGAGCAGCGCCCTGATGGCCCGGGCCAGCTCTCTGCATCCTGGGAGCCTGAGCGCATTCATTCTGAGCAGTAAATCCCCCCACGGAAGTGAAGCGCACCCCTCCCGGCAGAAGCCTCCAGAACATTCTGCAGGTGTGAGAAGGCTTCGCTTTCTGTCCGTGCTCGGTAAGACAGCCGGGGCAGGTGGATGCACTTGCTTCGCTGCAAGGAGACAGGCTTCCCCCCTGTGGTGGGACACCAGCTGACCCCACAGAGCTGACCGTGATCCTCCAGCAGGCAAGGTCAGCATTTGCAGTGTGAGTAGCACCCTGCTGAAGGAAGGTCCCCACAAAGCTCCCCAGGCCCAGGTCTCTCAAGTCCCAAGACCCTGGTGGCTGGAATGGGATCTGAGCAACCCATTTTCCACCACCCAGAGAAATAGGTGTGTAACAGCACGGGAACCTGCCCCACACAGGATCATTGCTAGTCTCCCCATGTCCCTTGTACTAGTCAGGATTATCCAGAGAAACAGAATTAATACAGCCTTGGAAAAATGATGTACATTAATCCCCATAATTTATATTATTTTGTAATTGGAAGTTTATACCTCCTGATCCCCTTCACCCATTTCACCCACCCCCCAAACTCCCCTCCCTTGTGGCAACCACCGGTCTGTTCTCTGCACCTATGAACTTTGTTTTATTAGTCTGGTTTGCTTTCTTTGAGTTCACATGTAAGTGAAACCATATAGTATTAGTCTTTCTCTGGCTGACTTATTTCACTGAGTGTAGTGTCCTGTAGGCGGGTCCCTCCATGTTGTTGCAAATGACAAGGTCTCTTTCTCTTGGGGGCTGAGTGATAGTTGCGTGGACTATACCACATCCTCTTTATCCATTCGTCTATGGATGGACACTTGCTGGTTTCCGTATCTTGACTATTGTAAAATAATGCTGCTGCAATGAATATCTTTTCTAATCAATGTCTTCATTTTGTTTGGGTAAATATCCAGTAGTGGAATTACTGGATTATATGGTATTTCTATTTTTGATTTTTTTGAGGGACCTCCATACTGTTTTCCACAGCGGCCACACCAGTTCGCCTTCCCACCAGCAGGGCACAAGGGTTCCCGTTTCTCCACATCTTCACCAACACTTGTTATTTCTTGTTCTTTTGTTTTGTTTTGTTTTTTATTCTAGACATTCTGACAGGTGTGCAGTGGCATCTCCCTGTGGTTTGGACTTGCATTTCCCTGATGTCGAGTGATGTTGAGCAACTCCCTTTTCATGGGTCTGTCACCTGTATGTCTTCTTCGGAAAAACATCTACTCAGGTCTTTTGCCCATTTTAAATTGGTTTATTTGTATTTTTGGTGTTGCGTTGTATATGTTCTTTTCATATATTTTGGTTATTAACCCCTTGTTGGCTATGTCATTTGTGAAATCTTTTCCCATTCAGTAGGTTGCCTTTTCATATTGTCAGTGGTTTCTTTCACTGTGCAAAAAAGCTTTTTATTTTGGTATAGTCCCAGAGAGTTTATTATTACTCTTCTCTTCCTTACTTTTCCATTTTCTTAAGGGTTTTTGAGGTTTGCTTTTTCTTTTTGCAGGGGGCTGAGGAGCAGAAGGAGAGGGAGGCAGAGAATAGTAAGCGGGTTCCACGCCCAGCATGGATCTCAATGTGGGGCTCAGGCTCAAGACCCTAAGATCACCGGGCACCTGGGTGGCTCAGTGGGTTAAGCCTCTGCCTTCGGCTTAGGTTATGATCAAGCCCGCATCAGGCTCTCTGCTCAGCGGGGAGCCTGCTTCCTCCTCTCTCTCTGCCTGCCTCTCTGCCTACTTGTGATCTCTCTCTGTGTGTCAAATAAATAAATAAAACCTTAAAAACAAAAAAAGTCCCTAAGATCATAACCTGAGCCGAAATCAAGAGTTGGACACTTAACCAACTGAACCTCCCAGGCACCCCAAGTATAAATTTTTTTTAAATGTAAAATCTGCCAAAATATTCCTTTATGGTTTTTGCCTCTACAAACTTATAAAGACCTTCCAAAGCTGAGAGATCTTGGATTTTTTCTTTTCTTTCAGAGAGAGTATGTAATGATCTGTATGGTAAGAACTCTGCATTAACTCTCCATTCTGGTCACTGGTATGTTGTGCAGTAATGTGTAGCCAAAATATTATGTCTATTGTTTTTAAACAAAGCGTTAACATCTTTTAACTTGAATTTTGTATCTTTTTATTTTCCCTCTTGCATTTCCAAATTTTGCTTCATGTGTTTTGGAGTTCTTTGGTAGATGTATACAGGTTTAGGAACATTGTCTTCTTGTCCAAGTGACCCTTTTATCACTATAAAATGGTCTTATTTAATCCTTGTTTTGAAGCCTACTTTGTCTACTATGAAGATAGTCATTCCAGTTCTTTTATGACTGGACTTTATATCATATCTTTCCCTATCCTTTTACTTTTAGCCTATATGTGTTTTTATACTTCAAAGGACATATCTTCTAGACAACACAGTTGGGTCCAATCTGATCATTTCTGTCTTCTAATTGGAGCATTTAGTCTATTTATACTTAATATTTACTTGGAGTGTTATTCCATCTTTTAGTGTAATCGTTGCTATAGTTAGCTTTGTGTCCACTGACTTGCTATTCATTTTTATTTATCCCATCTATCTTTCTTTTTTCTCTTTCTCCACCTTTAAATTGGTCAAGTATTTTCAGGTATTCCATTCTCTATCTTCTGTTGACTTTCTAACTATACCTATTTGTTTTGTTTATTTTTGCTCTTGGCCCTAGAACCTAGGGATACCATATATATTCTCCTATGATGTACTTTGAATTAATACACTTCTTCCCATATGAGAACTTTACAGCAATGAGCACTTCCATTTATCTCTCTCCTGCTTTTGTGCTATTCTCTTTGGCCTGAAGAACTTCTTTTAACCTTTCTTGTATTGCAGGACTTTGTGTTGTATTTTTGTTTATTTTCTTGTTGTTGTTGTCTTTGTTTTTCTGGAAGTACATTTACTTCACCTTCATTACTAAAAGGGAAAGAATGTTTTTGCTAGGCAAAGAATTCTAGGCTGTGTGCTCCCTTCGGCAGCAGAATACACTAAAATTGGAAGATGCGGAGAATATTAGCACAGCCCCTGAAAAAAGATGATATGCAAATATGTGGAGCAGTTCATATTTAAAAAAAAAAAAGAATTCCAGGATGACTTTTTTTTTTCTCTCAGCACAGTTTGGCTTTGTTTCTCACAGGAAACCAGGAGTTTTTGTTATCGCTATTTTGCTCTATGTACCATGTCTTCTTTCTTTAGAGACGGTTAAGAATTTCTCTTTCATTTGTAGCAGCTTGGTGATGATATATCTAAGTGTAGTTTTTTGTGTGTTCATACTCTTTGGGATTTGTTGAGCTTTTTGTGTATGTAGGTTGGTAATTTTCCTTAAATTTGGAAAGAAAAATAGCCATTAGTTCTTTGATTCTATTTTTTACCACAGGGTCTTTCTTTTCTTCTTGTTGCACTCTAATTACATATTTGAGAGACTGCTTAATATTGTTTCACTGAGATTCTGTTGATATTTTCAATGTTCTTTTCTCTATGTTCTTCAGTTTTGATAGTGACATATCTTCATGTTTACTGATTTTTCCTTCTGCAGTGTTATAGCTTCTATTAGCCCACTAGGTGACTTTTTCATTTCAAATATATTTTTTTTGGCTCTAGAATCTTTACTTTTTAAAAGTAAGCTCCATGCCCAGCATGGAGCCCAACACAGGGTTTGAACTCACAACCCTGAGATTGAGACGTGAGCTGAAATCAAGAGTCAGATACTTAACTGACTGAACCACCCCAGCAACCTTCTTCATTTGCTTTTTTAAAAATTGTTCCCATTTTTCCTACTGATTCCTTATCTGTTCACTCATTATGTACCTCTTTTTCTTTAATTGTAATAATTGTTTTAAAGTTCCCATTTGCTATTTCCAGCATTTGTGTCTTTTCTGAGTCTGTTTATATTGACTATTTTGTTTTTCTGATTACATGTCATATTTCCTATTTCTTTGCATAATTATTTTTGACGTTGTGCTAGGCATTGTGTTAAAAGTCTGGATTTGTTTTCTTTCTTTAAAGAGTGCTGCATTTTGCCCTGGCTGGCTATTTATTCATGAGCAGATCATCTTGATTTTTCAAGACTTGGTTTGGGGCCTTCTACAGGAACTCTTACTCTTGGCCTGATATAGATCATTTCCTTTTTTAGTTATACCTGAATGCTTTTAGTGTTTAACGAGGTGTCTGCATTTTGAATGGTCAAATCTGTAACGTCTCTCAGCGCTATGTGACCTCCAGAATCTCTATCCAACTCACACTTCTTTATATGTTTTTTCATGGTTTTAAATAACCCTGGTGGGACTTTAAAAACAGAAAATATAGAATTAGTTGGAAAAGAACATATAAGTTTAAACCCAGAGACATAGTAAAATTCCCATGTCCCATGTATCCCTGAGTGTCTAGAGCCAGGGTTTCATGCCAGTTTCTGATCCTTGAGGGCTTTTCATCACTCTCTCTTTTCTTTTTCCTAGTTGTCTCCTTCTTGGGGTTCCACTAATGATACTAGCTTTCACTAATAAAAGTCCAACCCTGATCTGCCAAGATTAATAACAGAGGGAGAGTATCCAAGGGAGGGTGGCTAGGCCTTGTAGATTTCCATTCCCCTTAGGGTTCTTTTGTTTGTTTACACTGCTAGACTGTGTTGGATTTATGGGAAGTTACTCTTCCTCATTCTACCAAGCACGTACTTATGACTATTATCTTCATATTCCCAGAGTGTGACTGAGACGGGGCTGGGTTTTAAAGAAGACTTTACCTAAGCCTAGAGAAGATTGAGAAAAGAAAAAAAAAGTAAAAAGAGGGAGCAACATGAAAATGGACTTTCTGGATTACAAAATATGACCTGGTTCTTTTTCTTTTTTAAATATGTATTTATTTGAGAGTAAGAGAGTGTGAGAAAGTGTAAGCAGGGAGGGGCAGAGGGAGAGGGAGAGAAGCAGGCTGCCTGCTGAGCATGGAGCCTAATGCAGGGCTTGATCTCACAAACCTGAGATCATAACCAGAGCCAAAATTAAGAGCTAAATGCTTAACTGACTGAGCCACCCAGGCACCCATGACCTCTCCTTATTTATCTCACATGCTTCTCTGCCCAGTTCCTGGAACACCTGCTTTAATGTGAAAAGAGCCCTTCAGTGACCCTTCAGTGACTCCTATAAAAATGTGACCAGAGGAGCAACCCAAGATGCTTTAATCTCCCTTTACATTGAATGACACCCTATAACTCCTAAATACCCAAGTCTCAGTCACATAAATCCTGCCTTTTGAGTTTAACATTCTGTATGAAGACAGTGTAAATGTTCTGTCCTTTCTTATAGGAGAAGCAGAACAGATGTGTAGGGTAAGACCACAATAGGACAATTAACAGAACCCAAGAGTTGGCTCACTGAGAGTGGTTCTACCAGAGACCCACCTGGCTGTGGATATTGGACTGTGTGCACGAGTTCCTGACTTGTCGCTCAAGTCTGATAACACTAGTACCTGGGCTTGCTGTACTTCCTGGGAAGAGCTACTGTTTTGGCTCCTCCCATTGCTGCTGTTGCCCTGTCTCTCTGCCTTCTCCGAGCTGTGTGCTCTGTGATCTCGCATTGCTCTTCATTTCCCTTGTGTGTGCTTCCTATGCTGCTCAATCAACCCTTGGTCAAGGTCATACTTTTCTTCCCCCCTTAATCTGCCCTGGTCTCTAAGGACAGACCCTGGTTTTCTGGGCTTTCAGAAATGTCAATGACATTACTAGTCACATCTGTCTCGCTGACTGCTGGCCACATTGTCCGTCCTGGCTACTCTGGCAAGTTACCAGTGTCACTAAGACCATTCACACTGAGGTTAAATGTATCATTAGACCTCTCACATCTCTCTGTTTCTCTGACTTCTCGCAGTGAATAGTGAAGGGTCTATTTACTTACCAGTTGGGAATGTCCATGTCTTTGTGGAATAAACTAAAGTCTAAGGGATCCATTTGGGAGACTGTTCTATCTGGGAACCAACAGTCTTTCTAATTTTCCTTCAAGATTTTTCCTGTGCTCTTCTGAGCTCATAATTATCTTTGCAGCCAAATGCTTATGTGTGTTCATCCTTCTTTTGGTGCATAAATACCTCATTCTGAACTCTGACTCTAAAGAAGCTGATTCTTAGGTCAGCAGGTCAAGCGTCCTACATTGTGCCCAGCGTTGTACAATAACAGTGAGGGAAAAAAACCAAGATGCCCACTCTTCTATTATTATTCAATGAAACTAGGCAGGCATTTCTCTCTCCAGAAAAGGGTCAGAAGAAGAGTTGTGGCTGGGGTGGAAGTTAGCCCAGAATTAAGCAAGTTAGCAAGTGGCCTGGCAATCCCTCATGCCCATTAGAACACCCACTCTACAGCCATTGAGTCAAGATTCCGAGGGTGGACCGTCTTTTTTTTTTTTTTTTTAAGGGGTGGAACTTCTAAAAGCTCTGCTGGTGATTCTAATATGCAGTCAAAGGTTGAGAACACTACCTCTTTTTTTTTTCCTTCCTTTGGGCAAAAAGTTCTGTGAGTACAAAGGTGATTGTATTTTCCTTATGGGGAGTGATACATGCAGGTAGTCCTTAAATTTTAGCAGGCATCAGAATCACCTGGAGGGCAAGTTAAAACACAGATTGCTAGGAACCACTCCCTGAATTTTGGTGGGGTGGGACCATTACCCACAAGTTCCCAGGTGCTGCAGATGCAGCTGGGTTGGTCTTGCACAGGAGGAACCATTGCTTTATGAGATGAAGCATTTCTGTCCTCGGTCACTGTGTTTGTCCTCAGCCCAGGAAAAGATGAGTCCCTCCCCATGAGGTGAGAGGGGCAACCTGAAATAGAGCCCCCATTTTAAACCATCTCATCATAATGAAGGCAATCCCCTTTCTCATGGAGTTTGGAAAAATTCTTGAGCAGCTTCGCAGATTACTTGGCACGTGACATCAGGAGCTCTGGGTTTTCCCTCTGTGGAGGATGAATCCCTGGTCTCAGTCTTTGGTGGGAGGACAGAGCTGAAGGGTTGGTAGTCATAGGCTTGGGAATTCCATTGCTTTTCATGATGTAGAGTGGGTCACAATCCCTTTATTTGCTCATGGCTCCGGAGGTGACTTTAAATTTTTTAAATATATTTTTATTGTGATAAAGTATACATAAGATTTGCAGTCTCAGTCATTTTTAAGCTTACAGGTCGATGACACGAAGCACATCCACACTCCTGTGCAGCCATCACCATTTCTAGAACTTGTTCATCTTCCCAAATGGAAGCGCTGTACCCACTAAAAACTAACTCCTCGCCCCCCCCCAAACCAACCCCGGAAACCACCATTCTACTTTTTGTCTCTATGAATTTGACTACTCCACGTAGCTCATGTAAGTGGAATCATACAGTACTTGTCCTTTTGTGCCTGGCTTATTTCACTTGGCATGATGTCATCAAGTCTAAACTGTTTTTTTGATCTCAGCCAGAATTTTTCTACCAGAATGGAGCAGAGAGAAAAGACTGGACACAGAGAGACCCAGCTTTGAGTCTTATCTCTGCCTTTTCTGGTTGTGTGGCTTTGGATGATTTACTTAATACGGTGGGGCCTCAGTTTCCCCAAGCCTAAAATAAGACTAATGATATTTATCTCATAAAGCAGCTGGGAGGACTGAGAGACAGCAAATATAAGACACCTGGCCTGACACATGTTGGTAGTGAGAGCTAACAAGTTTCCTTCTCTTTCCCAGCCCAGGGAATCACAAGCTCCACAAGGTTAGCCGGCCAGGCAGGGGAGTGGCTACAGATCAGCAGGTCACATCCTGAGTGCTGCTGCTTCCTGGGCTTGTGTTTTCTGTTTCCTGCAAGGCTGAAGTCTTGTTTCTACAAAGTGAGCTTGGACAACACCCATGTCTGCAAGGCTGGCGTGTGTGAAGAACTGCTTTTGCCTTTTGGAGTATTTTAAAATGAGCTATCTGCTCTGTTCTTTTTTTTTTCCCCCTCTTTCTCTTATGTTTAAAATGCAGTGCTAACAAAATATTTTTGGCATAGTAAGCATAATATATTGAAAGATTTTTATAAAGGATTAACGTAACTTGGAATCCTATTAAGACCAAGAAAGCAGTTCTCATTAAGATTCCAAATTATGCCACGCAGTACAATTTTTATGATGATTAGGATAGGCAAAATAGCAAGATAGCAGAATTTTCTTAGCATAGTGCAGACTTGATGTTATGATCATTTAAAGCCATCTGTGGTTGTTTCCCTGTTTGTAAGGCCCTGGTTAATGGGAAAAGAGTGTTCTGGGTGCTCTGAGGCCATGGTTCCTAATTTTGGCTACCCATGAGAAACACCTGAGGGGATTTTGAAAATCTCAAATGCCCAGAGAGTGCAGTTACACCAGAATTCCAGGAATCTGTATTGTTTTTAAGTCTCCACGCCATTCCAACATGCAGCCACTGTTAAGAACTCTGCCCAACCCCCGGTAGTAACATATTGCCTTTCCTCCGGATGTCCTTTTATAGTCCTCCTCATACAGATCTTGTCCGTATTTTGTTAGATTTATACCTAAGTATTTAATTTGGGTGGAGGGTTAATTTAAATTGTATTGTGTCTTTAATTTCACTTGTTCATTGCTGATACATAAGAAAGTATTAGCTTTTGTGTATTAACCTTGTATCCTACAACCTTGCTCTGTTTATTACTTTCAGTAGTTTTTTTTTTTTTTCTTTTTTGACAATTCTTTCAGATTTCTACATGGACAATCATGTCTTCTGTGAATAAGGACAATTTTATTTCTTCCTTCACAATCTTTATGCTCTGCCTCCCTTTTCTTGTCCTACTGCATTATTTAGGACACGCTGTACGATGTTGAAAAGCAGTGGTCAGTGGAGATATCCTTGCTTTGTTCCTGACCTTAGCATGAGATCATGGGTTTCTCACCATTAAGGATAATGTTAGCTGTAGGTTTTTTGTAGATGCTCTGCATCAAGATAAGGAAGTTCACTTTTTTCCCTAGTTTGCTGAGGCCAGATGTACTTTTGTGTCCACTCACATGATGTCTCCCATAGGCTGAACCAAAGCCATCACCCACTCAGTGTGCGTGTGTGTGAGTGTGTGTGTGTGTGTGTGTGTGTGTGTGTCTGTGTGTGGGGGACTTAGTTTGTTGATAGGCTCTATCTGTTAGTAATCATACTTTCTTTCATGCTACACTCATTCATTGAGTGTCTGTGATGTAGGTATAACATTAAACAGGATAGAACACACACAATCTACACTGTTTTTTTTTTGTCATTTGTATGAAATAGTTTCATTACTTTTTTTCTGATTATAAAGATGCTACCAGCAATACAGAAGACCATAAAGAACAAAAAGAAAATTATCTCGTATATACCATCCAGAGGCAGCCACTGTTCATGATTTTTTTATTTTTTTGAAGGTTTTATTTAGTTTTGACAGAGAGAGCAGGAGAGCACAGGCAGGGGGAGCGGCAGAAGGAGAAGGAGAAGCAGGCCCCTTTCTGAGCAGGGAGGCCAATGTGGGGATCGTGGGATCATGACCTGAGCCGAAAGCAGTTGCTTAACTGAGTGAGCCACCCAGGTGCTCCATGTTAACAATTTTTTAAATGTTGAGCAATGTTTAAGAGTTTTTAATAGTAAAAAGGAACATTAAATTAAATAAAATTGGGAACAGTAAAGGGGTCCAATTAAATTTTTCAGGTTTTTATGGTGATAAAATATGCATTACATCAAATTTATTATTTTAAAGTATAGTATTTAATGGCATCAAGTACATTCACAGTGTTGTGCAGCCATCACCACTATTCATGTCCAGAACTTTTTTGTCATCCCAAAGAAAAACCCCATATCTGTTAATCACCAACTCCTCACTGTTCCCATCTTCCCAGGTTTTGTAACTTCTATGCTACTTTCTGTCTCCAGGAATTCACCTATTCTAGGTCCCTCTTTGAAGTGGGATATACAATATTTCTGTTACTATTCTGACAAATAGCCACCCAGGTTATTTCTTTTATATGTGGTTGCACATGCACACACATAATTTTATATTTATTAAATATTTCAATTATATGATAATGTACCTTATCACACAATGATCTTCCGTCATCTTCATGTAGACAGATATAGATACTGAAAGCAGTTGCAGAGCATTCCACCAGTGTCTCCTTGACATACATGTAAGACTCCTTCTCCTCATTTTATTAAACAATGCTTGCAATGATCATCCCTGGATTTGTATCACTGCAAACTCCTGGAAGTGGAATTATTGTTGCAAGGCTAGGAACTAAATTCTCTTACACAGAGTCTTCAAAGAAATGCATTTTCCCTGAGGCCAGTGACTCTAGAATGGTAGAAAGCTGTTATATTTGTTGACTTATCTTTAAATTTTTTGTATAATGGCCAATTCAAGAAAAAAGTGTCTACAGGTAGCCGGGATTGAAGGGTGCAAGAGCTCCTGGCTTTGGGGGTCCCCAACAGACCAGGTTGAGCCCCACTCACTGCTGACAAAATCCAGAGGCAGAGAGTCTAGTGGTGGTGACACAAAAAAGGAACTGATCTCAGTGAGGCCAACATAGGGAAGCAGTGAGCTCGCATCTCAAAGACAGTCTCCAAAGTGCTGAAAATGCTTCCAGGTTTATATTAGGAAAATGTGGGACAAAGGTCAGTGATTATGTGCAGGTGGGCAGTGAAGGTCAAGTCATCATTGTCTTGGGGTCAGTCATGGGCAGGATCTTGCGGGCTCATGCAGTCCTTATTGCTTGAGGCGGTCCTTTTGGTTCCCACCATGGGATGCTTTCCCTGCAGAGTCTTTGCCTGAGTTAAGAGATAAGTGGAAAGAAGAACCTAATCGCTTAGAAAGTAAAGATAGAGGTCAAAGTCGAGATAGTCATAGTCCTCTTTCCTACCGGCGCATTTTTCTTGATTCAAAATCAAAATACTATAGTTCCATCAGTGAAAAGAGTATACATTCTTACAAGCAGAATATATGTTTATTGAATAGAAGGATGTTGATAAAAATGGATTAGTCCTTTTTTAAAAAAAAACAATAAAAGTATTACTATCTAACAGCGTGAGGAAAGTTTGGGAATCTTCTCTATGAAATCGGATTAAGGGCCTAGGTTTGTAGGAACAGCGTGAAGCCCTTGATGTTGTGGTTGGCTATGATTTGTTTATTCGATGTGCCAAAGGGAAGGTTATGAGGAAATGAAGACGTGTAGTGTGTTACAGTGGAAAGAGCACCCGCAAAAGTCGGACCAGCAAATTCAGGCGCCACCAGGTGTCGCTCTAAGGAGTTACATCCTGCTTCCCCACTCTGAACCTCAGTGTGTTCATCTGTCAAGTCAGGGTTTGAGCTCGAGGGGACTGTATGAGTCCCCATAACAAAATACCCCAGCTTAGGTGGCTTAAACAATAGGAATTTATTTTTTTCACTGTTTTGGAGCATGGAAGTCCAAGATCAAAGTGCCAGCAGGGATAGTGCCTGGTGAGAGTTCTCTGCTCGCACAGCAGGGCCACGTCCTTGCTGTGTCCTCACGTGGCCCTTCCATGGTGTAAGCTTGCGGAGACAGAGAGTGAGAGGAGAGAGAAAAAGTTCTCTGGTGTCTCTTCTTAGAAGAACACTATTCCTATAAATCCAGGCCCCACTCCTGGGATCTCATTTAACCTTGCTTATATCCTCAGAGCCCCCATCTCCAAATACAATCACACTGGGGGGTTAGGGCTTCAACATAAGAATTTTGAGGGGACACAAACATTCAGTTCATAATCTCTCTCCCATGCCTACTCTCAAATCTGTGGTTTTTCTTGCATGCAAAATACATTCCACCCCAACAGCTCCCCAAATCTTAACTCATGGCAACATCAACTCAAAGATCTAAAGTCCAAGTCATCATGGAAGAGACTTAAGGTAAGATTCTAGCTGTGAACCTGTGAAACCAGATACTTGTGTCCTATGTGCTTCCAAAATACAGTATGGGGTAGGTATAGGATAGATAGTCCCACTCCAAAAAAAATTCAAAGGGACAAAGGGGTGACAGATCCCAAGCAAGTCCTAGATCTAACAAGACAAATCTCGTTAGATCTTAAAGCTCAAGAGTCGTCCACTTTGGCTTGATGCCTCGTGTCCTGGATCCACTGGGGCAGGGGTCCTGCCTCATGGCTCTAGGGGGTGGTCCTGTCCCCAAAGCTTCAGGCAGAGACCCCATCCTTTGAAATGGGGTGGGCAGCTCAAACGACCTCTGAATTGCCTTTGGGTTCTTTTCCTCTCTCTAAGCAAAACACATTCACACCTGCACAGCTCAGATCCCACCACATAGAATCCAAGAGCCCAACCCACAGCCTCCCTTCATCAGTTCCATCTCCTTCCATATCAACTCAAACCACCAGTGTTTCTGCTCAAATAATCTCATCATCCCTTTAAAGTCCAGTCACACCCTTCTCTTCAGAACCAGCTTCCTTATTTTTTGCAAGATGGGCAGGGTGAGGATTTTCCAAATTTTGAAATTCTGGTTCCTGTTATGCTTAACATTTCCTTCTTCAAGTCATCTTTCTTTTATGGTGGTGAGCAGTCAGAAGGACCCAAGAAACACCTTCCACATTTTGCTTAAAAATCTCAACTAAATTTCCCATTTCATCACTTAACACGTTCTGTCTTCCACAAAACACTAGAATACAGCTCAGCCAAATTTTTGCCACTTTATAATAGTGACTGCCCCTCCTCCAGTGCTCAGTAATCCGTTGTCAATAACCTGTTCCTCATTTCCAGCTGAGGTCTCCCAGAATGTTCTTAAACATCCACGTTTTCAGCAACGTTCTGTTCATGGCTATTCATTCTCTGAGAAGATGGGGCCTTTATCTCCAGCTCTCCTTTTTTGCTTTCTCAACAAAATTGCCTTTACCATCCATATCTACCAATAGTCCCATCATGTCAGTCTAGGTTTTTTCTAGCATGCACCTCAAAACTCCTTTAGCCGGAACTTATTACCCGGTCCTAAAGTCACTTCCACACTTTTAGGTATTTTTTTTTATAGCAGTGCCCTACTTCTTGATATCAAATCTGTATTAGGCAGGATTCTCCAAAGAAATACATCCAATATTTATTTATTAACTTATTATTTATTAGTTTATACATTTATTTATTGTAAGGAATATGGCTCATGATTATAGAGGTTGAGAAGTCTCAAGTTCTTTGGGGCAAATCAATAAGCCGGAAACCCAGGCGAGAGGGCAATGTAGTTCTAGCCTGAAGGCCAGCACACTTGAGCACCGGGAGGAGCCAACATTTCAGTTTGAGTCCAAAGGCAGGAAAAAAACTGATGTCCCAGCAGAGAGGCCATCAGGTAGGAGGAGCTCCTTACTCTGCCTTTTTGTTCCATTAAGCTCTCCAACTGATTAGATAAGACCCATCCCCATTGGGAGAGCAATCTGATTTATTCCATCTACCAATTCAAATATTAATATCATCCATAATTATTCTCACAGACACACCCAGAATAATATTTGACCAAATATCTGGGCACCCCAAGGCCTAGTCAAGTTGACACTTAAATTTTATCATAACAGGTACCAAACTGGGTCCCCTTGGTGGGAGTGATGGTGTTGAAAGGTGATCCTACCACCTGCACTTTGAGCACTCCTTTTATTTTGGAAGTCCTTGGCCCTTCTGCCTGCCCTAAATCCTTGTGTCCTTTGAATCACTTGTTTGACCCCCAGCTTTCTTGTCTCTCCTCATTACAAAGAATAATTATATTGAGATCTTTTCCTCCTAAAAGCTGAGTTCTTGTCATTTCACAAAGCATGGTAGATGTGTTTGTGCCAATTAAATGTAATTTTACTTAGAAAAGAATGTAACCCCAGTAGAAGAGAATCTGTCATTGTTTTGCAATGACAGGCATCGTGGTCTCTCTGGGCTTCATTAACTCCATGGCAAGAGAGGGCAATTTTTTTTTTTAGAAGTAGAGCTTTTCTTGTAATAAATATTGATCATGCACAATGAACTAAGCTTTTAAAGGAATGATAAAAAATATTAGATGTTATGGGGCGCCTGGGTGGCTCAGTGGGTTAAAGCCTCTGCTTTCAGCTCAGGTCATGATCCCAGGGTCCTGGGATTGAGCCCCGTATCGGGCTCTCTGCTCCGCAGGGAGCCTGCTTCCTCCTCTCTCTGCCTGCCTCTCTGCCTACTTGTGATCTTTGTCTGTTGAATAAATAAATAAAATCTTTTTTAAAAAAATATTAGATATTAGATCTCTGGCTCTCTGGCTTAAAATATGAATGTTCCCATTATTAATATAAATATTGAAATGAGGGATTTGCCCATCTCTCAGAAGTATTTGTATATAGCCTTAGGAATAGTGTATATATACATATATATATATATATATATATATATATACACACACACACACACACCATATATATATATACACCATATATATATACACACATATATATATATATACACCAACCTATAGGTTGGCCATGGCTTAAGGGTTGGCATATATATATACCAAAAATATATATATATATATATATATTTTGGCATATATATACCAAAATAAGCTAAAAGACCTACACAGTAATGCTGCTAAGGAACACAAGGAAATTCTTACATGCTGTACATATTAAGACAAATAATAAAAATAAACAAGAAGGATCAGGGCGCTGGGTACAGACGCCTCCTCAGACGCACGGAATTATGTGGGTCTGCACTGGGTCACGTGACACCCCCTCTGAAACAGGTCTGGACTTCATCCCCTTCTGTCCATCTTCACGGCCTGCCCCCTTATCCACGTCTGTGTTCTCCTTCCCTCCCTCCCGCTCCCTCTCTCTCTGTCTCTCTGGTAAGGCACTGCCTTCCTGCTGGTCTCACTCTTCCCTCTATGTTCCTTGCAGTCTGCCTTTCGCAGAGAGGCTGAGTGATTACAGGACCTTCCCGACTGAGCCATTACAAGTAACAGTGCTGTTCGGGGAGCGGTGGGGGGCTCATAACGCAAACCACAAATGGGAGCCACGTGCGTAACTTTATAATTTTCTAGTAGCCATGCCGAAAGTTAACAGGAAGTGAAATTGATTTTAATGATGTATTTTATTTAACCCAACACGTGTATACACCATAATATCATTTTCGTATATAAGCACTATAAAAACTTGCTGAGTTGCTTGACATTATTTTCTCCCTACCAAGTCTTTATAAGCCTGCATGTATGTACATGTGCAGCCCAGCTCAGTGCAGGGGGGTCTCTTGCCAAATACTCAGCAGTCACCGGGGACAGAGGCTCCTTTACTAGACAGGACAGCTCAGGACCTCTGGCTTTCACCCACCGGCCACGACCCCAGGCTCACTGCGCTGAGATCCACTAGGCCTCTGGTCTTCACCCTTAAACTCATCAAGTTCTTTCCCACCCTATGGCCTTCATACACAGGGATCCCTTTTCCTGGGGACTTGCCGTCATTCATCCCACCATCTAAATCATTCCCTTCTGGGGCGCATGGGTGGCTCAGTGGGTTAAGCTTCTGCCTTTGGCTCAGGTCATGATCTCAGGGTTCTGGTATCGAGCCCCGCATAGGGCTCTCTGCTCAGCAGGGATCCTGCTTCCCCCTCTCTTTCTGCCTGCCTCTCTGCCTACTTGTGATCTCTGCCTGTCAAATAAATAAATAAAATCTTAAAAAATAAATAAGTAAATCGTTCCCTTCTGCTGTCTGCTCTCATAGCACCGAATACAACTCAGAATTACCGTCTTTGTTTTTCTAATGCCCATCTTCATGCTAAAATATATACTTCATGAGCCCGGGGATTATTTCCTTTTAGTCCAGTCCTACAAATTAGGTGTCTCACCTGCAAGACACATCAGAAGTACTTGACATTATTTATTGAAAGAATGGATGAATTCCTAAGGCATAGATTGTCTGGTCTAGTATTTTTCACGATGTGAGTTGCAACCTATTCAAAAGCACGCAATCAATTGAGCAGGTTTTAAGGACCGTTAGGTAGAATAAATAGAATAACGAGTATATGTGTATATACAGTTATGGTGGGTCATGTATTTCTTACTGTGAATTACTTTCAGAAATATCTGGACGTGCTTGCTTTAATCTGTGCTGAAATGTAAGAGGAGAGTTTCAGTTCATCTGGGGGCAAACAAGCCCCCAGTTCTTGGGTCTGTGGGATCAGAGCTGGGTTGCTTTTTTTTTTTTTTTCCCTTAAGCCATGGCTAACCTGTAGGAGAGATGCTGCCAGACAGGAAGGTGGTCAGCTTCCTCAGGAGGACATTCAGCAAGGGAAGGTGTTGGCCTCCGTACTCTGAATGTTCTGGAGACCGCTGAGTAGAGCAGTGGAGTCAGCAGGCCTGAGTGCCTGCTCATCAGACCTCTTTAGGGACCAGGATAGGCGCCCGCGTCATGTCTGTCCTGAGGGATGGCTGCCCTGTGGAGGACGAGAGTGATCTGGCTGCTCATATTTTCAAAGGATTAAAATCATGCAGAGGATATCCTTTTTCACTTCAATGCAATTAGGCTAAGAATCTACAACAAAAGGTAATTGTTATTTGCTTGGAAATTAAGCAATACTTTTTCTAAAAAACAAAACAAAACAAAAAACCCTATGGGGCAAAGAAGACATCAGAATGGAAGTCAGAAAACACCTTAAACTAAATTATGATTAAATACTATGTATCAACACTTTTAAGGATGCGGCCAAAGCCGCGCTTGAATTCTATTTGACAAGAATAAATGCTGAAGATCAATGAGCTAAGAGTCTATCTCAAGAAGTTTGAAAAAGAGCAGGAAAATAAAGCCATGGGAAGTAGAAGTAAGGATTTAATAAGAATAAAAGCCAAAAATAATGACTGAGAAAAATAAATGTACAAAAGAGCATCAAGAAAGACAAAGATGGGTTCTTTGAGAGGACTAATACCATCAAAGCCTCTGGCAGATCTGTTAATGAAAAAAAGAAAGTAAAAAAAAAATTGATATCAGGGATTATAAAGGGGATTTTTGCTGAAGATCCCACCTTCCTTAAAAAGATAATAAGTATTATGACAATCCACTTGAAAATGTAGTGAAATGGACCAGTTCTGGAATCACAGCTTGGGTTCAGCAATTTTTTGTGAAGACTGAGAGCGTAACTCTTACCCACGAGTGTTGCTCGCTTCCTGCTACGCTCTGGAGCTCGATCTTGGTAATGACAGACATGTGCTTTAGAGAGGGACACTCACAGTTAAGTGTCTGCCTTCGGCTCAGGTCGTGATCCCAGGGTCGTGGGATCGAGTCCTGCATCAGGCTCCTTGCTCAGAGGGAAGCCTGCTTCTCCCTCTGCCTGCTGCTCCCCCTGCTTGTGCTTGCTCGTGCTCTCTCTCTGCCAAATAAATAAATAAAATCTTAAAAAAAAAATTCACCCCGCAGGAAGGATGTGGTCACCTCTGACAGAGCAGGAGAGGCAACAGGAGGACCCGCAGTATCCCATAAGCTCCCCATAGGGGCTCTACCAGTCCCTGGATGGAAAGGGGGGCCTCCCTGAGGAACATAATCCCTCTTCATACCACTCTCACATCAGTACCAAAAACAGCTTAGTGAACCAGGCAAACCAGGTAGAACGAGCCAGCTCCAACCTCAGAGGACTTTCCAGGAGACACATATCCCTGGGACAAGGGCTTTTAGGTACCTTCATGCTATTTAAGGGAACATGGCCCATTTGCCTCCAGTTGCGTTAAGACGCCACCAAACCTTCCTGGTGGCTTCAGGCATTTCCAGGAATTGGCTATTCAGGGCCTGGCCCCACCCCAAAGCCTGCTTGCAAAGAGTGCTAACTGAATGCCATTGCTGCAAGCTTCCTGATGGGCCAGGGACATCTCGCTCTTTTGCAAAACAAAACAAAACAAAACAAAAACCCTGAACATTCCAAGCAATCTCAGCAGGCTCCCTGTGCCAACAGGAAGTGTCACCTTGTGCCTGGGCCGCTTGCATCGATTCCTTCTTGCTGAGGAAGACCAGGGCGCAGGGGTGGAGGTGGGAGGCGGCCCTTTGCAGAGCGGCTGGCCCCGGTCGCCCACGGTTAGCTTCAAACGGCTCTCTCCAGATTGCATGTGTTCAGAAACACAGCAGACAGTGTTCTCGCAGTGGTAATGAGCCTTTCAGCCGTGTGTGCCCAAGAACAGCTCGAACAGCAGAGATCAGTGCTCAACAATAGGACCTCACCCTTGGGGCTATTGTGGGCTGGCAGTCAGGGAAGGGTGGGTGGCTTGTACCGCCTCGACTTGCTGGTGGAGGGAACTATTTGCGACTATGCTTTCTTTTCCCCTAATCGCAGTGTTTAGATCACCTTGGCTGTCGTTAGTCTTCCTTCACAGCCCTGTATTTTATTTTCATCTCTGTAAGAGGTAGAGATGTGAACACTCCAAATGCTTTATTTTTGGGAAATTTCATTTTTCTCCAATCGATGTAAAACAGTAATATTCTGAGCACCTACTGTGTGCGAGTCCTATCAGAGTATCTGACTTTGTGTGTCTCTGGCTGGTCATGAGCGCCTCTCCCATCTTCTGGAGGCAGGTGAGTTCAGAGGGTGGTGCATGGTGGAAAAGATCTTTATGGTAAGAAGATCTGGATTCAAGTTCTAGCTCAGCCACCTACCATCAGTGGGGCCCTGGGCAAATTAGGAAAGGCTCCAAGCCCAGTGTTCCTCACTTACAAGGGCTGGGTATTGCTGCTCTCGTGAAGAACATACCTGGTTGAGCTCTGAACACAAGATACTCTTGGTTTCTTTGTTTGAACCTCCCCAGCCCCACTTGTCTGGAAATGACAGATTCCATATATTTAACCAGATTCCATATCTTTTTTTTTTCTTTTTAAAGATTTAATTTATTTATTTGTTAGAGTGAGAGAGAGAGAGAGCGCACGGGAAGGCAGAGTGGCAGACAGAGGCAGAGGGAGAAGCAGGCTGCCTGTGGAGCAAGGAGCCCGATGCAGGACTCGATCCCAGGACACTAGGATCATGACCTGAGCCGAAGGCAGCCACTTAACTGACTGAGCCACCCAGGCATCCCCCAGATTCCATATCTTTTCACCAACTTTTGTTTAAAAAAATTTTTTTTTTAATTTAATAACCTTCTCCTTTAGAGCATTTTTAAGTTTATAGAAAAATTGCACAGGAACCACAGAGAATTCCCATATACCCTCCTCTCCACCCACAGTTTCCCCTTGCATTGGCCCAGTTACATCTGTAACAGTTGATGAATCAATACTGATACATTCTTATTAATTATTCATGATTTACGTTAGAGTTCACTCTTAGTATTGTACATTCTATGAGTTTTGATAAATATACACCTATATATCCATCATGATAGGATCATACAGAATGGTTTTCCTGCCCTAAAGATCTGTGCTCTACCCATTCATCCCTCCCTCCACTCTAACCCCTAGCAACAACTCATCTTTTCATTGTCTGTGGTTTTGCCTTTTTGAGAAAGCCAATTAGTTGAGATAATACAGTATGTAGCCTTTTTATTTTATTTATTAATTTATTAGCGAGAGAGTCCATGCTCATGTGAATGGTGGTAGGGAGAGGCAGTGAGAGAGGGGGAGAGAGAATCCCAAGCAGGCTCCCTGCCCAGCGAAGGGCTTGATCTCACGACCCTGAGATCATGCCCGAAACAGCAATCAAGAGTCAGATGCTCAGCAGACCGACCCACCCAGGCACCCCAGCATGTAGCCCTTTCAGATTGACTTCTTTCACTTAGCAGTATGCATTTAAGGTTCCTCCTGTTCTTTCGTGGCTTGAGACCATCACATCCCATTGCACAGATGTGTCACAGTTTGTTCATCATTTACCTATTAAGGGACATCTCGATTGCTTTCAATTTGGGGTGATTATTAACATAGTTGTTATAAATATTCATGTGCAGGTTTTTGGGTAAACGTAATCTTTCAACTCTGTTGGAAAAACACCTTGAAGCATGATCGTCAGATCGTATGGTAAGACTGTGTTTGGCTTTGTAAGTAATTGCTGAACTGTCTTCCAACGTGGCTGTACTATTTTGCATTCCCACCTGGAACAAATGAGAGTTCTGTTTCTCTACTTCTCTCTCGAATTTGAGGTTTTCAGTGCTGTGGATTTTGGTTCTCTTAATAGGCGTGTAGTGGTATCTCGTTTTTGTTTTCACTTGGATTCCCCTCGTGCCATAGGATGTTAAACATTTTTCCGTATGGTTATTTGCCACCTGCGTGACTTCTTTGGGGGCGATGTCTGTTCATGTCTCTTGCCAATTTTTAAATTGAGTTGTTTGTTTTTCTATTGAGTTTTAATAGTTCTTTGTATATTTGAGATACAGGTGGTTTTTCTTCTCATTCTTTAGTAGTATCTTTTGCAGAACAGAAGTTTTTCATTTTAATGAAGTCCACATTCCTAATTTTTTTCTTTCATGGATTGTGCGTTTGGCGTTGCATCAAAAAGGTCATCACTAAACCCAAACTCACCTAGATTTTCTCCTGTGATCTCCTAAGAAGTTTTATAGTTTTGCACTTTGCATTTAGGTCTATGATCCACTTTGAGTTGATTTTTGTGAGTGGTGTAACTTCTGTGTCTAGATTAAGTTTTTGTATGTGGATATCATCTACTACCTCTCTCTTCCCTCTCCTCTCTCACTCACTTGATGCTATGGATTCCAGTTACTTCTTTGCCCTGAATTCTAACCTCTCTGTCTGGAGTTGTATTTTAGTGTTGGACCTCATCTAAGTTTGAGAATTCACATCCAAGTTCAAGTTTCACTGAGATCCTGATTCAAACAAACTAGAATCAAAATTGGGTGGGCTTGGCTTGACTCAGTGGAGCTGAGATGTATCCTGCCCATGAAGATACCCAGCCTGGGTGGACGGCAGGGAGGCCTGACCTTCAAAGCATTAGCCCCTCATTTCTCACTTGCTTTGCTCTGCCCATGATTAGCCACTTAACAGCACTTCATGGTTGTGTAATCCGTAAAACGCTGTTGCATGTGCCTCCTGCTCAAGGAGTACTGGATTTGTTGGATTTGTTCCTCCCGGCTACCTCCCACATTTCTAGAGGAAAAAAGAAGATACAGAGATCAGACATAGAGTAAGAGTTCAGCAGAGGCAGGAAATCAGATCAATGATGACTTGATGAAACATAAACCTTGTGAGCATCTCCAGAGCCAAGGAAGGTGGGTTGAAGGAAGAGCATAGATTTTCTCTCATACATTGAGTGGGACTACTCTTGACTAAAACAAGGTGATATATGAGGGATAGGTAACAAAATGACAATGGTTTAAATAAATAGAGGATCATTGAAGGGCAGTGTTTACATGGTGGGTAGAACCATAATTTGGGATCTGAAGGACAATTTGTCAAAATCAGAGGAATCAACTCAATTGGTATAATCAATACAGACTGGTATAATACACCACATTACTGGAGACCCAGATCTTTCTACCATGATTCTCAGCACGTGGATTTCAAGTCATGGATAAGATAACGGCTGTAGCTCTGGCCACCTAATACGTATTCCAGCCAGCTGGAAGAAAGAAGGTGTGAAAGGGTGTGTTTCTTCCTTTTAAGGACGTTTCTAGGTGGTTGTAGACGCCAATCCCATTTATATTTCATTGGCTACTTTAAGGTGCAAGGAAGGTGAGTAAGTATAGTTTTATTTTGGGTAGTCATATACCTACCTAAAGTTTGGGTATAATGCTAACAGAAGGAGGAAAGAAGTCCTGTGAGACCATAACACCTTGTCACAGCGTCCTAAACAATTTTTATTTTAATACTTAAAAAAAAAGTATAGAGAATGTCAGGAGATTCAGTTCATCTCTTCTCAAAGTGAGGCTAACCCAAAGTACCAGGAGAGCGAAACAAAGTCACATCTTAATAAAAATGCCCCATGGATGGTGACCTTTTTGATTAATTCAGCAGTTTTGGTATTTTGTGCCACTGCTCCCTCTTAAAGCCTTAAGTACTCTTTGGAGGAAACGATCACTGAGTCATGGAACAATGACCGTTCAGTTATCCTGAATGGAGGCAAGGTGGCCAGACCTCTGTCCCCACTCTCTTCCAGAGCTGATTTCTGTTCTCTTTAGTGGGGGCCGGATGTGGAGTGTCACAGACAACATTGTCACTTATATGTACACAAGGTTTCACAGTGATTAGAGTCTCAAACATTCATTTCCACCTTCTTAGATGGGGGGTTTGAGACAGAAATTGGGTAGATCTTGACCAAGAAGAGGCCACACCTTTCCTAAAATGCCATTCAGCTTTTGTTGCCTCCTGGGGTGGATCCCATGAGCGCCCACTCCGCTGTCAGCAGCCACAGACCCCTTTGCCTCAACATACTGCTCTGGCTGCCAAATTTTTGTCCTGTGGAAATGGGCTTGCCTTCACCAAAGTGTGAATTCTGTTTCTCCAGATTGGTGAGAGCCCTGTGTTCTGTTTCAGAAGTTCCCAGTGGCAGGGGGCATCCCATTTGGGTGTCTTGAGCAAATTATTCTTGACGAGAAAGGGCTAGAGCTTGAAATATTTACTCTTTCAAACCCATGGAAACAGATCCCAGGTTATCTCCAGAGTGACTGTCACCCCGGTGTGTCTTCTTGGGTGAAATTGAAACAGGAGGAGTGATAACCCTGTGTGAGTGACAGGGGCTCTGGGGCGTCACCCAGGAGTGTCCACCTCCATGGGTGCTGAGGGGGTGCTCGATTTTTCTGACCGCAAGACCTAGTCTTACCTGGTGTTCTCTACATAGAAAATGTCACCCCTTCAACAACCACCACAAGCAGGTGTGGTTCTCTGGCCAAACCAAGAAATGACAAACAGCCACGAGTGTGGACTGTGGACAACCTGAGACCGTGTGTGCCCCGTGTCTTATGTGACGTGGTGGCAGAGTCTACCTGGGACATGTGTTCTCAGAAGTGCAGCCTCAACCAGTGGCATACATTGGAAATTGTCGGAGGTCCACACTGCCTACAGAATTACACGTGTGCACGTCTGCCTACATTCATTCGAACCCCCAGTTCTAGCTGAGTTTAGCCAAAGAGGATGCTTTAGAAAATGCAGCTGCTTAACCTCTCTGATGAAGAAACTAATTTGGATATGCCATTCTGCTCTTCCACCAACCCTTCTTTTTCTCCTGAAATGGTATGCACTTCTGTGGCCATTTCTAACCAAGGAGGGGGTCCCTAGCTTCCCTTCCCAGTCCAGGCAAATAGCCTCCTATTCTCAGCTGAACTCACTGATCTTCAGGATCTTGGAGGTTCCGCTCTCTCTCTCCGACAAATAAATAAATAAAATATTTTTTAAAAGATTTTATTTATTTATTTGACAGACAGAGATCACAAGTAGGCAGAGAAGCAGGCAGGGGAGCAGGGAAGCTGGCTCCCTGCTGAGCAGATAGCCCAATGCCCAATGGCCAGCTGGATCCCAGGACCCTGAGATCATGACCTGAGCTGAAGGCAGAGGTTTAACCCACAGAGCCCCAGGTGCCCCAAATAAGTAAAATCTTAAAAAAAAAAAAAAAAAAAAAAAAAGATTATTAGGCATAGATGCCCTTCACAGCAGCTGCTATGAGAGTCTCGCCTTGATGAGACCTGCTTTGGGAGGGGAAGGCTGCCATAAAATCTACAGAACTCAGGGTAGAGGCTGGGCTCTGGGGTGCTGGCGCCCTCTGCTGCCTACAACGGGGACAAGGTGGCAGAGCTGGAACGAGCAAAGAGAAGAGTTCACTTCTAAAGGAGGTGGGAGAGGGGCCCATCTCGCTTGACTGCTCCCTGGGAAGGGGATGGGGGGTCCAGAAGTTCTCGTCTGTTGGGACAGGGAAGGGCAGGGATTAGGTCTGGACAAGAGACAGGCCCAAGGGGCATTTGGGGAAAGGACAATACACGATCCCATGGACTCTTCCATGGAATCATGTGTACTACATACAATATGCTTGGAGTGAGGGCTAATGACGGGACCAAGATTTATGTCACATTTGCAAAGGAACAGCTCATATCTGGGTTACACTGATGCTTTAACATGGATCAAGCTTTGACAGGACACTGGGGACAGTATACCCCAGGGGTTCAGAGCCTGGGTTTTAGAGTCCAGCAGATTTGGGTTTAAGTCCAAGTTCTACCACCTATTGTCCATAGTCAATAAATACAGGTTCAGTGACAGATTCTTTTCCAGGCACAGTGCTAGGGGTCTGGGCATACCACAATAATTGCAATATTGACTGTGGACTCCTTAGCAAGTTGTCATTCCTTTAGAGTTCTGTCTACAAGCTGTAGACACGGTATCTTCATCGATAGATTGTCATCGGGGTTCAATGACAGAAGGCGTTTAAAGCATTTGCATTGTATCCAACTGGGAAATCCCTGTTTTAATATGATCTAACTTTCTTAGTCAAAACTCCATTCATAATGAGAAAAAAAATACTCTCAAGTTCTTTATACCTTTAAGATAGTAATTAGGTCACCAACTGGCCTCTTTTTCTTCAAGACAAATAACCCCAGTTCCTTCTATCCTTCTTCATTGACTCCATTTCCTGACCCTTTAATCACCTTCTAAATAGGATTTATTTCAATTTGTCTGCAACCATTTTCAAATACGGTGTCCCTGAGTGGGCATGATGGACGAATAGAAACATTACCTGTACGAAGGTGAGTGGAAAGGGAGTTTCCCTCCCTCCTTCCAATTTCACTTGAAGCCTTACTCCCCACTAGACCCTCCTCTCCCTATGCTCTAGCTTGAGACCCCAGCAGCTTCCACCGGGTTGTTACCTGCAAGTGCAGCCACTCAGTCAACAGAACCATCAAATCTTAACTGTGAAATGCATCTAAAATAGAATCAAAAGTCTATGGAGAACATTTGCATGCATTTCTGGGAGGGTTACAAATTCTTACCTGGAAGGCAGTTTGGAAATATGATATAATAATTCTCGGATTTTTAAAGAAAAATCAAGTGTGGGCAAACAGATATGTGGAGATATTCCTTGAAGTGTATTGCCAATAATAAAACTGGAAATAGTCTGGATAGTCAATAAAAAGAAAATTGGCCGAATAAACAGCAGTATTTCCATCTGATATAATTCCCGTGGAGTCATTACGTAGTTAAAAACTACACTGTGGGTAAGTATGTTCACTGCACATCAAGGGACAAAGCAGTACGTTTAAAAAATTATGTTACAAAACAGAATGCAGGTAAAGCACTTAGGGCTTTGCATGGCTCTGTACGTGTGAGCTATCATCATTTGTAACAATGTGATCTGAGGTTTTGGAGAAGCATTAATAAATAATGGAAGAAAATACATTACAACTTCAAGTGGTTATCAATGGGTAGAAGACTTACAGATTTATGTATCTTCCTTCGTGCCTTTCTGAATTTTCTGAAATGTCTGTAATGAACTAGTACTTTCACTTTCATGTTACAAAGGATTCTGCAAAATGGCCCATCTCTGTCCCTTTAGGAAGTCTCCGACAAAGAGCCCTGTGCTGGGGAGTGGGAGGAGCGCCAACCCTACTCTTCATCCTCAAGCTGTGATGTGAGATATTTCTGTTTACATCTCTGGGCTTTGTTTACCCGTTTGTGGAATAACGTCTGACTTTTTGGGTCAGGGGATCTGTGCTTGTGCTGCCACTGGGGAGAGGTGTCATTCATCATAATAAAAATAGCTCCACGTCTTCAGCCCATTTGGAGATGCTGGGCATACCCGTGCTCTCAACAGTGGCGCCTTACGCACAAGGACATTTACGCTTAGAGTAACAAAATGACTTACACTGAGGCCAGACAGTCAGAAAGTGGGAGCTCCAGGCTTTGGATGGGTCTCTCCAACTGCAGGCACAACCACCTTCCTTAGGACTAAAACAGCAAAAATCTGCAAAGGCAAAATCAGAATTCATTTTTGGGGACACACGTACGTTTTATTTATTTGCCACTTAATTCTGTGGCTCAATCTGCATAGTCTTTGTCTGTTTCATGTCTTGTACATTCTGCAAGTAGTTAGTGTGCCCAAAACCATCTTATCAGGATTCTGTAGAAATGTATTGAAATGAAATTTTGTGACCTTTTCAAGCTTTTGCTTTTCTGAAGCCTGAACTTCCAGAGTCCACCTCTGCTTTCTAGAGATAGGCGGTCTCCTGTCTCTGAAGGACCCTTGTAGTAAATTGCAAACAAACAGCTCATGTATCAATTCAATATGAAGAAATACACAACTTTTCAAGGAGCCAAATTTATGTATCATTTATCCCTCACAGACAATGTTCTGTTTTTCACTAAGCTATCACCACATGAGCCAGAAAACTGCACGTTTTCAACTCAGCCTGGTGCAATTGTGATGCTTGACAAAGAATTAACTTGTGCCCTTTAAAACAATTAAAATAAGACACATTCATTACCATGCAAGTCATATGAAACTGGTTTTAAAACATAGGTGAAACTTTGAGGATATGGAAGGAAGAATTTCATATATTTTCCATATTCAGCATTTTAAAGATTAGGTTTCAGAGTGTCCCAATAATTTTTAAGAGGCAGGATGAAAGTTAATTACAGCATCTGCACATCATCAGCCCGTAGTTAGCATGACTGTGAAAAAGGGCCCCTTTGGAGCGCAGGCCTGGTCACACTTCAGGGGTTAGGCTGTTTGCTTTCATTAGAAGGTGGCGGCTCGTACAGTGAAGCTGAAGTCATCCCCTGGGATTAAAGTGAATTAAATTCCCTAGGGAAAGTTGTGTCGGAAGAATCATACAGAAAGAAGACCACTGTAAATTACCTTGCATTTTCCTCCTTCTGTTACTCAAACATCAATGGTTGTGGGGGAGGGAAATGCACAACTTCAAAGATGAAAGTATTCTATTAGAATTGAGAAAATATATTCCTCATTGCCTGTGATCTGGTGAGTGAACCTGAAGGTGACTGTATTCGTGATGACAGTCACTCTTTTACCTGCTGAGTGTCCAGTGCCCACCCTCCCACCCCCACCTCAGGGCAAGCAGGAACCTGACTACCCTGCTTTGCTGACTGGTCCCAGCTCCTCCACCAGTCCTGAAACACAGGGCTTTCAGACTGACCACACTATTTCTAATTCTGATCTAAGCCACCTGAAAACTGACCTGTTTGTTCTTTCTGAAGCCACAGTTAGCAACACTAAAACGCATCCTCATTCTCTCACATTCCTCCTACTCTGCCCATCTTGCTAGGCAGGGCACGGAGGGAGAAATAATTCATATATAATGAATTATATATGTTTTTATATTCTTGAAACTTTACTAGAATTGATACAATAAATTTTATTCATTCATTTTAAAACTACTTTATGGAGATATCATCGACATACAAAATCTGTACATATTTAATGCATACAACGTGATGCATTAAGTTTGGAGATAAGTATACACCTGTGAAACCATCAACCAATCTGAGCCATAAATCTATCCATTACCTCCCAAAGTTTTCCTCCCACATTCGTTTTCTTCTCCTTCTTCTCCTCTATTCTTTCTTCTCCTTCTTCTTTCCTCTCCTTCTCCTCCCTCTTCCTCTTCTTCTTTTCCTCCTCCTCCTCCTCCTCCTCTTTCTCCTTCTTCAACACTCAACATAAGATTTATTCTCAGGGCGCCTGGGTGGCTCAGTTGGTTAGTCGACTGCCTTTGGCTCAGGTCATGATCCCGGACTTCCAGGATCGAGTCCCGCATCGGGCTCCCAGCTCCTTGGGGAGTCCGCTTCTCCCTCTGACCTTCTCCTCTCTCATGCTCTCTCTCACTCATTCTCTCTCAAAAAAAAAAAAAAAAAAAAATCTTAAAAAAAAGAAAGATTTATTCTCAGCAAATTTTCAGGTATATAATACAGTATTGTTAACTACAGGCTCTATGATGTATGGTCGATCTCTAGGACTTACTCATTTAGTATGACTGACACTTTATACTCTAATTAAAGGTTAAATGAATTACATTTTAAAAGCAGCAGGAAAAAATACTATATGTAAAGCATTGTGAATTGTGGGAAGTAAGGTTCTTGTTCAAAGTGATAATCACTCCTAGTGTTTTAGTTTCATCAATTTATAACCTGCACACATTAGATTTTCTTAAAACAGGACATAGTGCCTAATTTAACGCTAGTAGGATGGTATAAAGGACTGAGAGGCAGAAATTCAAATGTCTTCTGTGCTTACTTTGAAGAAATGAAAACTCATGAATTAACTTTGTATTTAAAGGGCCTGGGCTCCCCCCACCCAGCAGAGTGACAGAGTGGAAGTGGGGAGGGGAGCCGTCCTCTGTTCAAGCATTTAATACAGTTCGCTGAAGTTGTGTTCAGGGGGTTCAAGCAGAGGCAAGGAACCTCCCTCCAGTGTGTGGCAGAAGACAGTCTTGTAGTTCGAGATGTCACAACCAAGAAACCCTGAGATGCCCTGTCTCCCAGCACTTGCCTTTGGGGTCATGTAGATGGCCCATTAAGACAGATGGGAAGGAAGAGTATCCATGGATAAAGAGGGTGGTTGTGGTGTTGGGCAGGTGGAAGCTTGTGGGCACATTACTTAGCCACCCACCCCCAATCCTTGAATTCTTCCCCTGTGAAATGGATATAATGAAAGTGCCTATTTATCTCTGAGTCATTTGTAAAAACTGAAAGAGCTAATTTATGGAAAGTGCCGAGTGCAGTGCCTGGAGCCTCAGTCACCCAATAGATTTTGTTATTTGTGGTCACCTTTAATAACAGTTCTATCATTATTATTTCCACAAGCTTGCCACCCTGCTTATCACGTGTGGGACTGACTTACCCCTTCTCAGAAAGGCTGGAAAAGCGGGCAGTGGCTACACACTTTCTGGCAGGACAGAAACAGGTTCCAGACCTCTGCCCATCCCTTTGTAAAACTTGCCAGCTTTCGTGTGAAGAAGACTCACAATGATTAGCGTATTTGTTGAATCTTGTGCCAATATTTTGGGTATGCAACTGTCGTACTATCTGTATTAAAATGCAGTGACTTCTGAAATGCAACACTGCTTACTAAGCCAATAAACCAGAGAATGTTGGCCCAGAAGTGTGTGAAGCTCCAGGATGTGTAGAGAACAGGATTGGGGAACCCAGAAGAAGGGCCATAAGACTTGCTTCTACTTTGCATTTGTGAACAACCCTCTCTTGAAGGTTAGAATGTATCCTTTCAAATATTACCTTGAGGATGTGAAGACCAAGTAAGTCAGTCTATGGAAAGCCCTTAAAATGGTGCCTGGAACCAACTGCCCGGAAAGGGTTAGCCTTTGCAGCAATAATTATTCTTCAAATTATCATGATAATTTCTAAGAGTGGTAACAGCAAATTATTCAATCATGGGAGAGAACACCAGACAAGGTTTTCACATTTCAAGCTTTTCCTTGGCAATAAAAATCTGTCCCAGAACGAAGCTCTAGATGAGGAATCGTGATGCTGGTTTCTCGTTCTGGGCCTGCTGCTTCCAAGCCCATGACCTTGGGATGTCAGCCTAACCTGAGCTTCCCCCTCAGGGAAGTGAGGTGCTTGCAAAGTCATCTTTAGCTTGAGAATGTGCTCTATGATTCCTAAGACATCTAAAGACCTAAAAAAACAAAAACCAAAAAACAAATTTGTGCTGTGTTTTATGTTTGAAAAGTCTGCATGTAGGTTAGCTGATTTTTGGAAACATAAATGTTTCTGAAGAATTTTTGTATTCATGCAAATGCATGTTTACAAACGCAAACTTTTGGCTGCTCAGCTCTTTTCCCGGACACTTTATGGATGTCAATAAACATAAATTTTTAAAAATCTTGTATTTAACAAGGTTTACAAAAGACCCAAATGTGAGCTTTGAGTGATGATGCAGAAGTTCATTTCAGTGCAGTTGTCAGAAATGTTTTAAAAAATTGGTCCCTAAGTTGAACGTCATTAAAAGAAATTCTGTGTAGTCAGCTCCAAATTATTTCCACTTTGCTCTTTTGAAATCCATCATGGTCACTCCTCTCAGAGAACTATTTTTCTTCTTTACACTCAACGAGGTCCAGCCTAGTCTTTGGGACCTATTGGCTTCCAAATGCCTCCATGAGGCCTGTCTACACTGCAGACCATGCCCTTCGGGCCTCTGCCTGCCACTCCTCTGCCACTGAGCCCAGCCTACCTTCAGAGTCATCTGACCTTCCCAGGCACAGGCCACTCTTGGCTCCTCTGGGTGTCTCTTGGCAGGCACTGCCTATCTCTAAGTACCCTCAGTTCCTAGCACCGTGACCCACAAAAAGACGGTGCGATCTTAGGTAAGTCACTTAACCTTTCTCTGCATCATTTTCCTTATATAGTGGAGAATATCAGTACATGCATTGCTGAAAAGATCACGAGATAACATGTGTAAAGTTTTTATCTCGGTACTTAGCTAATTAAGTAGTAGAAGTTGTATTAGTAGTAGGAAGAATAAAAATACTAATGAAGGGGTGCCTGGGTGGCTCAGAGGGTTAAGCCTCTGCCTTCAGCCCAGGTCATGATCTCAGGATCCTGGGATCGAGCCCTGCATCCGGCTCTCTGCTCAGCACAGAGCCTGTGTCCCCCTGTCTCTCTCTGCCTTTTCTCCACTGCTTGTGATCTCTGTCTGTCAAATAAATAAATAAAATTAAAAAAAAAAACAACTAATGAAAAGGAACATCCAAGGAGGTTTGTGCCAAGCCCCGTATTGAACCCTTCCTATGTCGTTTCTTACACAGCACTGAGAGGCATGTGCTGGTATCACGCTTGTTTTTTGTTTTGTTTTTTTTTTTTAAGATTTTATTTATTTATTTGTCAGAGCAGGAGAGTGAGTGAAAGAGAGAGCATGAGCTGGGGAGCAGCAGGCAGAGGGAAAAGTGGGGTTTGATCCCATGATCTTGGGATCACGACCGGAGCTGAAGGCAGATGCTTAACCGACTGAGCCCCTGGGCATCCCCATCACGCTTATTTTATAGATTCAGGACACAGAGGTTCAGAGAGGTTAAGCAGCAAGCCCAAAGCCCTGCACTGAAGTGACAGAGAGAGACCTGGATCCAGGTGTCTGTGTCTGGAGCTGTGTACCTTATCGCTTTATCCACAAAGGCTATGTAACTCTTGGTTTACGTCCTTTCTGCTTACAAGTAACAATTTCTTTTATTTTCACTCCAGTGGAAAAGACATCTATTGTCAACATTGCGTATTCAAGCCGAGTCACTCTGCCAGGTCTGCAGGTGGGTGGGGTAGGTACCCCAAAGTCGGTAAGTTTTCTTTTCCAAACTTCTTCACCCCAGTGGGGTCTCCTGAAAGAAGTCCATGGAAAGCAGCTAGTAGCTGAATGGAAATTCTGGGAAGTGGAAACTATCTTCCCATTACGAGCAAGGCTGGGCAGGGTGAATTCGGCTTTGAAATACGCTATTGTAGAAAGAAACTCCCAGGATGTGTCAACTGTTCCAGGACTCAGACATTGACCTTCTGTAGGGCGAAGACTTTTGAAAGGGAGCGGCTTGCCTCAGGCTACCCTGTAGTCCCCAGCCGGCTCTGCTCTCTCCCGTGTGCGTGTCTTGTTCGCATCAGGTTCGCTGTGGGTGGGAGTCCAGCCCTCGTCCCTGGGACGCACTTGCTGTGGAATAACAACATTCAGAGTGTGCAGGGGCCACTGGGCTCATCTTGCTGCTTTTAGCAGCCGCTCCTGGGTCAGTGCTCGGGGCAGCAAGACCAGTCTTCCCCGTGACTTTAGTCATAACCTCTGGATTCACATGTTTCGGAAATATCCAGATTTTCACTCGAAGACATCCCAAATTCTCAGTGAAAATGCATCCGTCTCTGAGAACAGTCAGTGTAAGGCAGCACGGCACACTCTGGAATCATCTCTCAGAGGACAGTGTGAGGAATGCCTGGCGTGGACAGAAAAGGCTAAACGTTATGTTAGTGTGTGAGGATTCAGTCAGCGATACCATGAGCTTCTCAAACTCAAGAGTGCATCAGAACTATCTGGATGGCCTGTTAAAAGATTGTGGGTCCTCACACCCCGAATTTCTGAGTCAGTGGGCTTGGGGTGAGGCCTGACACTCTGCGTTTTTAACACCTTTCTGGGAGATGCTGCTCCTACCGAGTGGGGCCCAGACTGGCAGGCTCATTGCTGCACAGCAGATGCTCAATTATTGTGTTCTAGAAAGCTCTATGTGTGGTGGGTTCAGCCTCCAAGCTTGGCTTTCTAGTCCTGAAGAGGTGTGCAGAGAAATGGTAGATGATATGGAAAAAAGGATCAGTGAAATAATCTCAAGGCTCTAAAATAAAATAAATCAGAGAAAAAATGATCGAAGTAATCAGGTTAATTGTATTTGAAAAGAAGAGACCTATATTGGTTCATCAGTATTTGCACTAGATAAACGTTGACGGGGACTAAGGTGCTCTCTGGATCTCCAGGGACTGGGGCAGCATAACTAGGATTTGCGTACAGTAAGAAAGACAGAATAAAAATGTTCAGACACTGCCAAGTGCTGAGGGAAAGTGAGAGGTTTTGGTTTCCAAAGAGACTTGGGCTTAGATGGTCTGGATTCAATATATGAAATTGCACTGCATACGTTTTCTGGCAACAGATAGATTCTACAGCATCCAACGAGAAATTTGCTTATAGCTCCAAAGCACCCTGGAAGGAGTAAGGATATTCAGTTGCATCAGAACCGGGCCCCCTTAGCTTGTAGCCCAGTGACCACAACATCTGTGAAAGACAGGCCATTGTCCCTCCTCATGTGAATGGGTTATGGCAGCTTCACCAACCCAATCAAGAATCCGCTCGATTCAAAGTATGGTGTCTGGTGAGGAACACAAATCCAAGCCTTGCAGAGAGTACCTTTAAGATGTTCTTTGACTTCTGGGGTTCCTTGGTGGCTCAGTCTGCCTTTGGCTCAGGTCATGATCTCAGGGTCCCAGGATTGAGTACCGCATCGGGCTCTCTGCTCGGCAGGGAGCCTGCTTCCCCTTCTCTCTCTGCCTGCCTCTCTGCCTGCTTGTGATCTCGCTCTCTGTGTCAAATAGATAAATAAAATCTTTTTTAAAAAAGATGTCCTTTGACTTTTTAAAATAATCTGCTTGTAATTATCCATTCGAACGGTCAACTGCAGGGAAGTCCGTGACATAGTAAATGGTTTTATTTCTGCTCCATACTTATTTCCAGTTGAAAGTTTGTTCGCAGGTGCTTGATGCTACCATTTGATTTTCAATGATTAAAACATTCCCAGATTTCTTCCGTAAATATTTTATACTATAGACATATTTAAGTTATATATTAAAATCCACTTCAGCTATGGACTTTGATGGGGCACCTGGGGGAACTTGGCTAAGCATCTGCCTTTGGATCAGGTCATGATCCCTGAGGTCCTAGGATGGAGTCCCACATCGGACTTTCTGCTCTGTGGGGAGTCTGCTTCTCCCTCTCCCTCTGTGCCTCTCCTCCTCTCCCTCATCCTCTCTCTCTCCACCTCTCAAATAAGTAAATAAAATCTTTAAAAAACCCACAAAACTATGGACTTTGACATGCTTCTATTGGATCAAAAAATTCTCACCTTCTTGGGCAGAAAGGAAACACAGTGGATATAATTACCACTGTTAATGATAAATATTAATAGTATTTTTGATGTTGGAAATTAAAAAAAGATTACAGATAAACATCAAAGTGAAAATGAGATATTTTAAAAATTCTCTGACGTACTTGGCTAGGAAAAGGTTGCTTTGGGATGAGTTTAGCTGAACTGTACCACACAGAGAACAAAAGTTTCCTTTTCAATTATCTCAAGATGAATTTGTGCATGTACACAAACCACATATATCATAGAGAAAAATGTCTTTCTTGAAGAGATGGTGATGAAAATGAATCTTTGTTGCTACTATTGGGTGTGTGAGTACGCAAATCCTTTTGTGTACTCACACACATACACAGAAACACGTTGCATGGATTTATAACGCTCTGAAATAATCGCCTTAAGGTAATGGTAATTGGGATTTTAGAAAAAGTGAGAACACTAACGTGGAAAAATATATTTATAGATCTTTACTAGATATGAGAGAAATTTGGGGAAAGTTCAAAGTTCATATCCACTGAAAGACTAGTTATCTCTTAACTGCTGGCAAGAATAAACACTTTTAATTTATATATGTAAAAAAAATACATATACATGATATGTATGCATTTAAAAGTGTTTATTCTTATCAAAGCTTAATATATTATAGATTATAATTATATTACTATATATGTATATTACATATATAAATATATATATTATTATAAGTATAGTTTTGTTTTAAGAACGGGGAGTGTGAGGGCTCCTGAGTGGCTCAGTGGGTTAAAGCCTCTGCCTTCAGCTCAGGTCATGAACTCAGGGTCCTGTGATCGAGCCCTGCGTCAGGCTCTCTGCTCAGCGGGGAGCCTGCTTCCCCCTTTCTCTTTCTCTGCCTACTTGTGATCTCTGTCTGTCAAATAAATAAATAAAATCTTTAAAAAAAAATGGGAAGTGTGTGACAGTTACCTGTGTGACTCAAAGTGTTGCCTTAGACCACCAGCACCAGCAACAGCATTGCCTGGGAATTTGTTAGAAATTCAGCCATGTCTCAGACCCACCGAAGCAGAATCTGCATTTTAACAAGATCCTTGGGTGATTTGTATGCTTTTTTTTTTTCTTTAAGATTTTACTTATTTATTTGAGAGAGAGAGAGAGAAAGGGAGCATACAAGCAGAGGGAGCAACAGGCAGAGGGAGAAGCAGGCTCCCCGCTGAGCAGGGAGCCCAATGCGGGGCTCCTTCCCAGGATCCCGAGATCAGGACCTGAGCCTAAGGCAGATGCTTAACTGACTGAGTCACCTAAGCGCCCCAATTTGTATGCTTTTTAAATAATGACAATTTAAGGATCCTAGTCAAAATTACCAGTATTTTTTTCTGTATTGTTTGCCAAAAGATAGTAAACCTGTCTGCTGATTTAAACCAGGTTTTAAATCCTTGATACACACAAGCTACATCTGATTGTTCTAAAAGTTCTAAGCACATTTTAAGGTTCCAGTCGGATATCAAAACTACTCAGTAATCATGAAAATTTTTAAGGGGACAAGAGGCAGTTTGTCTCTTTATTATACCAGGCATGTATTTCAAGAGAAAAACATAAACATTGTTCAATGTAAGACCATAGTAGTATCTTATTTAATATGTATCTTAAATCTGAAATGGTAAGGCACCTTAATTTCATATGATATATTTATAAAACTGTGAAAGTCAATCATTATTTTAATAATGGATTAAACATTTCTCTTTTAAAAAAAGTTGGACGGCAGATATTGGAGAGGATGCGGAAAAAGAGGAACCCTCCTACACTCTTGGTGGGAATGTAAGTTGGTGCAGCCACTCTGGAAAACAGTATAGAGGTTCCTCAAAAATTGAAAAGAGCTACCCTACGACCCAGCAATCGCACTATGGGGTATTTACCCTAAAGATACAAATGTAGTAATCCGAAGGGGCATGTGCACCTGAATGTTTATAGCAGCAACGTCCTCAATAGCCAAACTATGGAAAGAACCTAGATGTCCATCAACAGATGAATGGATAAAGAAGATGTGGTATATATATACAATGGAATACTATGCAGCCATCAAAAGAAATGAAATCTTGCCATTTGCGACGACGTGGATGGAACTAGAACTGAGTGAAATAAGTCAATCAGAACTATATGCTGAATGAAATAAGTCAATCAGAGAAAGACAATTATATGATCTCTCTGATATGAGGAATTTGAGAGTCAGGACAGGGGGTTGTAGGGGATAGGGAAGGGAAAAAATGAAACAAGATGTTATTGGGAGGGAGACAAACAGTAAGAGACTCTTTTTTTTTTTTTTTAGAATTTAAGGTTTTACTTTTTTTAAAATTTTTAATAAACATATAATGTGTTTTTATCCCCAGGGGTACAGGTCTGTGACTCGCCAGGTTTACACATTTCATAGCACTCATCATAGCACATACCCTCCCCAATGTCCATATCCCCACCACCCTCTCCTGTCCCCACTCCCCCCAGCAACCCTCAGTCTGTTTTCTGAGATTGAGTCTTTTATGGTTTGTCCAGTAAGAGACTCTTAATCACACGAAACAAACTGAGGGGTGCTGGGGGTGTGGGGAGGTAGGGATAGTGTGGCTGGGTGATGGACATTGGGGAGGGTATGTGATATGGTGAGTGCTGTGAAATTTGTAATCCTGGTAATTCACAGACCTGTACCCCTGGGGTAAATAATACATTATATGTTAATAAAAAATAATAATTAAAAAAAGAACAAAAACTTTCTAATCTTGAGAGAACGAATAATAAATATAATAAAACATGAGAATTCTCTTTTAAAATAAATAAATAAATAAAAATTTAAAAAGTTTGAAAAATCTCCCAGATACTTCATTGGCAATAAACATGTTCATTTCTCATCTGCTCTTTTAAACTTTTTGTTTAAATCCTGCTTTAAATTCCGGAGGGATCTAAGACCGTTCCTCCTTGTCAAGTCAAGTGAGTGATTCCCCCCCTTCCTAAACTTAGCTCTTTAATTTAGGTTTCCAGGGAAAGAGGTACTCTGCCTCCCCACTCCAACTCATTCATCCCTTTTTAACAGCAGGAACAAGGTTGTTGCTATAAAGTAAAAAGTTAAAGGAGAAAGGAGACAAAATCCTGGATAATCGCAGCCTGGATAATTAGCTTTGACTAAGGATTCTGCTAACGTAATTGAACTGTCTTAGTTAACATAATCTCTTTGGTAGCTAAACATGTTTATCATACGGAGTAAAAGATTATCTGGTAGCTTAGGACTATTGGTGATATGAATGTTTTCCATAATGCATCTAGTTTTTTGCGAAGTTAATGTTATTGAACACATATATGCATTCATATATGTATACATTTATACACAGACAGAAATGTATACGTATATGTTGAGACAGACACATTTCCTAATAATTAACTTCACAGAAACAAAGAAGTTTTGTAGGAAACCACAGAAACATGCCCAAATCTTCACAATTTAAAGTAAACGGTAAGGACACGTCATAGTTGAATTGAAAAAGATCTTAGCTGAAATCAGGTGTTTTAAAAACAGGGTCAAGGGGTGCCTGGATGGCTCAGTTGGTTAAGCGACTGTCTTCAGCTCAGGTCATGATCCCAAGGAGCCCTGCGTTGGGCTCCCTGCTTATCAGGGAGTCTGCTTCTCCCTCTCCCTCTGCTGCTCTGACTGCTTGTGCTCTCTCTTGCTCTTTCTGTCAAATAAATAAATAAAATCTTAAAAAAAAAAAAAAACCAGGGTCAAAGGCAACCCTTTAGTATTTGTAAGACCATTATAAACTGTTTTACGTATATAATATGAAATTCTAAAATAATAAATGAAGGAAAAATCTGTATAACGAGTGCCCTCATCTTATGGCACTACAATATTGCACTGTGCCCCCTGGGCCTTGGCGCCAAAGCAGGGAAATGCTTGGTGAAGAGCATGTTGAAGACAAACTTCTGTTACCCAGAACCACGTTGACAGTCACACCACGTGTAATTTTAAACAGGAAGCTTTGTCTTCGTTGTAGAACTAAAACTGGGTGACAATAACATGTTCTAAGTTATTTCCCTCAGCCCCCCTTTCCAGGGGAGGGATTGCAGGCAGCCTGTGCAGGGAAGGGGACAGCCTAGGCTTGGGAAAACCCAGGTTCGGATCCTGACTCTACTCTGGAGCTCTGTGGCCTTGAACAAATTTCTTAGCCTCTCTTTGCCTTCATTTTCTTACCTGTAAAAGCGTGTTCTTATGAATCCAGCAACAAAGCAGATAAAGGGGCCTGGCACACAACATAGGGTGAAAAGCAGTACATATTAAAATGATTATAGTTCTTACTATTATGCAAATATGCAAATGAACTACCATTTCTACAAAGTCAGTATTTATTGCTTTACAAGCTCTGTATGGATATTTCCCAGCCCATGTCCAAACCAACTTACCTTAGTCATTGCTCACAAGGAGATGCTATCAAGTTTCATATCATTAAAAGCAAACAGACCCATCGTTTCCAATCTACCAACTCCATCAAATGTTTAAAAGACATTTTTTAAAGGCATCAAGTTGATTAGATTGGTCGTATGGTGGTATGTATTAAAAACCCTTTCCCACTTCTGCAGTATTTTAGTCCCTCTCCTGCTCCCGTAAGTAACCTAGGGGAGGAGACCCAGATTTAAGTATGGTATTTAGTCACACTTGTGCTACGTACAAAGGGGCTTTGGAGAGATGGCATCAGCATGCGTGTTGCCAGAATGCTCTTGAGACCGCCACCGGCATAACATTTGGGACAAACCAATGAGGTTAAATTATGACAAATGATTCCCCCACAGACCCTGAAATACTGGTTTTGCCACCAACTGAATGGGCTTAGTTGATGTCCCGTCCAGAAATTCTTCCACTGGTTGTACAGACAGAACTGTACGTCCACGGCAAGTGGAGGGAAGGTCTCTGCATACAGAACATCTGTCCGTACTAAGAGAAATGATGCTCAGACACAAGGACTTTGCAATATATTTAAAATTCATTCTTCAGTGTCAATTCTTGACTAACTCTTTGCTCTCTGAAAACGGCAATACAGTTTTTATTGCATGTAAGTTGTTTTTTGGTGAAAAGGAGGAAAAAGGAATTCAAAGTTAGCTTTCCACAAGGTCATTCTGCTTGTGAACTTACATAATATAGCTAACATATATCACAGTCAGATACACGGGTTATGCACTCACAAACTTAATCATTAAAATAAGAGACCACCTGTTTCAAATGCACTTTGCACCACAGACAATATGAACCAGAAATATTTGGTCTACAATATTTAATTCTATTTGTCTCAATCAAGAATCACGAGTAATACATTCTCAGATATAGAGAGACAGGAAAGTGATGTTTTTCATATTTTGTGATAGCTTCACATCGATTTATTTTTCAGAATATACTAAAATAAATGTAACCTACTTTTAAGAGCTGTTATTAAATTTTTTCTTTTGCTTCGTGAAAACAATCAGACTGTGGCGTGGAGACTAGACTGGTGTGTCTGATCAGTTGAACTTCATACGCAGATCAAACAAATGTCATAATTCATTTTAGAGACACATTGAAAACCTATATGGAAAATGGACTCTTTTGATTCTGGATTTACATGGCAACATTTGAAACTAGTGGTCGAGCTAACACAGGCAACCATGCAGAAAATTACAACATTCATAGAAATATCAAAGTAATTCTTGTGAGCAGTAATTGCTCAAAGCAAAGAAAGAACGAATAAGAATGGGTACATGGTTTCTGTGTTGGAACTTATTACTGAGTTCATGTTAATAAAACCAGGTCTCTTCCAAACATAATCACGTAAACTATTGGTGTAGGCTTGAAAGAGATTATATTCAGTAAGGTACATGCAGTGTTGAAAATCTCCCTTGGCGTTAAAAAAAAAAAAGTCTGGAAAAAGTCATTTCTCCTCCCTTTTTCTCAATAGCTCGATTTTATGTTAAAGTCCAAGTAAAAACTCTCTAGGATCAGTTTACTTTTTATAACATCATGGCAATATCATATACGTTCTTTCCCCCCCTCCCCATGACCAAATCCTCTGAGTAAAGTATAAAACAAAAAACCTTCCTCCAAGTAAACAGAAAATAAAACCCCGAAACAGAACAAAATAATCTTGAGCAAAGAACTCGGTCATTTTTTTTCTCTTTTTTTAAGGTTGAAAACACTGGCAACATTATTTTCACTTCACTCACTTGACTCATCTACAATGCTAAGTGCTCCCGTGGCTCAAGAGAGAATCCGAGAGAAAGAATTTAAGGACAGCAGTCTCAACCATTTGGCCGGGCAGTGGAAGTGCTTGGTAAATGCAGAACGGAGTGGGCAGGGTGTCCTCCTAAGGGGGAACGCTGCTACACATCGCTGGGTGACCGCGCTCTCTGTGAGAGGCTGGAGGGGACGCAGCCGCAGCAAATAAGACAGAGGGCTTTCTGGATCTCTTGGTTTCTGAAAGCATAAATGACAGGGTTGATGATGGAGTTGTAGGTGGCGGGCAGGAGGGTGGCGTAGGTGTAGATGGAGGGGTAGGTGTAATCAGCTATCAAGGAATAGAGGGTGAAAGGCATCCAGCAAGCAGCAAAGGTCCCCAGAATGATGGCCAGGGTGGAGACCCCCTTCCGGGTGGTCACGTAGTGGGACGTGGCCAGGAAGTGATGCTGCAGGGCTATCTGGTGGGCGTGCCTCATCACAATCTTGCAGATTTGGATGTACAGCTGAAGCATGAGCGCAAACATGAAGAGGAAGGAGACGGAGAGGATGGCCGCGTTGTTCTTGGTGAGAGGTCTGACCACGCTGCAGGTGGACTCGTCTCTGAGGCAGTTCCAGCCCATGACAGGCAGCAGTCCCAGGCAGATGGAGGTCCCCCAGAGCATAATGAGCATGACATAGGTGAATGTGACCGTCCTCTCCGAGTGGTATGTCAGAGCGTAATACAGGGAGAGGTAGCGGTCAACAGTGATAGCCAGCAAGCTGCAGACAGAGGCAGAGAAAGAGGCGACAATGAGTCCAATTGTGACCAGCTTGGTGGCTTCTGACTGAAGCAGGTAGGCAAAAACAAAATTGATGATGAGTCCGATGCCGGCCAGCAAGTCTGCAAGAGCCAGGCTGCCTATTAGCAGGAACATGGGTGCTCGCAGGCTGGGGTTATGGAAGATGATAAGGACCACAATGGCATTTTCACAGGAGATGAGGGTTCCTGAGGTACACAAGACAATGTCCCAGGGGTTGACAACGAGCTCTGGCTCCGGCTCTACAACAGGAACCTGGGAGGAGACGGCCGCCGAGAGGTTCTCCGAAGCGCCAGCATCTAAATAATCCCGAGGCAGCCCGCTTAAATTGACCTTCAGGTCTTCATTCATTTTAACCCCCGTCCTCTTCAACGAAAAGACAGGCTTTTTAATGTTTAGACACAGCAGAGTGACAATCCAAGATCATGCAAAAAACACACAAACAGAAAGCCAGCCCCTACTCAGACACTACCATCAAACGCCACGAGCTTCATGAATTATAAAGTGTTATGGAATTAAACAAAAGGCAAAGTCTCCGTGGTTTCAAACCCACGACCACAAATGCCGTTTGGCGCTGGGGACAACACAGGATAGGACTTGAAAACACGAGCGTGAGTGAGACAGGCACACATGGAACCGCGGCGGTCTGTTTGCTAAAGTGCTGGGAACGCACATCTGAAAATCACATCCTGCATGCTGGAAACGAACCACTGTTTGACATCTGGGCTGCTGCGCCGCAGCGACAAGTCGCGAGCCGGGGGCCGCCATCCTCGATGGAATATTTAAATCGCCTATTTCCATCGACACCGCCCCCCACTCCAAAACAATCCCTCGCGCGCGTGCACACACTCACACACACACACTCCCCCAGCCAGAACAAAGAGGGGTCCCAGACGTCCCCCGTGTGCACAGGGCAGTCGGGCCAGGGTCACAAAAGGCAGGTGTGTGCACTGGGGGTGTGGAGACAGACAGACAGACACACGCGCATGCACTGCCGCCGCTTCCCCGGCGGGGACGGGCGGAGGACGTGAGGGGACAGACACAGCGCCCGGACAGGCGGCGCGCGGGGGCGGGGGGGGTCATCGAGGGGGTCACCTTGCCGCGCCCAGGCCGAGGGGGGTCCTCCGGTGCTTCCGAAGCGCGCGGGCTACTCGTGTCGCATGTCCGCGCCGGGGCCCGCTGCGGCGAGGGGCGGCGGCCGCGCCCGGGAGTGGGCGGGAGGGCGCGGGGCGAGCGCTCGGCGCCAGGTGAGCTGCGGGCGGCAGGTGAGCGGCGGGCTCGGCTCGCGTGCCGGGTTCTCCCCGCCGCGCGCCCGCCAGCCCGCCCACCCGGCCCACACGCTCCCCCGCGCGCGCGCCCCCGCCCCCGCGCCCGCCCGCCCGTGCGCGCCCGGCTGCCGGCCCGGGAGCCCCGGGAGGCCGGCGCGCGCCCCCACGGGTCGGGGCGCACCGGCCGGCGAGGGCGGACCGCGCGCAGCTAGAGCCCCCCACCCCTTCTGGAGGCGGAGATCTGCACCCTCCCGCTCCCTGTCTGCGAACCCGCGTCCCACCGCAGCTGGCGGTCTGGGGCTTGCACTGAGGCGGGGGCAGAGGCTCACCGCCTGCGAACCCGATGACCTATTTCATTCCTGAGGTCTCCCTGGGGAGTCCCAGTCTCTAGCGACCTGCTTCTCCAAGACTTTCCCTAAACTGCCACATCCATAGCCAAAAGAACTGCTTAGGGTGGCGTCCGGGATTAGCAGTAGGGATGCAGGGTGAGCAAGTGGGGGCGGGGGGTGTTGATCTTTAACGCAGCAAAATGATTGGCCAGCTATTTTAGAATTGCCATTGACCACACTGCATCCTGATCCCCAAGGGGTTCCTTTCTTTCGGTGTGTCTTAGATCTGGTTCGTTATTACTCTTCCCCTGGAACATCTGCTTAACTGCATATAAGGTGCTGTTATGTGAATCATCATTATCGTCACACTGGACTTACTAAGTGCTCCTTGAGCTGTGTATTGAAATGGAAATAATTTACTGAGTTCCTGCAGAAGCATCCTGCAGATGCTGGCCAAAACCCATTCATTTAGGTACTGAAGGAGCAATGTTAATTTATTTTTTCATTTTAACGCATCAGTAGGTTCTAAGATTAAGAAACTGATAGCCGTCTGCTGTTATGAGCTCATGTCTCCTCTGGATACAAAACCTAGGGCACCTAGGAGACCTTAAGTTTAAGAATGATCTCCAGCTTAAGGATGGGAGAAAACAAGGCATGATGTTGGGGTTTTTCTTTTCGGCAGTGAAGGTTTTCCTGACTGCCTTTCTCCACGATCACAGAATGGGTCCTGTATGAGTAGAGATGGGCCGCAGAACACGGAACCCTTCCTACCGCGGTATCAACCTCTGGGCATCCTGCCTCCCCCAATGCTCATGGTCATTTCTCACCCCAGCCCTGAAGATTCATCAACCCTTGACTTCTCCTGTCCCATTTCCTCCCATCCAGGAGCTCCTGCCTCCCCCTGCAGGCCAGTTCTCAACTACAGATCAGTAGTTCCCCGGTGGGGCCCAGCCTGCCTTTCCAAACCTCTGTCCCAGAGATCCCGCTCCTGGTCCATGGACTACGCTTTAAAAAGCGAGGGTCTTGTACCCGGTGGGGACGCATCAGAGCCGCTTGTACCCGGTGGGGAGGCATCAGACACCTGTACCTACCAAGAACCATGCTAATTGCTGGGAGCACATATTCAGTATGATGCGATCTTTTACTCACAGGCCTGGATGTGTGGTGGGACAGACGCATAGAAAGGAGCAGTAATACAGGCAGCAAATGCTGTAATGAAGGGATGTATATGTTCCTGCCAGTTTCTCCGTGATGAATCAAAGGAAGTGTTGAAAAATCGTTGTTTGAACATGTATATAGCAGTTTTAGCATGGTACTGTTCAAATTACCCGGTAACACTTTGGAGGTTCACGCGGGCACTGCAGCTCAGGGCAGGCAAATGTGCGGTGCTGGGCAGACACTATTCGAGTCAATAACACGGAGACAGTCCCTGCCCTCCGGAGCTGACAGTGGTGGAATGCACTCCCTCTTTAATGTGCCTGGGAAAGTGTTGGGGAGGCAAGGAGATGCAAGCATTGGGAAGAGAAAAGGTAATGAAGTGGTTGTGTTGTCTTGTGGGTGATATCTGGAGTTAAAGGAAGAAACTGAGCGACCTTCCACCCGGGGCTGGATACGGCCACACGGCAGCGCTGAGGGGCTACGGCTGGGTCCTCCAGATTGCCAACATCAGCTGTGCATTCACAGTTCTGCTCTGTTATGCCTTCACCTTGAGTGATGACTTGTAACAAAACAAACAAAAAAAGAATTTAAACTTTACTGCAAATTCTACATTTATTTGTATATTTGTTAGGACTTTTGTTGCCAAGGGGGCAGCAAACCAATTCAAACTAACTTAATTCAAAAATGGGTATTCTTCCTGGCGTGGCATGGCGGGGGAAGAGCCTGGAGTGACTCCTGGAAAAGAAGGAGAAGCTTCAGAAACAGAACTCCGTGTGCCGAGGCTCCCGGTCAGTCCCCATCTCTGGCTTATTTCTTGTCTTTGCTTCTCTGTGCTCATCAGCCTCAAACTGACCTTTCCTAGACAAGCGTCTCCCATGCAGCCGTGAAAGTGGCCCCAGGCGGCCCCCTGGCTGGCATGCTGAGCCCGTCTTCCTAGCTGGGGAGAGGTGTTCCCATGGAGAACTCTGGCCCAGCCTGCTGTGTGTGCCCAGCTCTGAACCGACCGTGAGGCTGATGGAAAGGTATGAATCTGTTGACAAAGCCTGGAGCATACATAGAGTCTTGCAGGGGTGGGGCTCCATCTGAACTTTGCTGAATGGATACTTCCCCACAGGAAAAGTGAAGTGGGAAGCCAGAGGGCCTCTGCAGCTTGGAATCCGGTGGGCAGATCAGGAGGGTTTGCATGGGTTTTAAAGTAGCAGTCTGCAAGGCTACCTTCTCAATTCCTCCACCCTCCATCATAGGACACTAGAGCAGATGCCTTCAGTAGGTGAGGTTTCCTGTCTTTTCATCATTTACATTTTTGTTGCTTTTTTTTTTTTTTAATGTAGCTTTGGCCAGAAACCTTAAGCACAACCTGGCATTTTCACAACCCATACTAACAATTACTGTTCTCAGTGAGAAAGGCTCTGTGCCCATCGTAAATGCACACAAGGTCTTTGCTAAATTGGACCCTGTACCCACATTTCCTGGCTCTTCCTTGCGAATGAATTTACAGATTGTGGGGCTGTCCCAGATTACCGGCTGGAGCAAGTCATAAACGGAGCCAGGGCTGTATGGAGGACGTGGTGTCTTTGTCGAAATGCTGCTGGTCGGTTTCTCCATTACCTGTGTTAATGACTGCGCGTCAGTTTCTATGTATTCGATTAACTGTTGCGCTCATCGGAACCGAGATGAGCTGCACCTCATTCTGCCCAGCCAAGACTTATATCACACCTGAGAATAAAACAGACTTCAAATTAAAGTTTAATTTTTATTTCTTTCTCTAACTTACAGTAAGCTTTTTTTTTTTACAGTACAGTCTACATGTAGGAACTGCATGTTTCACAAACGTGCAGGTTGAGGCAGGGATGCCAAATGAATTTATTGATGCCGTCTCTAACCAGCCTGAGAAATAGAATATCACCACTGCCCCAAAGCAGTCCTTCTGTCTCCACTTCTGTTATTATCCCCACTAGGAAAAGGAAACCACTGTGCTCAAGTTTAATGCCGTAGATTGGATTTGCCTGTTTATGAACACTCCATAAAGGGAATCACACAGTATGTATGCTGCTGTGTCTGACTTCTTTCACTCAACATTATTTCTGTGAGATTAGGAGTTGATTTGTTATGTGGATTAGGAGTTGATTCTTTTTCCTTGCTCTGTAGTATTTATCACATACTGTGCCACAATTTCTTAATCCATTCTCCTACTGGTCACTTTGTGTTGCTGTCTGGTTTTGGCTATCGTGAAGAAAACCATGATGAACATCTTGGTACATGTCATTTATTTTTTTTAAAGATTTTATTTATTTATTTGACAGAGATCACAAGTAGGCAGAAAGGCAGACAGAGAGCGAGGAGGAAGCAGGCTCCCTGCTGAGCAGAGAGCCTGATGCAGGGCTCGATCCCAGGACCTTGAGATCATGACCTGAGCTGAAGGCAGAGGCTTAACCCACTGAGCCATCCAGGCGCCCCTGTACATGTCATTTAATGCAGATATGTGTGCATTTCTATTAGGTATGTTCCTAAGATTTGATCAAAGTATATTTTAATATTTAAGTCTCTATTTAAACAAACTCTGACTGCTACTTAAAGGCAATGAGGGTTCTATAAAAAATCATAACATACCCCTCCTTTCCCTTTTATAAGACCCTCCAAACTTCCCATTTTAATAGAGAAGGAACATATTTTATGGGAATAACAAGGAGATAACAAAAGGAAGGACACACCCCAAAAAGACAATATTCAGTCTGAGATTCTGTGTGAGAAAGAAGATTCTGTTGTCAGTGGTAACATCGCCTCATTTCTGCACATATTTTTATGTTTTTAGAATTGTATTAATTAAAAAAATAGAAGTCTTTTTCTGATTATAAAATAATACATATTCATTACAGAAAGTTTGCTGCCTGCAATTAAAACTAAAAAGTAAAATTATCTGTACTCTCAAATCCAGAGAGAGACACTATGAACTTTTTTTTATAATATGCATTTTTAATGCATTTGTTGGAGTTTTCTTTTTTCCCAGAGTAACTCGAGGAATTACTTTCAGAAGTATTTTATACTCATTATTGTATGGAGAAATCGTTTTAAATGTTCTTTGGATTTTGAGCCACTGGTCGGTCATCTCCGCGTCTTATGATGTAAGTGGCCAGGCAGGGACACTTCCTGTTCACCCTCAGATGTCCATCGACCCTCCGTCTCCAGCACTGGCCTTTCCTGCAGGACCTCCTGCTGCCTCTCTGTCCCTGTGGGAGCTGAACAGTGGCCCCCAAAGATAGCCATGTCCTGACCCCTGGAATCTGTGAGTATTACCTTATATGGCAAAAGGGATTTTGTAATGTGGAAGTGATGAAGCATCTCCAGATGGGCAGATTACTCTGGATTATCCAGGTGAGCCCTAAATATAATCACAAACTTCCCCCTTTTTTTTTTTTTAAGTAGGCTCCACATCCAGCACGGAGCCCAACACAGGGCTTGAACTCACAACCCTGAGATCAAGATCTGAGTAGAGATTATTGACAGTCAAACACTTAAGCGACTGAGCCACCCAGGGGTTCCACAAACGTCCATTTGAAGGATATTTTTTGAAGACAGAGGAAGGGACCCAGGAGCCAAAGGGTGTAGACAGCCTCTGGGAGCTGGAAGGAGCAATGGAATGGATCCTCTCTGGAGGTCTAGAAAAAACACAGTTGTAAGGACCCACTTTTGACTTCTTACCTCCAAAATAAATTTAGGGTTTTTTTTTTTTTCAAAGATTTTATTTATTTATTTGTCAGAGAGAGAGAGGGAGAGAGAGCAAGCACAGGCAGACAGAATGGCAGGCAGAGGCAGAGGGAGAAGCAGGCTCCCTGATGAGCAAGGAGCCCGATGTGGGACTCGATCCCAGGACGCTGGGATCATGACCTGAGCCGAAGGCAGCTGCTTAACCAACTGAGCCACCCAGGCGTCCCCAGGGTTTTGTTTTTTTTTTTGATACACACCATGACTAACTAAAGTCTGTCGTCTCTATCAGCGTTCACTTATAGTGTTGTACATTCTACAGGTTTTAGCAAATTCGTAATGGCATGTCTCCATCATCATAGCATCATACAGAGCAGCCCTGAAAATGTCCTTTGCTGCACCTGTCCTTCCCTCCCACTTCCCCCAATCCCTGTCCACCACTGATCTTTTTACACTATCTGTGGTTTGCCTTTTCCAGAATGTCATGTACCTGCAACCCTACCATACGGAGCCTTTCTGAACTAGTTTCTTTCGCTTAGTAACATGGGCGCAAGTGTTGGTCACGGGGTGGGGAGGAGGCGAGTCTGCACCTCTTGGTAGAATCCTGAGACTTTCTCTCAGGTGCGACATCAGAAGCATGGAGGGTCAGGAGCCGGGCACTGTGTCTGTGCCAGGGCCACCCCCTGAGGGGCAAGGCCAGCATTTCCTCCTAAGGTAGATGGGCATGGGATGAGAGGGAAGCTGAACCTGTTTTTGGGGACTCCTCACATCACTAGAGGACGCCTTGAGGTCATCTAAATTTTAACACTCAAGCCAGTAGAGGGCTACTATTTGGGTATAAAGAGGAGGTGTTCATGGGGCAACCCATTCAAGCTATAGACTGAAGAGAGATTTCTCTCCTCCAGCCTTGTAACAAAGGACCGCCAACCCTGAGTTGGACCTCGTAGCCAGGAACAGTCCCATGTCGCTGACTCAACGGTGTCATGCACCACTGGGCAGAGGTCATGGAAAGTTCTTTTCTTGGGCCTTGACACTCTGGCTGTGTTTGCACGGGAACTCAAGGAGAGAAATGGACTGATCAGGCTTGGTATTGATTTTTTTGAATCATTAAAGAGCGAGCACTGTTCACACAACGTAAATGCTTTGTATTTGAGCTGAAGAGTTAAACATCTTTGCAGACAAGCTTTACAACACGCACTTTCTTTGCAAAGAAGCGTTCCTAGGGGACCTACCCCTGGATGCCTCATGAATCATGTGTTCTCAGCCTCTCTCTTTTCTTGCGACCTACATTTCATTGTATCTGATGGACTTCCCTAGGAGGTTTGGAGGAAATGTATGCTGTGAGCAAAGATGCAGGCTTTTCTTCTAATGTGGTTTTAAAATGCTGGCACGCTCCTACTGAATGCTCCTTCTTTCTTTAAAGGAAGTAATGGAAAGATCCTCGGCAGGTAGCTAGAAGTAGAAAAACAGTATTTTGCTGATGTGCTACTTGGTTTCCAATTTTTCTTTTACTATGTCAGGAGGCCCAGGGAGCCAATTATAATCAATACATCTTAGCCAAAACATGATTGTTTGGCATGTCCCCCATCCTGTGGTTCTTGAAATGCTGGCTGAAAATGCTGGTGAAAGAAACAGGAGAAGGGACAGGAAGAGAGGAAGAAATAACCAGGTCCCAGGGTGCTGGCTCACCACCCCGCTCTCAGCTTATGTAGAATGAACTGTATCTTCCCCTCTATGTGATTCCCTCAGCAGCACAAACAGGTTGCAGCTGCTAAATTTACAGGCCGACTTCTGCAAGGTGTATACACAGGTGTGACCCTGTGTGACTAGGGCAGCTTTGGCAGCAGTCTCGGTAACAGTGAAGGAGAATGATTCGTTCTGAGTTGGTGTCTCTGCATGAGGCCTGCCTAGCTCAGGGTAATGTGTGGTGGGTAATTAATGCATGTTTTGCCTGGCAACAAAATTGACTTGTCCTAACTCTTGATGGTTCTGCACTGGAGGCTCACATTTCTGACTGCTTTGCAGCCGACTGAGTTTATGTCAATTATGGAAGATCGACAGAACTTTGGATTCCTTGGGTTGGTAAATTTCACCACCAGCAGCAAACAATGACAAAATGGGGAGACTGACATGGGGTTTCCAAACTCTTATTTTGCTGGAATAAGTTCATTTAAGCAAGCAAACTTTATTATTATCTTATATTAAACAGACATTTTTAGCATACACACACACAAATACATACACATAAAGATGAATCTCGAACACCAGGAGAGCGCTTTAAGTGAAATACATCTGATTTAATGAAAACTCCCGGCATGGTTCTGATTTTTGAAGAACACCCATTTTCCAGATGGGTGGAAACATCACAGCCCAGACTGGTCAGAAGATGGCTCTTGAAAATCACTGAAAGACGTGATGGTTTTGTATCTACTCAAAGAAATCCTGGAAGAGTTTTAATACTTTCTGTCACATCCACAGGGAAAATGCACAGGGAGGGTTTCCAGATATACACAGTTTTCTCTTAGGCACTCAGGAACATTCTTCACCTCTCCAAACTCATAGCCCGTGTTTAGGGAACACCCAGCCTGTGTCACGAGCTCTTCACTTTATGGGGATGAGAAGGACTCAGTCCCTGCCACCGTGTTCTGTGTTGTCATCGGTGAAATGGCCAGCTAGCTGCCTCCCACGAAGGCTTCCGTAGTGACATTAATTTCTCTGTGAATGTACTGTGGTTTGGGGAGAGCTACATTAACTAGACTGATGCACTTGCATTAAATGTCAGCTATCGTATAATAAATATTTACTGTCTCGGGAGCCAAGGGTGCACAGACCGCTTGACCTTGAGCAAATAAGCCACTCATCTATTTGTAAAATGAGAAGGTTTATAGCATCTACCTCCTAGGGCTGGTGTGTGACGCGAGATAAAGCACACAGTACGCTTATCCCAGCCTGGCACAAAGCTGAGGGTCTGCACACCAGAGTTATGATCACTGCCATGGCCATTGGCAGTGTACGTCACCTGCCTGTCCCCTGTGTGAGCAAGGATTTGGGTGATTCCTCTCTTTCAGCTGCCCTGGCCAGACACCGGGGCAGCCTCCTTGGAGTCATCGCCCACAAACCCCCCGCAACCTGTCAGGAAGTCCTGTTGATCCTCCCTTCAGAATACTTCCAGAATCCCTAAGTGTCAAAACTCTGAGGTAAGCGAGATGTCCTTCAGTAGGTGAAGAAATAAATAAACTGCATACATCCAGACAGTGGAATATTATTTATCACTTAAAAAAAAAAAAAAGAAATAAAGCTCCCAGGCCACAAAAAGACAAGGGGGAAATTTACACTGCACGTCACTCAGTGAAAGAAATCAGTGTGAAAAAGCTACATGCAGCCGTATGACATTCAGGAAAAGGCAAAATTATGGAGACGTAGGAAGATCAGTGGTTGCCGAGGGTTTGGGGGAGGGAGAGATGAATCGTGGAAGCCCTGAAGATTTTTAGGGCAGTGAAACTACTCTGTGTGACCCTGCAATGGGGGATTATACATTTGTCCAAACCTACAGAATGTACAACACCAAGAGTGAATGCTAATGTCTATTACGGACTTTAGGTGTTAATGACGTGTCAGTGCAGGTTCATGGGTGGTAACGAATGGACCACTATGGTGAGGGATGTTGGTAATAGGGAAGCCGTGTGCATGTGGAGGGGAGGGGTATATGGGAACTTTTGGCTCAATTTTGCAGTGGACCTAAAACACCTCTAAAAACTGTCTATTTTTAAAAAGACTGAGAGGGCGCCTGGGTGGCTCAGTGGGTTAAGCCTCTGCCTTCGGCTCAGGTCATGATCTCAGGATCCTGGGACCCAGTCTGGCATCGGGCTCTCTGCTCAGCAGGGAGCCTGCTTCCTCCTCTCTCTCTCTCTTTGCCTGCCTCTCTGCCTACTTGTGATCTCTCTCTCTGTCAAATAAATAAATAAACAAAATCTTTAAAAAAAAATAAAAAGAAATGTTACAGGAGATGAATTCAAGTAGTGAATTAACTATTAAGTGATCAAATAAAAATTATAAAAAAGGAAAAAAATATGGCTTCTCACCTTCTCCTCCTTCCACTGCCATCACCTTCATCCAATGACTGTCATCTCTTTCCTGGATTTTGCCAAGGGCTTTGCAGTTTCCCCACCGTGTTCTCACTCTCTTGCAGCCTGTTCTTCATGCACCTCTGTAAAGTCATCTTCCTCCTCACCAAAGCCCTCAATGGGGCCCCCGATCACCCAGAGTGAAGCCAGGTCCTCATGCTGTCCTTAACCATCCAGCCCTCGTGTCACCGTCCTTCCTGCCGGCACCAGGCTCTTCCGCAATGCCCCACCACTGGCCCCTGCCTCCCTCAGGTCTTCCCTCAAATGCCACATTTCAGTGAGGCCTCAGCCCTCTGTCCACACTGTGGGCCCCCAACACACCACAGTGGTCCTCCTCCTACTTTATTTCTCTCCTTCGCGCTGATGACCACTGATATGCTAGGCGTTGTCTTTCTTTCCCTCTTGTTTATCTGTGCCCTCCCCACAATACTACCTCCTCCATTTGGTTCCTTGTTGTTTCTCTGGTGCCTAGAAGGTGGCCTGGTGTGTGGAAGGGCCTTATGTCCGACGAGTGGATTATGGAATTGGGAGGGGAAGTTAGGAGACTGGGATGTTGCAAGGTGGGACTGACATCTTGTATCTCACTGCAGGGCAGGTCTTCCCAATGTATTGGGGACACTAAGTGTCTGATGACCAAGCAAGCCTCTCCATGGCCTACTTAATGGGCCTCAGCTGACTGAGAAATGCCCCCTCACAGTGATGTGTTCTTTCAGCCATGCCCATCTATGGGATCAGGTTTGAGGCAAGTCCTGCTGTCTTCAGAGGCCTTTGGTCTTTTTCAAGTAACTTTTCTTGATGCCAGTGGGGGAAAGATGGTGCTATGGGTTGGATTGTGTCCCTCTAAAATTCATACGTTGCAGTTCTAACATCCAGTACTTCAGAACATGACTGTATTTGGAGACAGGGTCTTTCAAGAGATGATTAAGTTCAAGTAAGGTCATGAAGGTGAGCCTCACAATCTGACTGGGCTTCTTACAAGAGAAGGAGACTAGGGCACAGATGCACACATAAAGAGGGAAGACCAAGGGAAGACAGGGAGAAGATGTAGATACCACTAGCCAAGGAGAGAGGTCACAGAAGGAACCAGCCCCACTGACACCTTGATCTTGGACTTCTATCCTTCAGAACCATGAGAAAATAAGCTACTGTTGTTTCAGCCACCCAGCCTGGGGTACTTTGTCATGACAGCTCAGGCAGACTAATACAGATGAGTCCAAGCAGAGGACAGATTCTGACAGGAAAACAAGTTTTTCCAGAGGGTTTGAAATTGGTCTAGAGCAGAGCTTTCTGATTGGTGTCAAGGAGCCTGACTATTCCACATGGTACTAGTACATGCTTGGAAAATAAACCAGGTGCTGTTGATGTCTAGACATGTCTCCTTGCCCCTCAGGCCCACTAGCCAACTCCCAGCAAGCAGTACCTACATCTCTTACCTGAGAACTTTCTTTGGTCTAGAGCCCGCCTTGCCACCTGCACTGCAGACTGGAAGTGCTAGGAAGTGTATGGCCTTGGAGCGGCCATCTGCAGATGACTGACAAGGACTGGGATATACATACCCCAGCTCCCTCCTCCCTGGGTCTCAGGTAACTCAGTCGCCATAATCTCCTCAGACTGAAGAAGCCACCACAGCTGGGATGACGGGTAAATGGCTATGGTTGCATTGTTCACTCCGTTTTAGGTTTGTCAGGGACTCCTCCAGCGCAGAGAGCTTTCTCTGGGTTGCCTTCTTGTTGGGAGATTTCAAAGTCAAGCTCTGTGACTTGTTTCCCTGTGGTTTAACCATGTCCCTGGTGCATGTTTTCCTTTGACTCTTGGAAGGTCTAAGATCCAGACACTCACAGTGGGAACGCTTTAGTCAGCTGGGGCTGCCAGAGTGAAATGCCACAGCCTGGGTGACTGAAACACAAGTTTATTTTCTCACAGTTCTGGAAGCTGGAAATCCAAGTTTAAGTTCCTGCTGAGTTTGGGTTCTGATGAGAATCCTCTTCTGGCTTGCAGATGGCTGTTTTCTCACTAAGTCCTCACACGGCCTTTCTTTGGGACATATATGCAAGTGGAAAGAGTGAGCAAGCTCTCTGTGTCTCTTCTTACAAGGACACAGATCCTATTGGACTAGGGCCTCACCCTTATGGCCTCATTTAGCCTTAATTACACTATGAAGGCTCTATCTCCAGATTCAGCCACACTGAGGGCTAGGGCTTCAAATCATGAATTTTGAGGGGGTACAAATGTTCAGTCCATGACAGGTAATGAGCTTCTAAAAACATGCTTATTGCAGTTTTCTCTTTCTTGTCTCACTTCACCCCTATGTGTTTCCTAGGAATAGATCCAAAATAAATTACTTATACTAAATCTTTGTCTCAGGGTCTGCTTCTGAGGAAACCCAAACTAAGAAAAGCTGAATCCTGCATGCCCTCCTAGGAATATCATAGCACTTGGTAGCATATCAAAGGCTGTAAGAAATCCTCCATAAAGAAACATTTCTTTGAATTTAACCCAGAGTTTTACAAGCTTTCTTCTCAGGGAAACCTTTCCTTATCTCCCTTGGAATATTCTTTTTTTTTTTTTTTTTTTAAGATTTTGTTTATTTATTTGTCAGAGAGAGAGAGAGCAAGCACAGGCAGACAGAGTGGCAGGCAGAGGCAGAGGGAGAAGCAGGCTCCCTGCCGAGCAAGGAGCCCGATGCGGGACTTGATCCCAGGACGCTGGGATCATGACCTGAGCCGAAGGCAGCTGCTTAACCAACTGAGCCACCCAGGCATCCCTCCCTTGGAATGTTCTTGAACATTCCCAGAATTTACCTGGAAATGCTGTTGTGGGGTTGGTGAAAGTCAGAAATGGACGTAGTTTGTTTATTTTATGACTGTTGCTGGATGAGCAGGGTGAGGTTGGGGCGGACCCACAGGACACCAAAGTCCTTTTAAGTTGAGGAATGTATCTGAGGGAAGAGGTCAGTGTCTGCACTGGGCAGCACTGGCCATCAGCATTGATAATTCATTCAGGGGAGCCTGGGTAGCTCAGTTGCTTGGGCGTCCGACTCTTGATTTCAGCTCAGGTCATGATCTCATGGTTGGGAAATTGAGCCCCAAGTCAGGCTCCACGATCAACCCAGAGTCAGCTTCAGATTCTCTCTCCCTCTGCCCATCCCCCTCCTCACTCTAAAATAAATAAATAAATAAATAAATAAATAAATAAATAAATTCTTAAGAAAATAATTCCTTCAAAGGCATTGGGCTAGAAGCTCCTCAAGAGGGCTCAAAGACCCTCAAGGCCATGACTTTCATCACAGGGCTCACAGTAGGGAGGGAGAAAGAAGAGCGAGCACAAATTTCAGTAGTCACCTGCTGTGATCAGCATCATAACTGCTCCACCTGACTCTTGGGAACGTTAAGCATGGAAAAGAGAAGGGGTCACATATCTGCCTTGAGCTGAGCCCCCAGATGCTTCCGAGGTGCTTCAGCTCTGGTCTTCGGTCATGGGACAATGCTTTATTCATCTATTGTCAGATTTATTAGAATTTCAGTCAGCTACCTCTGCGGCCACTAAAAATGTCTCTTTCATTTCCCCTGAGATGAATCAGATTAAATGATGTTGAAATAATATCTTCAGCCCAACAATGAATTGTACATATTCATATTCCAACTCTTTAAAAGTGTGATTTATGGGCTAATATTCTTCCCATTAAAATTAAATGGCATAAAATTTGAATTAGCTCAATTGAATTCATTTCCTTCTCTAACGTATTTATCTATGACTCAGAGAAGCACAGGCAAAGGCCATCTTGGTTTTGTTCAGTAAGACACAGTTAGCTCCATGCTCCCTAATTTGGACTTTGAAAGTACCCCTGGGCCTGGAGGGAGTAAAAAAACCCCATCTACCACCCTGAGTCTACTTAGCTTGGAAACAGGGATAAAAATGGTACCAGTTTCATAGGGTTTGTATTTTAAAATTGAATTAATTAATGCACATGAAACTCTTAGAGCAGAGCCTGGCATGTGATAGGTGCTCATGAAGTACTTGATAGTAAGATACTGTTTTTTCATTCCTGAGAATTTCCTTCCATTCAGGCACAAGGATAAGTACCCAAGGATTGGACTGGGAGCCAAAGGACCCTATTCTGGTCCCTAACTCGGGGATAAGCTAGCCCTCATCCTTTTGCGTGAGTCTTAAACTTTCCAGTTCATAACAGCAGCAATGCCTTTCCAGGTCTGGGGAGGTGCTAGGCACAGCTGACATTCTGGGGTGTGATCTGGGCTAGGGAGCTTGATTTTCAACCCCAGCACACTGATGCTTGTTTAGGCCCCCAAGATACAAAGAAAATGAGCTGACAGATTTTCATATAATACACTTGGTCTCAAAGGCAAGGTCTCTGCTGTCTTTCTGTGGTTCAGCCCAGCCCTTGAGTCACCCACGTTTCTGGTAACCCTGGACTGATAGGAGGGTTCATTGTCCAGGATGGGTGTAAAGAAGTCAGGAGGTCTCACCTCCTGCTTCTGAATGAGCAGAACATTTTCACCTTTCTCTGCTGACACCCATGAGGTTCCAGACCCTTTGAAAATGCCAGGTCATTTCAGACCTAAGGGCTGTAGGCACAGCAATTTACTCATAGAATATTGCAACTGGAAAGAATCATGGAGACCACCACTTCAACTGCCTTAAGTCACAGAAGAGGAAAGGATTCATTCCTCATTCCCATCTGCATTCTCTTCACTGCACACGCCTTTGGCTTGATTATGTATTACTGAGTGCTGATCCCTCATTACTCCTGATGTAAATTCTATGGTACCTAAAGGAAGGGGAAGTTTTAAATTAACCTCAACCAACCAGAATGACTGCCACTCTAGAATTCTCAATGAGAAAGTGGGGGTTTTCACTGAGCTCTTTGAAGAATGAGTCAAATGACAAAGATAACATGACCTTTAGTTCTCAAAATAAATAAATCCCTGTGCATTTTAAAGGTTTATCCATACTCAGCCAGTTCTTTGTTGAGAATCACTAATCTGGGGCAAAAGTGGGGGTTTTCAAACCACCCTTGCAATCCATTAGTGGATCATGAAATCAGTGAGCAGAATTTCTTAGAAAATAATATCTGGATTAAGCTAATATGTACAAGAGCTCAAGAATGCTTCCCCAAGGGGTGTCTGGCTGGCTCAGCCAGTAGAGCATGTGACTCATGATCTCAAGGTCATGCGTTCAAGCCCCACATTGAGTGCAGAGATTACTTAAATTAAATCCATTATCATCATTTTTCAGACGAAGACACACGTGGTCCACATGGATTAATCGTCCTGCTCCCACCCACCAGCTGAGTCTTAGGAAAAAGCAGAATTTGTCTTGAGCTCACTGACCCAAGATGTTCTCTGCTATGTGCCTGGCTTTCTCCAAGTTCCCATTAAAGCAGAGCTGTCTCCTTGGGTCCCTACAAGATTCTATCCTTACTAAAAAATTTGGATTTTGTTTAGCAAATAGTATTTATTTTTGCAGGAAAGTGGGCTAACCCATTTTATATTATTTTTTTAAAGGTTATATTTATTTATTTGAAAGAGGGATAGATAGTGAGAGAGAAAGAGAGCGCCTGAGCAGGGGAAGGTGCAGAGGGAGAAGCAGACTTCCCAATGAGCAGAGAGTCCAACACGTGCTCGACCCCAGGACCCTGGGATGATGACCTGAGCCAAAGGCAGATGCTTAACCAACTGAGCTACCCAGGTGCCCCCATGGACTAACCCATTTTAAAAAGATTTATTGTGAGGGTTGAAATAAAAGAGGTTTTCTGGTGGATATTTTTGTCAATTAGGAATGATTGTATCTATTAGAACACTCCCATCTCAGTTTCTGAGAATTCTAGTGGACTATTCATTTTCATGGCTTCCTGTCCCCCTACCCCAACCCGTCCCACCCCCATTCTTTAGCATCATGTTGAGTACACATGTGAACTTGAATCTGTTTCAGAATTGCCTGAGTGGAGGGAGTATTACTATTACCCTGCTGTTCTGGGAGAGGTCCCAATGAAGCTTGGGAGTTAGAGGAACTCATGTTTTAATCTAGTTTTGGGGAAGCATTCTTACATAGATACACCACATTTTGTTTATTGCTTCCATTTTTTTTTTTAATTTAGGTAATCTCTACACCCAAGGTGGGGCTCAAACTCACATTATTGACCAGTTAGATGGGTTAGCCAACCCAACTTAGCTCAGCAAATTATGATGTATTTTGACCTTTGGAGTAAAACATACCTGAGTTCACCTCTCAGTTCTACCATAAACTAACAACCTTGGAAACTTTTGTAATCTCATCAAGTCTCAATATTTCCATCATTCATCCAACAAATATTTCTTGAGAGCCTAATAGGTGCCAGGAATTGTGCTAGGGGAAAGAGCAGAGCAAAATAGTCCCTGCTTTCATGGAGTTAAAAATATATGGGAAAAGAGATTCATTGCACAAATAGTCATTTAATTATAATTGGAGTGAATCATCAAAGAAATGTTATAGGGTTAATAAAATGGAAATATTCAATATCATAGGCTCATTCAATAAAGTAATACTATAAAGTTAATCAATAAAAAATATTTTAAGATTCTTTGAGACCAGTAAAACCCAATTGATTAACATAGGGAGGACAAGAGAAGCCACTTTGAGGAAGTGATTTTTTGAGGCCATCCCTGAAGAAGGTGACACAGAGGGGTGGAGGTGGCAGTGGGGGGGAAAAGGTTCTATGTGGACGATAGCACATACAAAGGGCCTGAGTCCACTCAGGTCACAGAGCATAAGGTGCATAAGGGGAGAAAGTCAAGGCAGCCTATTGACTGGAGCTGGAGGAAGCATATGGTGAGGGGTGGAATCTGAGGGCTTTCAGGAACAGGAAACAATACCTACCTGGTAGGGCTGCTGTGAAAATTAATGAGTTAAGGTGTCCAATATACCTAAACTGTTTGAACATGAAAAATGAATAGCTATTACTAAGGGAGCCTTTACTAATTTACAAAGTGTAGCTGGAAGCCCTTATTTTGGAACACGCCAAAATTTCTGTAGCCAGTGTTTCTCCCCCAGAGAATCAGAAAATAGCATGAGCATCACCTGCTTGGGACCCAACCCCAGGAAGCACCCCTGCTTCCTCTTTTCCTTACAGCTCGCATTGAATCCATAGCTCTACTTCCAACAGACACCTGCAACCACTCCACCTCGCCCACCTCCACTAGTGGTGTCCTAATGTCCATCCCAGACTTGGGGCGAGTTCCCTGGGAAACTATCTAAGATGGGGGTTTGCATTTTGGACAGTTACTGGAATCAACACATGCAAGGGTGGGGGCAAGGAAAGGAGGCCTGGACAGAGGGAGCCTTGAGGTTCAGTGATACCAGAAACCTCCGCCAATCCCAAGGGGAAGTTCTGGATGGCTCCGGATTGCCCCAGATCGAGGGGAGAAGACCTGGTCTTTGCACACTACTCTTCAGGGACCAATCACCGGCTACAGGCTGGCCTTCCGGGAGGCAGCTCCCCAAGAGGAACTCAACTGTGAGTTGTGGGCAGCCAGCTGGAAAGGATGAATGTTCTGGCCAAAAGGGGTATGTCTGCCTCCTCTAGAAAGTGAGCTCCCAGGAAGGCAAGCAAGTTGTCTGTTCACCAATATATCCCCAGGGTCTAGAATAGTAGGTGCTTAGTAAATATATGTCTAGTGGAAGCCAATTATTATTTTATAATTCAACCAATTATTTTGAGAACTGGGAGTGGGATATGAGTTTCTCATAGTATTACTGGTGGGACTTTCAAAGGAAAGAGCACAAGAGAGGACAGAAAACAGAGGACATATTTTTTAAAAAATATTTTATTATTTTTTTTATTTGACAGAGAGAGAGATCACAAGTAGGCAGAGAGGCAGGCAGGAAGCAGGCTCCCTGATGAGCAGAGGCCTGATGTGGGGCTCGATCCCAGGACCCTGAGATCATGACCCAAGCCGAAGGCAGAGGCTTTAACCCACTGAGCCACCCAGGCGCCCCCAGAGGACATATTTTTAAGGTGAAAACCCATGTAGTGTTATTACTCTCACAGATACTGTAAAAAGGATTATAGAGCTACTGTAAAACAGTGATCTCCACTGTGGATCTCAGCCCCAGGGATTCTGATTTTGTTTGACTGAAGGGCAGGCCTGGGCATTTGGGTTTTAAAAATCTCCCAGGGGATTCTGTGGGAACAAGGTTGAGAAACAGCGTCGGAAAAGGTGGAAAGGGCTTGACAGTTGCATTTGACTCAGCAGAGACTCCATCAAGGAATAATTGTGCGCATTGTGAACCCTCACTCCTGTGCGCAACAATGGAGTGGATGCCGATGCTGGGGCCAGAGGTATCAATAGGGCCAAGAAATCAGGGTGCACAGGCATTTAAGAGAAACTTGACCTTCATGGAATTTAGCAATTTGCCAACAGCTGTGACCAAAGACCCCTGGTTCATTTGACAATGGCTCCTGCTTTTATTTATCATGAAGAGAGTGGAGGGGGGAAAATAAAAACCCTAAAGAAAAAAAATCCCAAAGAAAACCAGTTGCACCTGTTTCTATAAATGATAACTGTGTCCTAGTTTTCTTACAGCTGAGATTCACTTGGTGTCCCTCTTTCAAAGTCATTCCTGCTGTAAATTCATAATGTTTACACACAAAAGCAAACTGGATGAGCCTGTTTTGACGATTTTCTTCGAGAAGGGGATTGCTCCCATTTGTTGTTGTTGTTCCTCTTGCTTTTTAATTTTAGGTGTATGTGAACCCCTGGTTCTGTCATTTGGGGCTCCCATTAGTACCTGAAGCAGAAAGCATTTCTGCCACCCAGGAGCTATCTTCGTTTGCATCAGCCATTCTTTGCTTACTGTGGTAGTAATACAGTATCCAACATGGGCCATTTTATCAGTTTGTAAGTGTGTGGTTCAGGAGCAGCGTGCGTACTCACTTTGTTGGGAGGCTGTCACGCCCCGCCCACTTCCGGAACCCCTTCGTCTTCCCAAATAGAAACCCGGCACCCATGAAACAACAGGTCCCTAGTATTCCCTTGTCCCCTCCCTGGCCCCTGACGGCCAATTTTACTCTTTGTCTCTGGGAATGTGACTGCTCAGGGTTCCTCTTGTGAGTGAACCGTACAGTATTTGTCCTTTCGGGTCTGGCTTATTTATATGTCCCCAAGGCTCATGCATGTTGTAACGTGTCAGATTTTCCTCCCCACCCCCCCCGCCTTTTTTTGTTTTAGGAGCTCGTTTTCGTTTTTATTTTTTATTTTTTTTTTCAATTTTTAAAGATTCATTTATTTTCTTTTTTCTTTTTAAGTAATCTCTATACCCAATGTGGGGCTCGAACTCATGACCCTTAGATCGAGAGCCACATGCTCTACTGACTGAACTAGCCAGGTTCTTTTTTTTTTTTTTTTTTTTTT
>NW_019154155.1:323672-485638 GCF_002288905.1 Enhydra lutris kenyoni | reverse complement strand
TTTTTTTTTTTTTTTTTTTTTTTAATAATGTCCCAGAAGCCCTTCTTTTTTTTTTTTTTAATTTTATTTTTTTATAAACATATAATATATTTTTATCCCCAGGGGTACAGGTCTGTGAATCGCCAGGTTTACACACTTCACAGCACTCACCATAGCACATACCCTCCCCAATGTCCATAACCCCACCCCCCCTCCAAATCCCCCTCCCCCCATCAACCCTCAGTTTGTTTTGTGAGATTAAGAGTCACTTATGGTTTGTCTCCCTCCCAATCCCATCTTGTTTCATTTACTCTTCTCCTACCCCCTTAACCCCCCATGTTGCATCTCCTCTCCCTCATATCAGGGAGATCATTTGATAGTTGTCTTTCTCCGATTGACTTATTTCGCTAAGCATGATACCCTCTAGTTCCATCCACGTCGTCGCAAATGGCAAGATTTCATTTCTTTTGATGGCTGCATAGTATTCCATTGTGTATATATACCACATCTTCTTTATCCATTCGTCTGTTGATGGACATCTAGGTTCTTTCCATAGTTTGGCTATTGTAGACATTGCTGCTATAAACATTCGGGTGCACGTGCCCCTTCGGATCACTACGTTTGTATCTTTAGGGTAAATACCCAGCAGTGCAATTGCTGGGTCATAGGGTAGTTCTATTTTCAACATTTTGAGGAACCTCCATGCTGTTTTCCAGAGTGGTTGCACCAGCTTGCATTCCCACCAACAGTGTAGGAGGGTTCCCCTTTCTCTGCATCCTCGCCTCGTTTTTATTTTTAACTACGGTAAGATACACACAAGTTTTACCATCTGAACCCTCTTTGAGTATGCAGTTCACTAGTGTGAAGTATATTCCTCTTGTGCAAGGCATCTCTGAACTCTCCCATCTTGCAAAGCTGAAACTCTCCATCCCCATTCAGCCACAGCTCCTGCTTCCTGCTCCCGCCTGCCCCTGGCCGCCACCATTGGAATTGCTGTCTTCGGGAATCTGACAACTTTGGATACCCCATATAAGAGGAACCATATGCTGTCTTTCTAGGACTTCCGTATTTCACTTAGCATCATGTCCTCCAGGTTCATTCATGTTGTAGCAGGGTGGGAACTTCCTTCCTCTTTCGGGCTGAGTAATGTTCTATTGCATGCACATGCCATGTTTGGTTGCTCTGCTCACATGTCAGTGGACACCTGGGTTGCTTCCCCACTTTGGCTCTCGTGAATAATGCTGTTTATTTGGTTGCACAAAGAGATTACTAATTTCTGAGTGAATTGCCTGAGACCTGGAGCCACGGCCCACCGCTGAGGACACCAGAGTGGTATAAGATGGACACTTGCTGTTGGAAATATCCGATGACATCCTGCAGGATGGTGTTCTGAAGATTTTCTCTCCTGGCAAAAACAGAGGATGGTATGTAACTCCAAGCTCCTTCAGAAAGTCGTCTGCAACCGGAACACAGCTCTCATGCAGCCTTATGAGATCGGTTGCTTAGGAACCGTTGGCTAATCCCTCATTGATTTAACCAATAAACGAGGAATGAGGCAGCAGCAGCACCTGGAATTTTAGTGTTAGCTCATCAAACCCCGAGGCCCTATATTTTTTAGTAAGTCGCTCAGGTTGTAGCTGCGAAGCTGTGTTAGACAGAAATCTATTTTATAAGAAGCCTCCAAACCAAGTCCAGGCCACTTGTCTCTGTGCCAGAATGTTCTCTGTGCACAAAGGAGATTGCAACTACCAGACTCTCAAGTGAAAACTAGTTTGGTGGTTAGACCTGAGGTACTTAAGAATGATAAGACTGGGTGAGGACAAGGGAAAAATTCCAACATCAGACCAATAACATGAACAAAGGAAGACATAAGCAGAAGGGAAAAAGAAGATGTAGCAACTGATTTTTATGGGGCAAGTCAAAACAATTGGGAATACAAGTTCATGATGCATTCTCTACAATCCCAAAGTCCAAAAACTGAGGTTTTTTTTTTTCTTTCTTTCTTCCTCTCATTTGGTGGCGAAACCTGACCTAAAATGGTCTGAGGCAAATTAAGACCTTTCTTCATTCTTCATAGGGTGACTGTTCAGAGTCTTTGCCACAGAACTATTAATGAGTTTAATTATGAGGTACTATCCTAGCCCCTGGGGCTGTGACATAAAATACGATATTTGCACTATATTACCTTCTCCCAAACTGAACATTTCTGAAGCCTGAAACACATTCGGCCTTGAAGGTTTTGAGTGAGAGGCTGTGGATCTGTTCAGCATACTCAAGAGGCAGAGAAAAACATAGCTACTGAAAATGACAGAAAAGGAGGACCTCAGATTGCTTTCGGCATGTTATTTTATCTGCATGGTTCTCTCCTTGGGAAATGAAACAACCTAGTGATAATTAGATACACTCCTTTGCTTGTTTTCTGGATGAAAAAGGTTCAGAAGCGTGTTATTTTCCTGTGGCAAGGAGTACCGAGCCGAAGTGTGGAACAAAGGGAATGACAAGGGAAACGGAGCGAAGCCCTGGGGTCCGTCAGTGTGTGGTCCCGCAGGGACAAATTGGGGTCCCCTCAGCCCCGCTGCACAGGTGCAGTTTGCAGCGTAGGGGCGCAGGCCTGGGTGTGAGCGTGCACACACGCGCGTCTGGAGCTGACGGCTGGAGGCCAGGTGAGTCCTTTCCTGTTGGGATGAGAACAAAGTAGGGGGTAAGGAGGTGGAGGGTGGGAGAGAGAAGGGAAGACCAATGACTGTCTGTCCTCCGGTGAGACAAAAAAGCGACGAAGCCCAACATAGCAAAAGGTAAGCGCGGAGTATGCACGCACCTGCTGGTTGCTGTTTATGACCTCCAGCAAACACCTGAAGCCAAATTAGAGCATCGCCCAACATAGGCATCACACACAGAGCCATCGGGCTTCAGCACAGTTCTCTGCTGTCTACGTCAATTTCAAATGACAAACCAGCGCATCACTTGTCGCAGGACCCATGCTCAAGTTTCTAGCTGAGGGAAAGGAATGCTGAGAGCTCTTGGTTCTAAAGGAAAGTTCTAGACTCGTCGATGCAGTTAAAATAAGACCAGGTCAATCCAACAACCACCAACCGCAGACTTGTTGAGGAGGCTGGAGTTTCCCTGAGAAGAAGTCTCCGGAAGGAACTCCTGGACACAGAGTACAGTGGGGGCTCTGCTCCACGACAGAGCAGAGTGGAGAGAACGCTTCCTCTGCCCGCCTTCCCCCTGCTACCTCAGGCCACAGGGAGGTTGAGGGAGCCTCCACAGAAGGCTTCACAGAGACTGAGGTTAGCTCTCAGCAGCTCACTTTGTTGCCAAATGCTCACTGAACTGGGGAGACAACCGTTGGGCCTGACCCATGCTGCTACCAGAGCAGACAGTTCTGGAGAGAGTGTGACAGGTGTCCCTGGACGTGTGGGGTACACCTGAGTAGGGAGACTGTAACCAGCCAGGAGTGGGGAGAGAAGGCACCTATGGGAGCTGGCCACCCAGGACAGATGGCAGGGCAAGGAATGTCCCCACAGAGGGAAATGGGGCCCATGTCATCCTGAAGGATCCTGCCCAGGAGAGGTTTTTAGCCAAGAAGCTGTAGGTGTTACCAGAAGTGCAGAACTAGGGACGCCTGGGTGGCTCAGTGGGTTAAAGCCTCTGCCTTCGGCTCAGGTCATGATCTCAGGGTTCCGGGATCGAGTCCCGCGTCGGGCTTTCTGCTCAGCAGGGAGCCTGCTTCCCCCGCTCTCTGCCTGCCTTTCTGCCTACTTGTGATCTCTGTCAAATAAATACACAAAATCTTTAAGAAAAAAAGAAAGAAGAAGAAGAAGAAGTGCAGGACTAGAAGATTGGTCAAGACAGACCAGCCCTGGGGTACAGCTCACGAAGGGGAAAGCAAGGATTTGAAAGTCTTTTAAAACAGAAGGCCCAGGGTGCCTGGGTAGCTCAGTCAGTGAAGCGTCTGCCTTTGACTCAGGGTCATGATCTCAGGGTCCTGGGATCGAGCCCTGCATCAGGGCTCTGCTCAGTGGGGATCCTGCTTCTCCCTCTCCCTGCGGCTTTGCCTACGTGTGTTCTTTCTCTCTGTGTGTCAAATAAATAAATAAAATCTTTTTAAAAATTAAATTAAATTAAACAGAAGGCCTACAGAGAGAGCTCTTTGCCTCTGTCCCTGTGCCCCTGCTCCATCCCATACCAAACATGGAGGCAGAGGGTGGGGGAGGGGCTGAAGTGAAAAACCAGACCCGGTTTCCTCTTCTTTCCTCACCTTCTGGTTCCCTGGGCTGTAGGCTGGGCCCAAACAGTAAGGGAGCAGAGGTTGCTGGTCGTCCCGGCTGAAATCTGTCCCATCTAATGGTCTTTCCTGGCTGGGACACAGTGTGCTAGATCAATGATTTACGTTTTTTCCTCAATCCTGGAAAATTCTCTCTCTCTTCTCTCTGTTCTCTCCTGCCGCAATTCTGATGCGGTGTCTCATCCCTCTCTCTTATCACCTCTTTAATATCTTCGACATCCTTTCGTTCCAGGTAATCGGGTACAAACCTTCGTTTATTGTTCTTCCTCCGACTGTCTAATCCCCTATTTGACCCTTCAGTTACGTTTTTACTGGAACTCTTACGGTATTTTTCTCATTCCTAGAATTTTGATTTTTAAAATTTCACCTTTCTCTTCCTAATCATGTCTTGCTGATAATCTTCATGGCTGAATTTTTTTATTTCTTGTATCACCGATCTGTAGCAAGTCTGTCTTCTCTGACAACTCCAACGGCTACTGCCCCGGGCCGTCTATATCTACTGTCCCTTGTTTCCGCTCACTCTGACTCACAGTTCCTTGCTCTCTTGGATTTGGTTACCTCGGACCATGAGGTCACTGTTTGATCTTAATCTGTGTGGATATTGTGGGCTTAAAACCGGGACGGGGAGTGTGGACTCTCTCCCACAGAGAGCACTTGCTTTGTCTTCTGCCAGAAGCCAGAGAGCATCACTCATTGTTTTTAGCTCTTGTGGGGAGGACAGGCTCGTTTAGGGGGGGGTGCCTCTCCTTCCTGACCTTTGTCTGGTTCCATTTCCCCATAGCTTTGCTGTTACCAGCAATTCCCCGCAGATGAGCCGTACCCCCAACCTCCCCACTCCCCTGCCCCCTCCGCAGAATCACCTACCCAGCTAATTGTTGCTCTGTGAGCCCAGCAGTGTGTTCACTGCTATGTCTTTTCAAGGCTTTGTCGTCCGGTAGGGTGATGGTTCCTTGTAGCACCTAGGCTGTTGTCCCCATGTTTATAATCATAAAGAAGTATTTTAAACATATGGATACATCTTAGCACAAATTCCTCCTGACAAAACCATGGTATTCTCATCTTTGCTATTGATGGTCGCTGCTACTTCGTGTGACTGGGGGCAAGTGGCTTAAACTCTTTGAAGCCAGAGGTTCCTCATCTGTAAGTGTGGATGTCGATACCTGCTTGCTAGAGTAATAAAATGGCTAGAGTAAAGCGGTTGGCTTGATGCCTGGTGCCCATTTCCCTACAGATGGAAGCCCATTTCTGGTCATACGTTTGCCACTGTTGGCGAAGATAAAAGGTTTAAAAATCTGTGAGGACTTTAAAAAAAAAAATCCAAATTACAATTAATCTCATCTAACAGATTTGTGCAGCAAGGAATTGTATTTCTCAAGAAAAGTATTCACACTGGCCGGTGGAAAATGAACCACGGGTGTGGAAGCACGACTTGCTTAAAAACTATGCAAAGTCTAAAAAAACAAACAAAAACAAAACAAAAAAAAACCCATAAAACCAAAACTATGCAAAGTCTAGCATGATGGAGCAGGAAGCAGGGCTGAGGGAAGGAAGTAGGGCATGAGTCTCGAGACCGGGCTGGGCGTGAATGTCACCAGAGAAGTTTCAGGATTGTTACCTCTGGCTGCACATTCCTTAGTCTCTGTCACGTGTGCTGTACTGTCCACCCCCCTCCCCAGCCAGGCCCCCCACCTCAGTGTTGCCAGAGCATGGGTGCCAGCAGGGCTGGGTCAGGAACCAGGACCCAAAGCAGACCCCAGGGGGGCTCCTAGGATAAGCATCGCCCTGGGTAGCTTCGGGGTCAGGTGGGCATGAAGAACAAGGAATGTCAAGATAGCCCAAATCCCCAGCCCCACCTTCCCAAGGTCGGCAGTATGGGGAAGAGATCCCAGAGCATCTGGTTTCCAGGCCGGTGTTCTCTGCCCTGCTTATGTGTCTCATGGTGGTGGGGTCGACTCTGACCATCAAGGTGCCAAGCCCTGCAGGTGCAGCTCCCGCTGGGGCAAAGCCACAGGATGGGCGCACAGGCTCACTGCCTCTCTGTGCCCGGCCCACTCCCCCTCTCTGGCCAGCCCTGTGACCTTGGCCTCACGGTGTGTGGGGTCCTGGGAAATGGTGCCATGACCTGGAAAGGGCTTGCTCTGCCTTGTAACACTCAGTAAAACTGCTGCTGGGAAAATCTCCCATTGCCCCGGAGGATGTCAAAGCCTTCAGTGCAACGTCAAGGTGTTTTATTCTGACCCGAAGCCCATTTAATTAATTCCTTGGGGAAGCTGAGTATCCCGTTGAGTGCAGGGAATACGTGGAAAACCTGGGCTGAACTGGCCATCCGGCAAGGAGGTTGGAGCTGTGGGTCAGCCTGGGAGCTCTTGGGTTCACAGTGATTAGGGTCCCATGGTGCAATTTACATGTTCCCACAACTGGGCCCAAGTCGCTGTCAGAGAGTTACCCACATGACTTGGGGGGAGGTGACAGGACTCGGAGACCCCAAAACTGATGAATTCTCTCTGTTGTCCAAGCACATCCACATTAAGTATGAATAACTCGGTTCCAGAATGAAGATCTGAGTATTGACAATAAACGTGAGACCAAAACAATCATATGGATTTTAAGTATTGCCAGTGGGGTTTTTTTACATCAGAAAGAAAATGTGTGAGCATGTCTGGAAATACAGCTTTCTTGCATTAGGACAGATGCACGAGAAACTTCAGCTCTTTTAACAGAGGGTCAGCGCTCTGGCTTTCCCAAATTTGCATATGCAGAGGCCAGAAAAGTAGAAATCTTGGGAATTAAAAATGCAAGAGTCAGCCACTTAAAAGCATTTCTCTAAACAGCTGGATTTTCGCTGATTTGGGTATATTAGGACGGTTTGGTTTTTCATTTACTATTGGTTGCCTAAAACATGAAGGCTTCTTTTTCTTATGAAGCCTCTTTAAACTAATTTTCTGAGGATAATTCTAAAAGCCTTATTCCCAAATGTTGAGGGAAAAGCGCCTACCAAGGTGGTTATTCTGTAGAAAACAGGTTCCTTAGGTACATACCGTGGCACGTTCAATTCGATTCAGTAAGTAGATACGAGAGCATGTTGGACACGAGGGACGCCACGTAGAGGCTCCCTGTCCTCCAGAAGCTCATTACGTGGTGGAGGAGCCGAGCATAAAACAAATGAACAAACAAGGATTGCAAGTGAGAAGTGCAATGAAGGGAGGAAATTTTTTTGGCAGGGAAATTCTGATAGAATAGAAGCTTGTAGAGTGCTGGGTGGCTTAGTCGGTTAGGCAACTGCCTTCAGCTCAGGTCATGATCCCAGGATCCTGAGATCAAGCCCTGCATTGGGCTCCCTGCTCAGTGGGGAGCCTGCTTCACTCTCTGCCTTCCTCTGCCTTTGCTTGTGCTTGCTTTCTCTCAAATAAATGAAATCCTAAAAAAAAAAAAATAGGAGCTTGAATAACTCCACAGCCCCATTTTTTGTTATCTGCTCTCCCAGGGCAGAGCAATGACACGGGTGGTAGGACAGGCTGGTGAGTGGAGGTGAGACAGAAAGTTCTGGTTGAGAAGCTCTGCACGGGAGTTCAGGACCTAAACTGGCTAGCAGAGGCAGGTTCATACTGCGGCAGGTGTGGCCTAGGTCTCCAATGTGTTATGGAGGGGGTGTTTCCTACCCTCCTCGGGCTTCTGTGTTGTCTGTTCACTCCTACACTTTGTGCGGCGACTGTGCTCTTTTAGGTTGCTGGGACTAAGAAAACCCTTAGGCTGCCCCAAGTGATATGTTCCCTTATTAAGGTACAAGACAGGTTAAAGGAAATATCAAGGCCATGCAGTGGCCAGGAGTTGGCAGGTGCTGCTCAGCACCCTACAGGAGCCTGGTGGTCACTCCTCTCAGGTCTGAGATATATGGGCACCCCAGTAGTTGGCTTCAGGGAACAGGCACCCATGGCTCCCTACCCAGGCCTCATCTCCACCGTGACCTGGCCATGCCGTCACTGCCACTAACTAGCTCCACTCCACCTTACAGCTCTCACGTACTCCCATATCTCTGTGCTCTGTCCCTGCACTGCTCTCTCAGTCCCTCTGCATCTTTTAAGATCCTACCTTATAGATCCTACTCCAGCTGGGGTACCCCTCATCCGGTATACAGAATCGGTCTGGGACAGAGTTTTGGGGGATCAGTCTCCCCTGGCAGATGTCCAGGTCAAGTGCCCAGAGCCCCTGCTCCCGCCAGCAGTGCCTTTCTGCAAAATAGAAGCAGACGCCCTGTCATGGAAAATGATTATAGAAAGACTGTCTCTGAGTGGGTGGATTCAAAAAAGGGGTTTTTGCACCCCGGCTGGTGGAATGGCTTTTTGCAGCTGAGTGTGGCCTGGATCACCGTGCCCATTGCCCCTGGGCCAGGTGTCCCGACCAAGGCACACCCGCATGGTCACACGCAGGGGCCCTCAGGTATGCATCCTCTGTCCAACCGGCTCGACTCCCCTGAAGAGTGGTCGGGTGGCGCAAAGGCCTCTGGGTAAGGAACCATGCCGAGAGCTGTGGCCACAGCAGGAACCCAAGTCTTCCCAACCCAGGCTGTGGACTCAGTGGCCACGGAAGTGTATCCTCCTCAAGGGAAGGGAGATGGCAATAGATGAGCCAAGCAGTACCAGACACAGTGTGACTCACTGATAAATTAATTAGCACCTCGGTTTTGTTTTTTTGTTTTCTTTTCTTTTTTTTTTTTTTTTCTGCAGTGGCAATGCAGTTTCCATTCCCCAGTAATGGAAAAAGGTATCTTTCCTCTTCCCCTGGACCTTTGGGTTTCAGAGTTGTGGGCTCCTCTGCCCTAGGGAAAGGTGACAGCTTTTTTCTGATCTAAGCAGAGTGGGGGTAGGTGGCCCCCCAAATCATCCCTAACCCCAAACGGCACAACTCTTTATATGAACTACCTAGGCTAATAAGAATTACGTAGCCGAGAAGAGCAAGAGGTGTGAGGGGAAAGGGTGAACGTGTTTAGGAGAGGAGACACGTTTGTACAGTCCGGGTGGGAAATAGAGCCCTGCCCTGTGCTTCCAGCAGCGCCTGGGATGCAGGACCTCTGTTGGCAGAGGTCCTCTGCGGAGACGCCCGGCACCTTCATCCTGGGAACTATATCGAGGGTTCTTCTGCATGGCCAAGCTGGGGTTGTGCGGGGGAGCGCTGATCCCACCAGCAGAGCGGTCCACTTGCAAATGGCCTGTGCTGGGTAAGACACAAAGCAGAGGCCATCGTGAACTGACCGGCAGCTTTGCTATAGAAAAGAGACCGCATGTGGATTTGCAGGTAGGTTGTTCGGGTTTATTTTAAACCGTAGAGAATGCCTTCCTCTGGCAACGATTGGAAACTTTTATAGCAACTGAAAAGCCAGAAGCCAAAAGAGCTATAATTTACAAGCAATCTATTGCTATTTTGCGTGTGTGCGCGCGCACGGTCGTATGTGTGTGTGTGTGTGTGTGTGTGTGTGTGTGTGTGTGTGTGTGTTCAAATAGGTTGGAACAAATGTTTTCAAGTGTCCATGCCTCTTATTATGGTTTTGACTTTTAGACAAGGACAGATGGCTGGCATTTTGGGTCATGCAGATCCAAATTCCTTTTAGAATCAAGTGATAGACACAGCTCAGCCTTCTCTAGATGGAAACAGACTGCAAGGCATGCAAGAATTCTGACATCCCTGCTCAATTTTTTTATGTGTGAGTACTAGAGTGACCCCAGAGATGGGTGGCCCTCCGTGACATCACATGGGGACCCATGACAATGAAATAAAATCTGGCTCCATGTTGTCACTCCCTCTCAATCAGTGAGTGGTCACTTGGAGCCAACTATGGTTTGATTTTTAAAAAAAGAAATGGAGCATTTCCTGCCCCTTGGGAGTCATGAGGCAATTCATACCTGCTATACCTGCTTCTCTACCACCAGCTCCTGGGTCCACACAGCGTCGCGTCTTGCCCGAACCACTCCAATAGCTCCCTTGCCAAGTCCGACTCCATATGCAGTGCCCTCCAGTACATTCTCCACACTGTGGCCAGAGGGAACTTTTCAGGTTCAAATGTGATCCTCTCACCAACCCTGTGCTCCAATCTACTGTCCTTTTCCATGGCTTCCCATGCTTCTTGGCATGAAACCCCTAATGCTTAAAGGGGCTTACAGGCCCCTACCTACCTGCTTCATTTTGATCCGCAACCCACCTCATTCTCGGGACTCCATCCATTACTTGCTTCCTTCCTCTTGAAAACACTGTAATTCCTCCCACCTTGAGGCATTTGCACTCATCATCCCTCCTATCTAATGCACACCCCTCTTTCAGGGCTTTGGTCCCACCCCGCTTCCCTGGGCAACCTTTTCTGAACCTCCCGGACTGGGTCGGATCCCGGATCTATCCAACACTCATGTGAGATGTACCCCTGCTTCACACACGTGTCACAGCCGTAAGTCTACATTGGTGATATGGTTTCATTAATGTCCTTCCGCACAGACTCTAAATGCCACATACACGGGGACCTCTGTGAACATTCAGACCTCTGTTATTTTGCTCACTGCTACATCTTCAATGCCTTGTGCTGCTGCTAGAAGAAGCAGATCTTCTATACTTTGTCAAATGAATGAATGAATACACAAAGAACTATCAACAGGTGACCCATGAGATCATGAGGTCATTTATCAACAGGTGACCCATGAGTCACTGCCAAGAAAACTTTGGATCCTCTGGTCTGGAAACAAAAAAAGCTATATGATCTCTAAGGACCTGTCAGGCCATAAAATTCTATGGCAATGAGGGAGGATTTCTAGACAAATGACCAAAGAAAGGGAACACAAAAGAAATAAGCGTTCAGTAAGGAAGACCACAGAAAACATGGCTAAAGGGTACTATTTTCTCCCCGAGCTTTTTGTAGGGATTTCCTTCTTATCCACCTAGGTCGAAGAGTATATCTTATTTATCTTTATATTCCCAGTGTTCCGCATCTCACATGTGGCAAGTAGTAGGCACTCAAATATTTGTTGAATGGAAAGAGCAATTCATCACTTAGAGAGGTATGAACATGGTGACATTATTCTCCATTATTAAATCAGATTTTACATTAATAATTGATTGTGGTCATTGAATTCCTGTATTATGATTTTATTTACTGTTCAGCAACGTTCAGGGTTTGTATTAACCTTCTGGCCTCTTTCACGTAATTGAATGTAGTGGCTAGAAAAGGTTTGTGATAACAAGGTTAGGAAGATTCCATGCCCTCAATTTGATTGTCCACTGTTCTGGTGTGTAGCGTGGGTGGGTTTGCCCATCTCAGGGCAGCAGACCCTTGATTCCCTGCACTGCCTGTCTGCTCAGCTACTTCCTGCTCCCTTTGCTTCCTTCCCCTCAGCTGACCTCCTGTCCTGGTGGAAGTCACAGATTGCAGCAACCACTTCCGGTTAGAAACACAGAGAAGCTCTGGAAGCTACCAGGTCTGCTTCCGTGAAAATATATTGATTTACAACCCAAGGACTTTCATCAACTGTTCAGAAATGCCTATCACTATTTTCTGGATGGCTCTTTCAAAGAGTTTTAGTAGGGTTTATTTAACTGATTTGTTCCCCAGAGACCCAGAGCAAGGGGTCTGAATTTACAAAGGGTCCATGTGCTAACTTCTGGTTCCTTAAGTGAGCCCTCTCTCCAGGCCTTTGCTCATGCTGTTCTTTCCTCCTGGGACTCCTCTCTCTTGCTCTCTTCCTGCCTGGATAAGCTCAGCTCATCCTTGGGTTCTCAGCTTAGACTGTCGTCCTTCCTTCTAGGAGGCTTCTTGGACCCTCTAAGCCTGAGTGAGGTGCTGCTCCTTTGAGCTTCCAGCACCTGTGGTTTCCCTCAAAACAGTTTTCCACACACCATGTTTCCTTATTTCTATCTTCCATTCCACCTAAAGCTAAATGAAGGCAGGGACTGTGTCTTAGCTACTGCCAAGTTCCCAGGACCTGAAATAATGCCTGGTACACAGTAGGGACTTAATAGAGGTTTTGTTGACTAGCAGATGAATAGGTTCACTGACCCTGGGAATAACGTCCCTGAAATACAGAGAATGGGTAGAGTTTAGCTTTTTCCTTGGGTCCAGAGGTCTGGCACTAGCCTGGAGTCGAGGGTTAGCCCAGAGTTTTCCCTACAGGTATACACAAGTGGTTCGGTAAAAAGTGGGGTTTTTTGCTTATTGTTTCATTATGATAATTATATTGTTTCATCTATAACAAGTTTAAAAATCTTGCCATATACCTTTTTTTAAAAAAATATTTATTTATTTATTTATTTGAGAGAGAGAAAGAGAGAGCAGGGTGGGAGGGGCAGGGGGACAGGGAGAGAGAATCTCTAGCAGACATCGTGCTGAGCCAGATTCTGGGCTCGATCTTACAACCTGGAGATCATGACCTGAGCCGAAACCAAGAGCTGACCACCCAACGAATGGCAGCACTCAGGTGCCCCCCAATTTTGCCATATACCTTGATGACCAGGTAACTGCTCCTTCTTGCTCATCATAACAAAAACAACACATACAGTCAATGATGAAAACACAGAAACCCTTCAGCTATAAAATGGCATATCAGTTTTGATTAAGGTAACCTTCTACGGGGATCACATTTCTTACTAGTCATAACTAGATTTTTCCAAGAAGAGTAATTCGTGCAGTTGCTGTTTAAGTCTATTTTAAGAGATAAATTATGGAAAAACCTCGTGTGTTTTCAAAAAACATTAGCCATCCACATTCAGTGTTTCAGGAAAACTCAGCTGCAGCAGTAGATCTCGTTGTGGAAGGACTCAGAGTACTCCAGTACGGCTAGATCCGCTACGGGGTCCACAGCGCCTTTTTGGCTCACCACAGGCTGCTAATACTTTCAATTCAACTAACTTGCTTGGAGGGTAGAGATCATTTTCATAGTTTGAAAAGGAAAGACATTTCTGTTCTTCTTCACATAGACTGATCGGGTTCTCACCTTCCAGGAGAATTACTCTTCTCATGATTCTGCCAACGGCACTGGAGTGTGGACAGGGTAGCTGGAGGAAAAAGTAGCTCCCAGAGAAAGCCTCGATCGGGACCCTGGTCCTGTGTTAGCATCCTTCTGCTTGTCACAGGATGCAGACTGTTTCTAACAGTGTCCTCACCCTTTCAACGTCAAGAGATGCGGACAGTATGCATTTCATTTTTTCGCATAAATGATTTTGGGTTGTTTGTAAAAACTTTTGCAAATCAGGAGGTGCTTTGTTCACAAGCACACAAACACGAGGTAGGCACCCTGGTGGGCAAACACACTGCCTTCTGGGGTCCAGAGAACTATCTTATTCCTAGGATTTCTTCCAGGAATTCTATCCATTTTGTCTCTGAGGAGGGTTGGAGGTTTTCACTGTAACCAGTAGAGCATCCAGGGAAATAAATTCACAACTCGCTCTTCTGGTCTAGAGAATGTTGTCATGGCCCCATTGCCCTTAAGAAAAACTGACCTGTGAAAGTCCAGATAAAAGAATGGGGTTTGAACTACTGGAAATGAGCCTTTGCTTCTTCTGAAATTCTCCTGAATTTCAGGTGCATTTTTGTGTCGAGATTGCAGGTAATGAGCCTCATCATTCCCAGGGGGACAGGTTGTGAGCACAGGCCTCTGTGTGCAAGGACAGGACCAGACACCAGGTTGTCAAGGTCTGGAAACTCCATCTCTGCTCTCTAGGGCTGGCCATGCTCATATGTACTGCAGAGAGCCATGGAGGGATTGGAAAATGTGAAGCTCAAATGGGAGAAGGAAGCTCCCAACACAGGAAACCAGAGTGAGGGGATGGGGGGCTGGCCTCAGTATACCTCAGCTCCATCCCTGCACCAGGTCCTCCCCTTGGTGCCCTTCTTGATGCCAGACTCCTGCCTACCCTCAGATGTTAACAAAAATGCCATTCCTCAGACATCCATCCTGATGACAGCCCCAGACCTACACTAGGTCCCCTTACTGGTCCTCATAGTGTCCACCTATCCCGGTGTTGTGCTGGGTTTAGGGAACCCTGGGCAGTGTGACTGCTCCTGGGATCGACCTTTCTGGAATGTGTCTTGCATCCTTTCATTCATTCCACCATTGTTTGCAATGCTCTAATTTTCTCCCAGGGAATTTACTATCTGGAGGTGCCTTTCACCACCCTCCCCAAGCCTGGCTGCCTTGTCCTTTGAGACAGACCTTTAGGCAGCCACATCTGTCTTTATCCCTGCTCTTTGTCACCCCACTTAGCAAAATGAAGCATAATTATAGTCTTCTGTGTATGTCTGTCTACCATCCCCCTCCTGTGAACTCCAGTATGGTAACCCAAGACCAACCACAAAGTAGGTGTTCTGCTATTATTCTTGGATGAATGACATCACTTAGTCATTTTGGATCCAATGAGAGCATGAAATGTAAGGATGGATAGTTTCTTAATCATGGTTAAGTTTGTTGCAAAATTCAGACTACAGGGTTATTCCCATGCCTTTTCCACTGTGTCTGTTGGTAATTAATTTCAGCATGTTTTAGTGTAACACTGTTTAAAGAGAGGCTTTAAACATTATAGAAATATAATATAAATATAAAGCAGACTGTAAGGAGGGTCCAAGCAAAGATTCATAATATGGATCTTTTCTGAGTCCTGAAACTAGCCCTACGGATCTAAGAACAGAATGTTATTCAGGATTAGTAACTTGAGTGTGAATAAAAGAATGCAGAACAGCCTCTTTGTCAAATTGTGAAGCTAGGCTGTGAGAAGGGGAGCATTCATTCAGTTCATTTCTTCACTAGCTGCTAGTTTTAGATTCATTGAATGTCTATGTCAAGCCTGTGTTAGGCACTCACAGTCCAGGGACAGATAATTTAAGTATGTGTGTAAGATCTGTGAGCAATATGAGATGCCCTGAGCACACAGAAGGGGCAGTCACTGTTTTTGAATTAATAAAGTCAATTGGAGAATCAGCTGGAGACCAGGATGCTTTTAGGGGCAAGTGGGTGGTTACGACGCTGGGCAAATAAGTGGAGACTAGTGCAGGAAAGTCCTTAACGCCACTGATGACCCTTTACAGCTCAGGCTGAACTCTGGTGACTTGGGGAAACTCCGTCACTCCACTCTGCTCCTAAAGGCTCTAATGTTAGAGGATAATGGCTCATTCTGTGTGTGGGCACCTGTGTACCCATCTGTGTATACGTGTGTGCACACAGGGAGGGAGGAGGGAGGAGGGAGGAAGGCAGGGCAAGAAAGCCAATTCTCTCCTAGCACTGTTTTACTCTTCCCAATAATTAAATGTTCCTATGCAGAGGCTCACAAAATCATGTCATGCTGCAGAAGAACAATTAAATGGCCAAATGGTCCTCGATGCATATCCTTCATTAGCCAGCACCTGTTGTGCTTGAGTATAATTCAGAGGGACTGAAACGGGCCTTGTGTAAGATAGTCGTTACATAATGTTCATACTTTTAAAACACGTCTGTGGACTTCCCGAACATTTGCTCCTTCCTTTACGTAACTTCTTTCCTTAAAAAAATGTGTACATGCTAAAAAAAACAAAAAAACACAAAAAAACGTGTACATGCTTAGAAACTATTGTTAAGTGGAAACTCATGACAGAAGTTACCATAAACCCTGGACTTACTGAGGCAGACAAGGCCACGCCATTCCCAAAATCTGCTCTTTCCAACTGTTCTGCTTCAGGGAGAAAGTGTGTGCTCTGGGCTGGTCTTTCATGCCTGTTACAGTGTTTTCCGTTGCTTTTATTTTCCCAGACCCAGGACGTACGATGTAATTTCTTTTAAAATCCTGAAAAGTTTGATTTTTAAATTGGAACAAAGTTTCAGACATTGATTTCATAGCTTTCTGGCAAAGATTACTTAGATTTTTATGTCCCTGTGATTATATCATCAAATAGTTTTTGTTGTTGTTGTCGTTGCTGTTGTTTTTTCTGAAGCTCTGAATGTGAGTGCTCTGGGTTTGTCTCTCCCTTTCATAGCCAAACCAAATATTTGCTGCCTTCCCCGCACAACTGCAGCAAGCTCCATGCTTGCCCCCATGTTCTCAGGCTTTCCTGGGCAAGAGGCACCTGCAACTCGGGTATCATCTTGACTTTGATCCCCCTGTTGAGCTGGTTTGCCCCATTTTCTCCTTCATTTTGCCCTGAAGTGTGAAAGTTGCTTGGTCTCCTGCATTTAACAAAGTCCCATTAACACATGGTCTGTTGGTGCAGCAAATTTTTATTACAGGTTTGGAGATAATGGAGAATTATAATAAAAAAAACGAGTTAAACAATCAAACCAATGAAACACGAAGAATACAACCCGAACCAGGAAACATTTTAAAACTCAGCCCCCTCATTTGTTGGGAGCTGCCTATTCCATCCACAAGGGCTGTCTCTCACACCCCCTAACCCGACACATTTGCTCTTTCCCTTCCCCTTGTCTTCTGAAAGGATCAGAGCCCCTACTCACTTCCATGTCAGGGGACAATTGAATACTCCTGTTAAGGATTCTACACCCAATTCCAATGCATGTGGGGCCCTCCCCCAGCACCCCCTCAAGCAATTCTCTGGCACTAGCCAGGTGTTCTAGAAATCAACTTAATCCAGACACTATCTATCTGGAGACAGCATCAGAGCCCACAGGTTAAGGGCTCAGTCCCACAAGCCTCTCATCCACATAGATGTCAATTGCACAAGGTTGTTACCTAAATCAGAGATTCCCGCCACCCCCTCTTGGGCTCACAGGACTCAGGAACCAAGTTTACTCCCTAAATCATTGGTTTATTGCAAAGTATATTAAAGGATATGAAAAAGCCTGCAGAAGAGAGCCACAGGGCAAGGTATGTGGGAAGGGAGTTGGCATTTCCATGACCTTCTTACGTAAACAATTCCCCAAATCTCCATGTGTTCACCAACCCCGAAACTCCCCAAACCCTGTCCTTTGAGGGTTTTATGGAGGCTTTGTTACATAGGCACGACTGATGAAATCATGGGCCATTGGCCAAGGACTCTACCGCACCTTTCCCTCCCCCAGAAATGAGGTGGGACTGAAATTTCCAACCCTTTAAACAGATGGTTGATTTTTCTGACAACACTCCCCATCCTTAGGCATAGTCCCAAAGTATCTTCATTAGCATAACAAAGACATCCTTGTCGCTCTCCATGTTTAAGAAATTCCAAGGATTTTAGGAGCTCTATGCCAGAAACAGGGGCTGGGAGAAAGACTAAACGTGTATTTCTTACTATAAATCACAGGATCATACTTGCTGGTAGCAGTTGGGGGCTAGCAAGAACAGATGGAGCATGGAAGGGTTTGACCCAAGACAGTTTAGTGAAGGGGTTATCGACACGGGCTAAGTAACAAGAAATGGTGAAATCCCCAGAGATTAGCAATGGTGGGAGGATGTTATCACTGCTGGGTCTGACTAGTCTGGTGAGAATCTGGTGATGGTTGGAGCCTCAGAAGAGGGAGTTCCATGACGAGCTGGGGCAGCAGAGAAAGACAGCTGACACTGGACCCTTGGGGAAGTAGGGATTGGGATACGGGGTGGGGTGGGATGCGATAAACACATCTCTCTCTCCTCTCCTCCTCTTTTCTCCTGCAGGTGCCTCTCATTGACTGAACCCACCTGAAAGCCAAGGGGCAGGGGAACCTGGGTGGTGCAGTCCTGGAGGTCAGCCTCCCTGGGCACAGAGGAATGCAGCAAGAGGAGTACTAATAATAACCAGCCCGTTCTCTATACGGAGAAGTTTCATCTCCCTCTTTGTTTGAACTTCTCCCACTTGGATTAGTCCTATATTGGCAGTCATTAAGCAACCAAAATCTTACCAAGTATTTTATCCCCTCAAACTGAAGAGCATTTCTCTCCCTAAGGAGAATTCTGCCATTTGTCTAGAACAAGTGTCTCAAAACCACCAGCATTAACAATAGTTGCTCCTTCATGGTTCTTAAGGTTTAGAGCATCAGCTCTTTACAGTCTTTTCTCTGTGAATTTTTAATGGTCTTATTGAATGCTCCCCACCCCCCCAACACACACACCCTCAAGCAGCACAGGGCCGGGCTGTCTTAGCTATTAACACACAACAGGTGATGTTCCCTGGCTCACCAGTGAATGTCTCTCACTGATTGTGTTTTATATATATATATATATGGGGAGAGTGGGGAAGGTGTGATACTGATAATCGTGTTCGCAAATTAGTAAATGGTAGGTTGTGGGGATACCTGGGTGGCTCACTCAGTTAAGCATCTGCCTTCGTCTCACGTCACAGTCCCAGGGTCCTGGGATCGAATCCCGCATCAGGCTCCCTGCTTTGCTCCCTGCTTTGTTTCCTAAGGAGGCTTCTCTTTCCCTATCTCCCTCTCTCTGGGACTGGAAAACAAGAGACCCCATAAAGGACTGCTTTTTTGCTCCTTTCCCTGCTTCTGTTCTTGCTAGGACCTGTGCCCCCGCCTTACAGACGCCTTATAGAACAGATCATGTATGTTCTCCTTGTAAAGGGCAAGGAGTTAATGATTTCTTTGGAGTCTTCCAGCACTCTAAGGAGTGACCTGGCAGGATCAACAAGAGTGTTTTCCAAGACTACTGACTCACCAGGAAGCCTGGCTCCGGGGCATAAGTGACTTATAGTGGACCCCTAAACACGCCTCCTGTTCCGGGATGCCTGGGAAGACGTGTGTCCCCGACCACAATTCTCAGTAAAAACCCCAGACCCCAAGCAAAGACCAAACTCTGTCTCCTTTCCTTTCTTAGTCGCCCAGATGTTCTGTCTCTATGTTTTCAATAAACTCTACTCTCACTTCCTGTCTTGTGTTTTTGATTTTCATTTTGCTTAAAGCTAATGGCCATCTTGACTGGTCCTGCAGGACCCCCTCTGGGTCCTTGGACCTGCCCAGCCGGCATCACCTCTGGGGCCTGAACAGCTCCAGCTGCAAGCCCACCCCCTCCCCCATGACCCCAGTACCCTCCCCCTTACTCTAAGAAAGACTGGTGGATATTCAAAGAGATGCGAAGGGTGGCTGACACCTAATTATCCCAGGAGAATTAAAGTAAGATTTCAAACAAAACACTGGTGACAAAGGCAATTTTCTCTCTCCTTTTCTGTTAGGAGTAATTATTTGCTGGTTTATCTCTCATAGTGATATTTTTATTTTGGGTCTAAAGGATAGACTGGTTGTTGGCTGCTTTGGTAATGATATGATCTGAAGGTTTTTAAGTGTCATTGTTCAGTTCCTGTGAGGAAAATAGTTAAGGTCAATTATTCAAAATAAAATAAATAGGAAAAAAAAATTATCAGAGTAGAGGTGTGGCTAATGAAAATGGCTCCTAGCACAGAAGGATTTCCTCTTTCCTCCCTTCCCCTCTTAGAGTCCTAGAGTTTAGCCAAGGAAGATGGATGAGGGGGAGGATGGGCCTTGCTGGAGAGGAGGGAAGGGGAGCACCCTCTCTTGAGGGAGGCCAGGATGGCCCTTCTTCAATGGGCTGATAGCAGGATGCCTGCCCCAAGCTGCTTAATCTCCCTTTGCCCCTTTTATTGGCATGGGAGTGGGTGTGCGTTGAGGCTGAGGTGGGGGGCTGGTTCTCAAGGGAAATAATGTTGCACGTGAGGGACAGTTGTCCCAGGATCAATGAATTCCAAAAAGAAAATGCATGTCAGGGACTTACCCTGGTCACCACTCAGCTGAGGGCTTCTAGTTCCTGCTATTGTTACAAGGCAATGTTCTAGGTTAGATTCCTTACTGTATCAAGACAGGTGTGTCACATGCTCTAGGCAGAAGGAGCAGGTACGACATCTGGGGGCATGGTGCCCACCTTCTAAGACAGACAATGACATAGAAAAGGTGGTAAGAATATGCCATAGATAACCGCCTTTCCCCTCAGCATCAGCGGCTTCATCTCTGGGTAAAGATACTGCCTGATCTTCCCACAGGGACAGTGAGATAATTGCTATTAAGTGCTTTCTAAAGGGGACAGGTCCTCTCTTAATGATGCTCTGGGTTTTCTCCTTTAAGACTTGTATGACCTGCTACATTCATTTGACACTTTGCAAGTTCTTTATTCTGCCTGGATCTAGTTTCCTCCTCCACTAAAATAGGGATATTTACAGTCCCTACTTCACAGGGTTATTGTGAAGTCTGAATGACTTAATGTGCGTCAAGCACTTACAACAGTACTGTCACTGTTTGTGTTGGTCAGAATGGTTGTGCGACTAAGCACTTCTACTTAACACTTAAGAATTTCTCATTCACCCAGACTCTGCTGGGGGTCCAAGGACTGCCCAAGGCCGTCCCCTACCATGGGGTGACTCAGGGCTCCAGGCAGTTTCCACCTTGTGTCTTCTTCACTTCATGATAGAGGAAGGTGAGCAAATGTCTTCAAAGAAGGGAGACACCCCAGGCAGCATTTATCCCTGGGGTCCCACTCCCTTTTCCATGCATCTGTGAGACAGGGAAGTGTAACCTACATGACCTTGGGCTTGACATGATTACACACTAAAACCTAGTAGGCAGATGTCCAGGGCTCTTGCACAGAAAAGATCGTGATGTGTGGATTCTGGACTTGTTTTCAGTTCTAGGTCCAAGCAGGGGAAAAATGAGTTTCACCCCTTTCCCCACCACCCCCAACCCTCTGTCACCATAACAGAAAACACCAGTCTGGAAGGGCAGCCACAACATTCAGAGGAGAAACTGCTGGGCATGGCCAAAGGAGCATAGGAGCAGACACAGGGTACTTGCAAGAGAGAGACTGAGGGGTCATGATCTCAGGGTCCTGGGATGGAGTCCCGAATCGGGCTCTCTGCTTGGCGGGGAGCCTACTCCCTCCTCTCTGTCTCTCTGCCTGCCTCTCTGCCTACTTGTGCTCTCTGTCTGTCAAATCAATAAATAAAATCTTAAAAAAAAAAAAAAAGAAAAAGAGAGAGAGAGAGAGAGAGACTGAGGCACAAAACTCCAGCCTTTGGAAGCATGCATCTAGGCAAAGAAAAACCTTCCTTAAAAATCAGTTAGGAAAGGGCACCCTGGGTGGCACAGTCTGTTAAGCATCCAACTCCTGGTCTCAGCTCAGGTGATCTCAGGGTCCTGATCTCAGCGTCGTGAGATCAAGCAAGCCCTGTACTGGGCTGCACACTCAGCATGGAGTCTGCTTGAGATTCTCTATCCCTCTCCCTCTGCCCCTTCCCCACCAATGCACACTCATTCACTCTTTAAAATAAATAAATAAATCTTTTTAAAAAATCAGCTAGAAAAAATCTCAGTACTTCCGAATTTTACAGTAAGCGAGCATACAAGCAACTACTAAGGTTTAGTAAGTAGAATGCAGACTCCAGAAGCAGGTGTCTTGGCATTAGAGCACCTAGAGACACAAAATCAGGAGTCCAGACTAAACCACAACTATATCTCTAACCTTAGAGATGACTGAGTATTAGAGAGGTAGAACCGGAAACAGCATTTGCAATTCTCTATGTGTTACCTGTGAAATCTCCCTTAATGTCCACACCATATGAGGTAGGGACCCTTTTATTCTTTTTTCTTTTTTTAAAGATTTTATTTATTTATTTGGCAGAGAGACAGAGAGCACAAGGAGGCAGAGCGGCAGGCAGAGGGAGAGGGGGAAGTAGGCTCTCCGCTGAGCAGGGAGCCTGATGTGGGGCTCCATCTCAGGAGCCTGGGATCATGACCTGAGTGGAAGGCAGACTCTTAACCGACCGAGCCACCCAGGTGCCCCAAGGGACACTTTTATTCTTAACTGAGGTTGACATTGGTCATCCAACTGCCCTTTAGTCTGGAGGAAGTTTGGACGTGATACCAACTTTCTACAGACTGCGGCTCAGCCAGTGTCAAGGAGTCCTCTCCCTCTCTGGGTCAGGGAAGTGAGAGACGGGGCCTCCTAGCCCAGCTACAGCACGGGTGTACACCATGGATGGAGAGGCCCTGCAGGAGTAGTTGAGTCAAGTATTGGAGTATTTGAGTTCAGGCCTGGTGGGTTTCAGTAGCAGATTTTCCTATCTCATGTACCAAAGGCACAAGTTCTTAAACATCATTTCACAGGACAGAATTTAGTACAAATTATAGTTGCTTCCTCTGCCCTGGAAGAGAAGCTTCTGACTAACACAGCCTGAAGCGCTTTCCATTCAGCTGGACCCTAAGTCCCTCACTCACTGTCCTGTATGCCATCTTTCCCATGGGTGCCTGAAAGCTCTGGGTCAGTCATGTTGACACGGGATAGATGAGTGCATTCCCACCAAAATGCACATGGAAAACTCCACCAGGACCTAGAACGTATTGCCTCTCCCTAAAAGTCTCTTTCTGACTGAGCACAATTTAGAGACCAATTTAGGTCTGAGGAGAAGGCCATTCAATGCCTTCCCTCCCAAGCTGGAGTGGAGGGGTCTGGCCCCACAGCAGCTGGTGTTTATTGGGAGTTTCAGGCAAGTCTGGGCTTGTGTGGCCATTTATAGCACAGGCTGCCAGGTGCCTATTTATGTGACAGAACAAGGGGTCCACTGGGACAGAGCAAACCCAAAGGAAGGAGTTCCATGCACAGGGACGATGATAGCTAACTGAGCTGTTAGGGGGGCCAAGGGGGGCTCCTAACCCCATTTTGTCATCCTGCCCGGCCCCATGAACTTGTTCTACTCTGAGCCTGGGCATGGGGGTGTGCGCAAAACCAGGAAGAACAGCCATCCCCCAGATCATGGTGAATTGGGGTACCAACACAGCAAGAACAAGTCTCCATGAACCGGTAAAGAGCCCAGTCTGATTTAGCACACTGAGAACTCCAGAACATTCTATACAGCAGCACCGGCAATAGCAGAAGGTTTGTGCTCCAAGTGGAGGCTCGGCGGACAGCGCCATGTTGACTCAGCAGGAACAGGAGGCAGCAGCTATGGCTGCGATGGGAGGTGGCTCTCCAGGTAATTTTGCAGGGGCTCCAGTGGCTTTTTGGCACAGGCCTGGCATCAGAGGCCTCAGCAGCAGCCACTCTAGGCCCTCCCTGATGAGAGGGAAAAAATGGCCTAGGGTATGGGGAGAAGCCAGGGCGTGCTATTTGTATCATTTTTGTGATCTTGATTTTCACCCCTGCCTTGGGAAAACCCACAGGCTGTAGTAGTCCACATCCACAGGCTGAAGAAAACTTCTAGTCTCTCCTGGCTCCCAGGAAGAGTAGACACCCCACTACACCAAGCTACGAGGGACAATTATACCTCCCTAGGTCACCCTTTCTGGGATAATTAGGGCAAGACCAAGACATGAGCAGGCCCTGGGCAAGGCTCCCGTTGAGCCTGCTGGGGCAAGGTAAATGGTCATCCCTTGTGGCCAATATTCTTTATACACATGTTCAATGTTCCCTTGGGAGAGAGACTGAGCTGTGTGTGGGGGATGAGCAGAGGCCTCTGCTGGCAGGAGTCTGCACCCTTCCTTTGGGTGGGACAGATCTCCAGGTTCCCAAAGACCACTAGGGAGGCAGTTTCACATGGCCAAGAACCCTAGCAGAGATGGCTGAGTGGAAGAGAAACTCTGCAGGTAGCAGGTCTGCCCCTCTTCCAGAGAAGCCTTTTACATTTTTTGAGGATGTCAAGGACATACCTTTTGGAGCTCTGGTCCCCTTCAAAAGTAGCTTTTGAGAACACTCCTTTTGCTTGTACCTAGTATGTACTTAAGTTAAGAGTAGATCTGGAAAGTCGTATTTTCTCTATCTTGTTACATTTTCGTGCAAACCTCATTGAGGTTGGTTGCCTAGCAAATCCCCCTTTAATCTAGCTCTGGGAGTATTACTACCCTATCAGCCAGAAAGTGCTTTGTGGCTAATTTTCTGCTCACTTTAATTCTGCTTACTGATTTGTGAATATAGAACCTCACACAGAGGTTTTGGTTGAGGATACACATATTTTTACTCTCCTTACCCTTTGTTCTCCTTTTCTCCCTCCAGTTGGTCAAACTTCAAACCCATCTATCAAATACATATAAAATAGTTTCCTCAAAGTTCAGATTAATAGTACCAGAATATTTGATTTTGTAGAACTACATATTAGTTTGATACCTACTTTTGCTTTACCTACTGTACAAACAGAATCTGAAAACAAGTTTTTTGTTTGTTTGTTTTTAAGAAACAGAGAGAGAGTGTGTGTGTGAGCACATGAGCATGAGCAGGGAGGGGCAGAGGGAGAGGGGGAGAGAGAGAAAGAGAATCCCTAGCAGGCTCCGTGCCCACCAGGGAGCCCAGCAAGGGGCTTGATCCCACGACTCTGAGATCATGACCAGAGCGGAAATCAAGAGTCATGTGCTTAACTGACTGAGCTACCCAGGCACCCCTGAAAACAAGTTTCTAAAACAAATACCAGCTCACATAGCTCTCTGTGTTTGTCCTCCTTTTACAGCTCCCCAATGTCTGTGTGATAAAAGTCTGTATTCTCTGGCTTGATATTTAGACCTTTTGTGATTAAACCTCACCTCCTTTTCCACCGTGCTCTCCAAGATACCCTCTCATGCCCTTTGACTTGTACCCATACTGAAAATTATAAGCATTCCAGGATTACATTAAAAAGCTCTTAGAGACAGACACCCAATTATCCAGCAGGCTCCCAGGACACTGTCTGAACTTCCTGAAACATCAGGGAAAACAACGAAGTGACGTCTCCAGCATGATTCATAGTACTAAATACTTAAAAATTCGGCATGCACCAGACCCATGGCACAGTTCAAATCAGCCAAAGTCTTCTCATTGCTCAGCTCCCTTCCATCACCACAGCAGCCCACACCCAGTAGTAAACAGCGAGGAACCCCAACAAGAGAAGGAAGACATTAAATTTCAGTGTTCATAGTTTAGAGTCTCATGTAGCTGTCCAGTTTTTCTCTCCTTGTTATACTATGATACACAATCCTTGAAAGTCCCATCTGACTCGGACAGAGAAACCTCCATGTCTTCCAAGCTGCCCATGATGGGGCTGTAGGATATCCCCAGCCTTAAAAACTAGCCAAGGAAATGACATGAGAGTTTCTTTTCATTGGACAATAGGCAACATAGGGCAGTAACCACTGAGAGAAGGGAAATAAATGAGATGAGAACTACAGTGGCCTCAATTTATTGCCCGTAGAGTTTCCAGGCTGATGTTCAGAGAGGCGAAGTCCAAACAGAGCTTGACAATTTGGTTGAATTGAGTTTGACAGAGTTCAAAGCTTAGAGATGACAAAGTGGCTAGAATTTCCAGGGCAAAATACGAGAGAGGAGGGAGCTTCACAGAGAGCTCCAAAAATCTGCGGAAGGATCCTGTGGAGTATGTGGATGAGGACTGATCAGAGTATGTATGCAAGGACACTACCTGAGGCCAGGAAAAGAATCAGCAGAAAGGAGCAGGCAGGGGCACCTGGGTGACTCAGTCAGTTAAGCAACTGCCTTTGAAACCAGTCATGATCCCTGGGTCCTGGAATCGAGTCCCACATCTGGCTCCCTGATCAGTGGGGAACCTGCTTCTCCCTCTCCCTCTGCCTGCCCCTCCCCTGTTTATACTCTCTCTCTGTGTCAAATAAATAAATAAAATCTTAAAAAAAAAAGAGTGGGCAAAAAAATTCAATGGAGATCACACAAGGCTAGAAATAATTTGTGTTCCCATGAGCTAGGGTAGGAAGACCTTATAATACAGTGGGCATTGAGCACAGATTTCAGAAGATATTGCCTTAATGGTGAGACCAAATTAGCCCTAGATCTGCCCTAACAAAATATGAAAGTCAGCCTTGAAATAATTGCTCCCCAGAACAAATCCAACAATATACAAAGGTAGACAACATAACCCATAAATTGTGTACTGTTTAGCATACAGCAAAAAATTATCAGGAGTGCAAAGAAGTGCAAAGAAAAGGTGACCTATAACTACAAGAAAAAGTGATACCACAAATAGGTTTTCAAAAGACACAGTTATTAGAATCAGCACACAAGGATGTTGATACAGCGATTATAAATATACTCCTTATCTTCAAGGAGGTAAAGGAAAACATAAACACGGTGAGAGACATGGGAGATACAAAAAAGCCCCAAATCAAATTTTTAGAGATCAAGAATACTACATATTAAGTAAAAAATACACTAGATGAGAGTAACAGCTATTTAAACATTGAAAAAGAAAGATAAATGAATGTAAAGACATAGTAGTAGAAATATTTAAACTGAAAGCGAGTAAAAAGATTATGTCAAATTGAAAAAAACATCAGTGAACTATGAGATTATATCAAGCAATTGAACACATGTATAATGGGAGTTCCTTTTTTTTTAGTTAACATATAGCACAATATTTTTGGAGTAGAATTCAGTGATTTATCACTTATATACAACACCCAGTGCTCATCACAAGTGCCTTCCTTACTCCCCATCACCCATCTAGGCCATCCCCCACCCACAATTTGTTCTCTGTTGTTAAGGCCACTTATGGCTTATTTCCCTCTCTCCTTTTTAACTTTTCCCCTTCCCATATGTTCATCTGTTTTCTTTCTTAAGTTCCACATGAGTGAGATCATACGGTATTTGTCTTTCTCTGATTAGTTCACTTAATATAATATTCTCTAGCTGCAGCCACATTGTTGCAAATGGCAAGATTTCATTCTTTTTGATGGCTGAATGTTTAATGCAATTCCTGTCAAAATGTCACCAGCATTTTTCACAGAGCTGGAACAATCCTAAAATTTGTATTGAACCACAAAAGATCCCAAATAACCAAAGCAAATCTGAAAAAGAAAAACAAAACTGAAGACATCACAATTCTGGATTTCAAATTATATTACAAAGTTGTAGTCATCAAAACAGTTTGGTAATTGGAGTTTTATGGGGAAATTAAAAAAAGAGTGAAAAAGAGCGAAAAAGAAAAAATACCTGAAAAAATCATGACCAAAAATGTCTAAATGTGATGAAAATTATAAACTCACAGATAGAATAATCTCAACAGACCCCAAGCAAAAGAAACATGAATAAAACAACACGACGGTATATCATAATCAAATTTCTTAAAACAAATGATAGAGAGAAAGTCTTAAAAGCAGCTAAAGAAGAAGACATATTACATGAAGGGGCTAAAGACTGCAAATTTCCCATGAGAAATTAAGCAAATCAGAAGACCACAGAGCGATATCATTAAAATACTGAAAGAAAAACTGCCCGCATAAAATTCTACACTCAACCAAAAATCTTCAAGAAAATGAAAACAAACTAACAGGAAGTTGAGAGAATTTATCATCAGCATACTAACTTTACAAGAAATGTTAAAAGGAATTTCTTAGACAGAAGGAAAATGATACCCTTGACAATATACAGAAGAATGGAGAACGGTGGAAATGGTAAACATATAGGTAAACGAAAGTATATCTTGCCCCCTTGTCTTTCAAATCTCTTTAAAAGATAATTGACTGCTCCAAGCAAAAGTAGTAACAATGTACTGTGGAGTTTAGGACATAGGTAGAATGTTATACATTAGAACGTATGACAATAATAATAGCACAAAAGTCTGGAGGGGAAGTGTTGAAAGGTTCTTAAACCATATGTAAGTAGCATTACATTATTTGAAGACAGACTGTGATGAGTTAAAGATGTATACTGTGGGGGCACCTGGGTGACTCAGTTGGTTAAGCCTCAGACTCTTGGTTTTGGCTCAGGTCATGATCCCAAGGTTGTGACACCAAGCCCAGTGATGGGCTCCATGTTCAGTATGGAGTCGCTTGAGATTCTCTCTCCTTCCCCCTTCCCCTCTCCCCTGCTCGCTCTCTCAAATAAATAAATATATAAAATCTTTAAAAAAAAGATGCACATTGTAAATCCTAGAGCAACCACTAAGACAAGACAAAACAAAGAGTTATAGCTAATAAACTAATAATAGAGATAAAATAGGTTAGGATAGGGACATGCTCAAGGTCATTGGTACTTAACATCCATATATCAAAGGGAAATGAACAAAACTACAAAGCAAACGGGGGGGGGGGGGGGATAAAGGACCTGTATCTCCCTATGTAACTGTAGCCTAGTCATGAAATGCAACCACAAGGTATCCTAACATAAAAGTTGTCATTGGCACCACTAATCTTAGAGAAACACACACATGTCTGTAGAGAGTGACATTAACTGACACAAAAGGCACTACCCAGGGATGCAAAGAGAGAGACACTCAGGCCAAATTGGTGAGACAGGTGTAAGGTACTGACTCCAGCTGTCCCCCTTCAGCTGAGAACGCAATCTAGATCAACCCAATTCCATTTTGAGAATTCTATTTTTAAAACCTCTCTACCACAAAGGACTTGTAGTTACCCAAGTCAACATATGTTCTCATGTTCTTCTCTCTCCTCTGACTGCAACTCCTTTCCCTGTCTTGTCACCCTGGCCAAGTCCCAATGGACTGGTAGGTTTCAGTTAATGAATCACCTGTCCTGCGAAGCATGGCCTGCTCTCTCCAGGTGATTGCCACTGGGTTCCCACAGCACCTGGAGCACAACTGTAGCTTAGCATTAAGATACAGTCTATCCAGGGCACCTGGGTGGCTCAGTCGTTCAAGTGGCCAACTCTTGATTTTAGCTCAGGTCATGATCTCAGGGTCATGGGATCGAGCCCCACATCAGGCTCTGTGCTCAGAGTGGCATCTGCTTGTCCCTCTCCCTCTGCTCCTTCCCCCCAACACTCATGTGCGATCTCTCTCTATATATCCCTATCTCTATCTCTAAAATAAGTAAGTAAAACCTTTAAAAAGAAAAAAAAGATACCACCTACTGGCACCCCTAGAAATCATTATAGCTTCTTACCAAATAACACTGCACAGTGCAGTACTGATGTAAAAACCATCAAAGAAATATTAAAGTATTTGTCTTTATATCTTGTGGTCTTCCTCTCCTATAAAATCATGTTGAGATAATTTGAAAAGTTAGAACACCAGTAAAACAGGGAACTTCAAAATAAAAATCGAATAAAAATCAAAGCAAAGTCTCAAGAAGCAGATACATAGAATATTGGGGTACGTTTCTGAAATCGAAGACAAAAATTAGCTCTGTGCTTCAGAACCTAATGCAAAATTAGGAACATTTTGGGCAGCAGAGAGTTAAATAAAGAAGTAAAGGGAGAAAAGAGTTCAGAGCCCTTTTAATTGATTGTCCCAGGGCAGAGAATGAGAGCCCATGGTAACATCCTGCCATGACTCTCAGACCTTCCAAAGATTCTATAAAAATGCATATTAAATTACTAAATATTATTAAATCATTAAATATTTAAATATTATTACATATATTAAATTACATCTATTAAATTCTAATATGCTGAAATTGGCCAGAGTGGTTCCTGTTTTCTTTTTTTCCACAGCATCGTGGTGAGCAGACACCCGTGAACAGAAAAATACATATAATAGACGGGCCAGGGATTTCTGGGCTTCATGAAACCCATTGCTCCAAGAATCTCCCCTACAGATTTTCCTGGGCTGGGTTAGTGAGCATCGTCCCTGAAAGACCAAGTAAGTCCAGTTTCTGAAACCTTCCTGTAAGTGGCCCGGATGAGGCTCTGGGGAGTTGTCTCCTTAGATGACTTCTTGTTTTTCTAGCCACAAATAGTATGTTGTAGATAACATGTTATAATAGGCAGTTACTCCTACTGTTAACCCTATTTACAGGTGAGACTACTGAGGGTTGGAGTGGTTAGTGATGCACCCATCATCTCAAAGGTGTTGAGACCACTGAGACAACTGGACCCATTCCCATGACCTCGGCTGCAGTCCAGCATCTCCAGAAACTGTCAGCTCTGACTGGATTCCAAACAGCATTGTATTTCTTGATGTAGGGATGCTGTCTGTCTATTTTTATGTCTATATTTGCAAGTCTGACAAACGTCAAAATAAAAAAAAACACACAAAGAGAAATATATTTTTGAGAAGGGAAAAAAACCATCCAATAATGGCAGAGACAGAACTGACTTGGTAAATTGTATGGGCTTTAAAAACAGTATTAAACTCCTCAGCAACTTTCGTAATAGTCATGTGCCAGGACATGGAGAAAACCATGTTTTACCATCTGTTACGCTCTCACACTTGGTATCTTGTGAGATGTCACTTTTCAACCAAAGAGCCATCATCAATTTCAGATCAGGCGAAGAGTAACAGGTGATTAACTATTTTTCAAAGAAGCTGTCGAATTTTTGCTTGTGTTATTCTATTCATAACTGGGTGGCTATGTATCAGAAAGTAGAACTAAGAAGATACTTGAAGGTATGTGTTTTCCGTTCCTCATAAAACATGTGCAGTGTTCTGACATTTCTATCGCGGGTTCTGTTAAGGACGAGGAACAGATTCTTCGCTCTCCTCCAGTGAGAGCAGCTCTCTTGCACAGAAGCAAGCTCTGTCTCCTGGTTGGGCAAATCCAGGCTGCTGGTTGTGTCTCAGCCTGCACCACCTCCCCCTTGATTAATGAAACTCTGCAGGGAGTCTGCTCTGTGTCAGCTGGGTTGAACATTTCAGGACATAATCAATTTCCTTTGTCAGTTTCTTTGCTTTATCTGATTACAAACTCTTTCCTCTCTAAATATCACTTTCCATAACAATCAGGCAGGAGATTCCATCATTCATCACTCACTCCCTCTGCAATAACTTTTATTCTGTAGCGGGATACAGGCAATTTGTCCCCCCAAAACCCCTCTCTGGGAGATGGGTGAGCTAATCCTCATGGAGAATGCTCGCAGCCACTCTTCTGGAGAGCCCAGGAGGTGGTGGTGCAGGTGGGTGGGAGGGCATTTCGACCTAGACCACCCTCCTAATTTCCTTTGGCAACTAAGCAGAGTTTGTTTCTCTGTGAAGCTATTCTTGATGGTGGGCCTCTTAGGATCTAGGTCCTCTTCGTATATGATGTTGTCTGAAGTATTACAAGAGCCCTCCCAGGGAGCTATTACCCCGATTTTTACAGCAGAGAAATTTGAGGCTTAGTAAGGTGAAGTGATCTGCCGAGGGTCATGTGAGTTTCATCGATTCTAAGGTACAAGCCCTTTCCACCTCCATACCTAGGTGTCCTCCTGGCTGTTGGTCCCTGTTCCCGGGGCTCGTGGGTCTAGGAATGGGGTTTCTGTGGAATCTCCTTCTCCCTGACCCATTTCCCCTCCCACCTATCTTCTCAGCCACATGAAAAGCTTCCTGAAGGCGCAGTCACTATGTGTCCAAGACCCCTGGGTGCACACTGGGTGGTTGGTATTCAGGTAGTCGGATAGGCAATCAGAAAAAAGCATATGCTTTTTACCCAGGGACTGACTTCGGTACAGTTATGTGCTCCCGAGGTGAATTTTACTTTTATTTACATTTTTAACTTTTCTGTTTTAAAAATGGCTATAGTTCCTTCCTGAGGTTTTGTGTTCTCTTTCTGGAGATCACCTTGAACCAGGTCCCAAGTAGGTCCTCACAAAGAGTCAGATGCACGGTCGTTTCCTCTGTGTGCTGGGCAGAGCGAATGGGAGCCCTCAGCATCGTCCTAGCAAACTCCGGGGATAGGGGCATCAGGAGCGTTCTGAAGAAACCAAGGGAATATGACTCACCTTGAACCTGGCTTTGCCACTTTCTTCTCCAGCAAAGAGTAATTTCCCAAAAAGGCTGGGTCCCTCTTTGCCCGCTACTCTCTGAGTCTCTCAGTCCTGCTAAGTCTGCCTGGAAGACAACTATGAGGTCACAGCCTTCTGTCCTCCCACAGGGATTCATGAACACCAGTCAAGACCTTGAGATGAGATACCACTGCCGGCAAGGTCTCAGGGTTTTCTCAGAGAGGGCACCATGGGGCAGCAGCGCAAACGCACACCACCGTGTTTCTCCATCACACAACAAAACAAAACGGAAGCGCAGAAGATGATGTTCGCCCCACTTACTAAGTGTAACCTCAGAAGTTGTGGGCACTTCTGATGTCTTCATCACATAGCCTTCAGAACTCATCATCACAGCCCTAGGGTAGAACATCATCGCTGCCGGGGGAACTGTTGGGGCAGCAGAGTGGCCAAGAGGAAAGGGACCCATGTGTCTCCCCTGGCACCTGCCCGCGGCCAGGGCTGTGCAGTCTGACCTGGAGAGAAAAGTCCAATGGTGAAAGCAAGTTAGGGGTCAGGGCGTGAAATGGGTCAGGGAGATGGTTCAGGAATAGGTGAACTTTCCAGGAGCCCCGCAGGAGACCGCTTCTACACGGCAATGGCCACAGGGGACCACAAGGTGGTAAAGAGGCAGCGAAGGGTCACATGTTGACCTCTTGAAGGACTGGGGTGTGCTGGATGGTCTCAAAGTGTTCTTCAGTTCCCCGTCATTTAACACCCTCTTCATGAGCTCGTGCTATGTGCTAGGAGCTCGGTACCCAGTTGCCGCCTCCGAAGAGCTGACAGTTTTATGGTTAAGGGACAACATTTTTATAGAGTTCAAGAACAGTTATATTAGTTTTCTAACCACACGTATGTCCTTAGCAAGACAAGAAGCTAAAAAGCAGGGAGGCCATCAGCTGGATGCTAAAATTGCAGAACAAAATTTGTAAGAGTCAGCCTTCTGTTGGTTTCGGAACAAACAGCAGTGGGCTAATGGGAAGAAAGGTGTGTGCGTGGGAGCCACCCACAGATGGGACTTGGATCTTGGTGTCACTCCCCACGTATCATGTTACCTTTAAAGAAATGTCTCTGTTTGTAGGCTTGGCTGATGCCAGCTGGTGGAAATTTCATGTGTTGCTTGAGATTCAAGGCTGCTTGAATTTACAATCCTTAATTTATAGGAATTTATATAATACAGCTAAATTGAATCCAGTGCGTCTTGTTGGGGGAAGCATGGATCTGGGAGATAGACACATCCATTACCTGTCTGGGGTCACATGGCTACCGTGCCACTTGGTTTAGGAGGTTGGGCCTGCAGATTCTTGTTTGCCAAATGGGAATAATAATAAAGACTTTCCTGAATTATATGAGGATTAGAGAAGATCATACACATTAACAAGGCTAGCCCAATCCCAGCACTTATAAAAACATTACCTGGGTTTGCACAAGCAAATGCGTCTGTCCCCATTGGGTTTTCACAAGAGTTTTGATGAGCCAGAGTGGGGAAGTGGGGGACCAGGACAGGAGATTGGCCGAAGAGGCGGACAGGCTCAGAGAAGCAGGGCCGCGTGGAACCTCCCAGTGAGCAGGTCAGCAACATCATAAGAACCATGGTCAAAGTGAGGCCACAAAAGCAGGGAGACCGTGATGGGCAGGTGCATCGACTTCCCAAATACCTTTTGAGTCCATTTGTTTCTACTCATCCCACTGCCACTGTCAGAGATCTGGGCACCTGGGATCCTCCAAAGGCCTCCTAACTCATTTCTCCACCTCCCACCCCTGTTCCGTCCCTCTGCTCCTCCACTCGGTGGTAAGTTCCACCTGGGCTTACAGCCCTCATGACTGCTCCTTGCCTTCAGTATGAAGTCACAGGTCCTCCCACGGTTTCTGACACCTACTGGATCTGGTCCCTCACATCCTGCCAGCCGGCCTCCTTCAGCCTTGCTGAAGACACTCTGTTTCTCCACCTTACCTTGTTCCCTGTGGTCCCTGGGTCTTTGCACATTCTGTTCCCCATGCTTAGAACACTCTGACCCTCTCCCTATTTTCTGGTGTCTTCTATTCATCTTTTAGACTCCTGGTTCTATATGTTTCTTCCTCTGGAAAGCCCTCCATGCCTACCTGCCCAGCCCCAGACTGGGTGGATAACTACTCCAATCTCTAAGTTGCATAAAGGCACCTGACATGGTAGATGGCATTCAGTGGCATTCAATACATGTTTGCTGAGTGAATGGATCTTCCTGGCAGAAGAGCTGTAGGTTTGCAGGCATATTGTGTTGAAATCATTTATAAGATGCTCTCATCTACATTTTTCCCACCTGTGTCAGTCAGGATTCCACTCGGAAACAGATGACTAAATCCTGGGTGGCTCAGTGGGTTGAGCCTCTGCCTTTGGGTCAGGTCATGATCTCAGGGTCCTGGGATCAAGTGCCGCATCGGGCTCTCTTCTCAGTAGGGGGTCTGCTTCCCCCGCCCCCTCTCTCTCTGCCTGCCTCTTTGCCTACTTGTGATCTCTGTCTGTGAAATAAATAAATAAAATCTTAAACAAAACAAAACAAAAAAACCAGGGTAATCTAGAAGAGTGTGACCAAGGGACTTTTTATAAAGGTGTAGCCAAGTTCGAGGGAATCCAACAAGGGAGGGCAAAAAACACCCGCCCTGGGACTAAGGACAGTGGGAAGCCACCATCTCCTTGGGCCCAACCAGACAAGAAGAGATGGGAGTTACAGAAACTCAGAGCCATAGTCAGAGGAGAGGCCTATTTGGTGTGAGCTGGGGCCTTTGGCAGAGGAAGGCAGCCCCTGCCCATCTGGGCTCCGCCCCCCGCCCACCCTCCCTTCTCTTACTCACGCCTCCATTGGCCAAGACCAGCTGACAGCCAGGGATGAGGAGCCCTGTCAATGCAGTCACAGATCTGTGGGCTCCGAGCAGAGTGGAGCAAGGTGGTGTGTGACTGCAGGGAGAAACAGAAGATCCAGTTGTTCTGATCACTTATCTAATAACCTGTCCTAAGCCATCGTAGGGAACAGCTTCCACCTGCTGTTGTGAATGCTACCATCCCTCGGAAAGGAATGATGTTGACCTGCCAACTGAATACAGATTCAATAGAAGTGATTTAGAAAACACTTTCATTTGGGGCGCTTGCGTGGCTCAGTCCCTTAAGCATCTGACTCTTGATTTCAGCCGTGGTCATGATCTTGGGGTTGTGAGATTGAACCCAGTGTGAGGCTGCACGCTGGGCGTGGGACATACTTGGGATTCTCTCTCTTCCTCTCCCTCTGCTCTTCCACCTCTTAACTGAAAAGATTAAGATTTTTTAGGGCGCCTGGGTGGCTCAGTTGGTTAAGCGTCTGCCTTCGGCTCAGGTCATGATCCTGGAGTCCGGAGATGGAGTCCTGTATTGGGTTCCCTGCTCCGCGGGGAGTCTGCTTCTCCCTCCAGCCCTCTCCCCTCTTGTGCTCACTCTCTCTCTCTCTCATTCTCTGTCTCTCAAATGAATAAATAAAAAATCTTTTAAAAAGTTAAGATTTTTAAAACGTAGTTCTATTTGGACAGTCTTATTTGTCACTTAATGAAAGTAGATTTAACATTCTAGTTTCAGTTTTAAAAATCTGCCTTGAGATTTATCCCATACTGAGACATAACTCAGCCTCCATTCTGCAGGTGAGCTTGCCCACTGCCAAACAGGCTAAGTTCTGAGCAAGGACCTTTTGTCTGGACTGAGAGGCATCTCTTTCTGCGGTATGAAACATCTCAACAGGGACAGGTGTGAGTTTCCCCACTGTCTGTCCATTGGTCATGCAAATCAGATGTCAGACCCATGCAAATTAGATGTCGGACCCAGAGAAGCTTGCAATTAGAGTATTAATATGTCATCCCCCGGGAGATGTCAGCACAGAGTCAGGCCTCTCTCTTCCTGCTGCAACAGACGCGAGCTTCTTCACTTGTGATTCCATAAATAGCTTCCTGTCTGCTGAACCCTGGTGTGCTGGGATAATTCAACAGTCAGACAGCATGCAAAGGCTCCCTGGGTGTATGAAAGGCTTGCAACACCACCTGCTTTGTCTGTATTTAGGTGCCTAGTTTGTTAGCTCAGAGTACTAACAAGTTAAGGGGTGGGGGCCAGATGCTACCCAGGACTCATTTCATCTAAAGGAACCATAATATTCAAACAGAATCAGAGGAACCACACCTGTGAGATTTTTGCGTTTGTCCCTCCTTCACTCTTCACCAAGCTCCAAGTGCTTTCCTGGAGGGGCTCCAGCTGTGAGTAGCCCCACATTTGTGGGATGTGGAGCCTGCTCTGTTTTGGGATGGCTTTGGCAGACCACGGGCACCCCCCTCCCACAGTCACACGCTGAAACCCAGATCCCCTATATTATGGCATTAATAGGTGTTTTTTTTGTGAGGTGAGTAGGTCAGGAGACTAGAGTCCTCATGATGGAATTAGTGCCTTTAGCAGAAAAGACAGAAGAGAGAAGATCTCTCTTCACTGCCAGGGGACACAGGAAAAAAGTAGCCATCTGCTCGCAAACCAGGAAGAGGGCTCTCACCAGACAACTGGATCTGCAGACGCCTAGATCTTGGGCTTCCAGGCCTCCAGAACTTTTGAGAAAGAAGTGCTGTTCAAGCCAGCCAGTGCAGGATATCTTGTGAATAGCAGCTTGGACTGGCTGAAACAGTGGGTGTGGGGTAGGGGATACAAGATGGACACTGTGCTAAGCTAGTTTTCTCTAAGATTCTTTGAATGAAACAGTTCGCATCTGGTTTGTTTCTCCCACAGCTGTAAAGAAACTATCCAGGAGAATTGGCTCAAATATGTATAAATGTTGGATTTCCTAGTCCCCTTTTGGCGTTTCATTCAAAATGCGGCTTTTGGAAGAACAACTTCGCTTAAGAAATGTTGGGAGCAAAGCTGGGGAAGGGAGAGGGAGGAAAAGAAGGGGGTTGTGTCAGGGTGCTCTTGTAGGCCAGCAGTGATGGGTCCATTTGTGTCACTGGCTCAGAGAGAGGTCAAGGCCATGTGTGTGCAATCTAGAGCATGGCAGATGCCACAGCCACAGAACAACAGGATGCAGTGAGCTCGGTCTCCCCAGTCGATAGGACGCCCGTCAAGTCAAGCAGAGACAAGTACAGGAACTAAGGGGTGGGAGTTTGCTGTCAGGACCCAATAGGTGTGTGGGGAGGGTGGGCACTGGCCGAACCTGGAGAGCCCACAGGCAGTGTGTTTGCCCCTTGTGAAGATCCCAAGTCTGAAACTAACCAGCATAAGACAAAACTGGAAAGGGTGAGGGCGACGGGGCTTTGGAGGCTCAGAGCCTGGACTGATCCCGGTTCCACTCTGCACTGTTGTGAAGGCACCCATCATTGATCTTCCATTTCTTCCTCTGTAAACACAGCCTTCCTCAAAAGCTTTCAGCAAGGACCACCAATGAGCCCATAGTAGGGTCTCAGGAAACAGGAGCAGTTGCCTTTATTAATGCAGGAATCAGTGAACTGGGTAGGGTAGATTTTCCCGAATCCACACACACAAAACAGATGTAAATGCTGCCAGTCATGTATTCTGGTGACATTTATTTTAAGCATCGTTGTGTTGGAGGGGCTGCCAGTACAAACATGACTAAGCCCTGGGCTTCCCTGGTGAAACTGGGGCACAGGGAGGGTCCTGGGATACAGGGAATGACATCCCCGCTCCTCCCTCTCCCCGCTTCCTCTCCCTCTCCCTCTCCAGAGTCTGGGGAGATGCAACAAGGAAGGCTATAAACAGCTAAGCAAATCAATAAGCAATGCACCCAATTAAAAATGGTTTTAATTATATGAGCCTGCCTGGCCACCAGACACTCAAGTCAAACAGAGTAAATGTAATTTCCTCTAAGCATCACCTTCCCTAAGGTCGAAAGTTTATGGATCATCTCTAAGTCCCTCCAGAAAACACATCTCCGATCTCACTGGTCTGCCAGTGTCCATGCAGCATGCCCCTTGGTCTTCCCTGAGGTCTCAGGAAGGCTCTGATTCTAGGCCAATGGGGGGTCAGAGATGCCTTCTGCAGTGCCTTTCATCCACCAGCTTGAAATCAGCTAAGCAGGGCTTGGGCACAACTTGCCTGCCAGCCAACACACAAACAAGGAGCCTCTGGTTATGGTCCTATAAGTATGGCGGGCGATGGTTTCCCAGACTTGGAAAGTTCCCCCAATCTAGCTCTTGAGAGCAAGAACCATGTCTCTCCACATTTTCGTGGGGCAGGTCAGTAGTACAGTGGCGCTCTCAGACCAGGCGCCTGCCATGGGACCCTGTGTCAGAGGTCGCATTTAGAGAGACAATCAACTCCTTAAAGAATATGACACCTCTGTCACTCAGGACCCAGTGCTCTGGACTGGTTCAGTGCTCCCCACACCTCCAACCCCCCTTCAGGCCCCAGGGAGACACTTCACTCTCTTGCCTCACGACTCACATACTGAGCAGATCTGCATGCTGACACCAGAGAGGGGCACTTCCTTGGAGTCCAGGCAGAATCTGAACTGTGGAAGCTCAAGAGAACAGAAGAGAAAGAGAAATGTACCAACTTGTCAAATCCTTCCTCTTCCCATAAATGCAATCAATTCTTGCATAGCAAAAATCTCATTTCCCAGAGGGGCTGATGCCCATTTCTTTGCTTCTCCTCACCTCTGAGTCCTAGCTCCAGGCAGGTGCTGGCTAGTATGGTGTTCGCAGTAGAGGCTGGGGAATGCTCTGCCTCCTAGGGCTCTCAAATGTGTATACATAAAGGTGGAAAATCAACACGGGCCAGATAATGACACAGAGTCTCAACCTTGACAATGAGATGGATCTTCAATGCTAGAATTGTAACTGGCTTTATTTTTATAAAAAATATTTAATAGGGTGTAACCACTTTTTTAAAAATATAAATAAAAGTTGCAGTTTCATTTAAGTAATTTTGACTTACATGTTTGATATTCATGAATTATAACCTGCCTGCTTTTAAAATTCCTAGATGACTTTGTAAACTTTAGGGGGACAATGAATGTTTTGAAAACACAAACTAATTTTAATTTACATTTTTTATGACCTGACATTCAGATTTTATATACTTAAGATACAATTCTCTATATTTTTCAATCCTTGGGGTGAATCATTGGGTATGAGTGTAATCAAGATTGTGATGGGTATAGAAAGACAAAAATAGAGCTTAAAAAAGAAAAAAAAAGGGTGAAAGGATAGAAAATCTTCAATCTGTTTAAATTTTTTAGAACTGGAATCAGTGAAATTTAGCAGACCTCTGGTAAAACTACCTCACAACAAATTTACAGATAGAATATACCCAATTCTTTATTTAATGAAGCTTTAATTACTAATCAAAACAATGGAAACGAAAATAAGAAAACTTTGGATTAAATCGATAACTTGAAGAGGTCAAGTAAGATCTCTGAAACATACTCTCTACTCTCTGAAGATTTAATTACCAATCAAAACGATGAGGTTATAAGAGGGCTGTTGTTTCTGCTCTTGTTAGGGTCCCATCCATGTTCAGGGTGATCCTGGCTGCTCAGATTCTTGTCAGCCAGCGTGGTCCTGCGGGGGAGGGGGCGTTCATGGGCATAGCTCCCCATGTTCTGAACCTGAGCCAGCCACCACCCATTGGATCAAATCCTCTCTAAGACAGTTTCCATTCAAGGTTACAGAGACGCTGTTAGCCAATAGCACATTCCATTAAGAATCAGGAGTGAGGTACAATCTCAAAGTTTCTAGCACAGTGGCTTGCAAGAAACAGACCTTAATAATGTTTTCTAAATTTACTTGGAAATCACCAACAAGCGTGCCCTTCCGTGGTCGGGAGGAGCTGCTCATTCTTTAAATAAGTGTATGTTGAGCATCATTGTGGCTCAATGGGGGACTGGAGGTGAAGACAAGGTCCCTGGCTTCATGAGATCTGGTTGGTGGAGAAGACAGATGTGATTCAAAGAATCAGGCAAGCTGACAGAGGACGAGGATGAGAAAACGTGACTTCTCATCACAGAGACTCACAGCCAGAGCCGCCTGGAGGAAGGAGCATGTGGTGACGACATCCTCCCCTCCACCACCCCAGGAACCTGACCTTCTTCATGCTCCTTTCCCCATTTCTGATTCTCCCTCCTTTCTTCTCTCTCCCTCCCTCCGTAAGCCGCCCTGTGGTGTTATCTGCAAGAAACGTGACATCCTTACTAGGAAGTGCCAATATTCAAATAAATGGAAATTCAGAGCAGGGAGAATGCATCACAGGGGCTTATATTAAAAATAATAATGATGATCGTGATGAATGCCCTTGTCCTTGGAGAAACAGGTTTGTGTCTCCATGTATGAGAAATGGCTGCCTGTAGCATCAGGGCTGTAAACGTGCTTTCCTGAGATTCTAGTGGGTGCTGTAAAAAAAAAAAAAAAAGAAAGAAAAAGAAAAAAAAAAGAAAGAAACAAGGCTGTGGGAAGACTGAGGAAAAAAAAAAATAAGGGGCTGGAGCCGCAGATGGGTGGAAATCTCACTGATTCCTATAGAAATAGAGCACTTAAAATTAGCTTAGTATAAAAATAATCAGGGATGTGGGGTTGATTTACTATCTATATTCCCCACCGCTTGATTCAATTTCTGTTTTGAGAAATCTATCATGTATCCAGTTTCATCCGAAGACTCAGTCCCTGCTCTGGGCCTCCGGAACAGCAGCCATTGCAGCTTCTTGAGAGTCTGTGGAGCTCCAGCCTGGGCCATCAACCTGGTGCCTCACAGCCTGGGTTCTTGACCTCTGAGTCTTCTGTTGCCTGTGCCTGGCTGAATTCTGAGTTTCCTCCTTCACGGCATCTTGTTATATCCCCAAGTCCAGAAACCCTTGCGCCTTTTTATTTCATTGTATTTTATTTATCTCCCCCCTCCCCAAGACTAATGCCTAGAGCCACACAAGGGAGCCCAGGCTCAGGCCCCAATCATTAAGAACCAGGTAGGTAAATCTTTTAATAAAGTTGAAAGCATAGGGCAAGGGCTCAAACCAGAAGGCTAAGAAGGCAGAAAAGACCTCTGCCACTTTGAGGGTGACCCATCACTAGGGAAACAGGAGACGCTGCTGTCCTTCGGAGAAGGCCCTGCCCTTCTTCTGTGCCTCTTGCCCATGAACCTGGGTACCTGCCAGGAAGGAAGTCTTGTTCAGGATCCGTGCTGAGGCTCTGGTCTCCCCACAGGCCAACAGCCACTGCTGTTAGGGGCTCATCACCTCCACAGCCCCCCTGCAAGTGGGTTGGGGACCCTGCTTCAGCATCCCTGGCTTGGAAAATTCCACTGTCTTGTCACAGGGCTCCTGCCCCTCATGACCTTCAGAGGCTACTCCTCTGTGTTTATTAACCCAAACTTTAAAAAACAGGTGGGGGGGGTGCTTAATGCCCACATGCAAAATGAAGTTGGGACAAAGGAAGAAGGAGAGTGACTATTTAATGAACACAGGGTTTCCCTCTTGGGGCACTGCCGAGGGCAAGGGGTCAGGGCAGTCTCAGCTTTGAACTCTGTTGAACCTTCCTTGACAGCTTCAATGAAACTCCACCATTTCCTGAGCTCAGCAGGGTCCTGACCACGCATCCCGCCCCTGCCCCTTGGCCCAACCATAGGTTCAGCTCCTTCCAGAGAGGCTCCTCCAAGTCCCAAGCCAGGTCTCACGGTGGGGAGCGAACAGAAGCTCCAGGCGGCGTCCATGGCATCCTCCATTTCTTGTCCCCTGTTTCCTGGTCCCTGGAGCTGGGATGAGTGCCTTCCATGGGGTGGGGGTGTCCTCAGATTTTCAGGACCACGCAGGGCCATGGCGAGGAGGGGACGTCTCCAGGGAAACAACACTAGGGCCACCTGGGCCCAGCCTCGGCTCAGGTTTCCAGGGAAGGTGTCTCTGCCATGTGGTCATCCAAGCAGGCTGCTGGCTTCCATGAGACGTGGAAATGGGGTGGGAGATGGGGCCCAGCTGTGGAGTCACACACAAGCCCAGCCTCAAGGAGCGCAGAGCACCAGGCACTTAAGAAGAGTTGGCTGATGGTGAACAAATAATAAGGCTTGCAGCTGACCGGAGGCCGGCCGGGCCAGGCGGTCTTTCCAAGCCCGAGAGCGTAGGTCCCATCATCCCCTTCTACCGACGATTCATTCGTGGGCCCAGGAGCCCCTGTCAGGGCCTCAGACTGCCCACAAACAATGGTAAGGGAAGGCAATTCTTTTCTTCCATCTTTCATTCAATTTTATTTCCTCCTATGTTTATTACGGTGATGGAATTCCTGCAGAAAGTCCTGAAGATACGGAAGAACAAGAGTTAGAGGTTTAAAGCCAAAGCTCATCTGGTGACTCATTCGGTGGCTCATTTGGTTAAGCCCCAGACTCTCGATTCTGGCTCAGGTGACGATCTCAGGGTGCTGAGACTGAGGCCCACGTGGGCTCCACACGCAGCGGAAGGTCTGCTTGAGTTTCCTTCCCTTTGCCCTTCCCGCTTGCTCAAGCTGTCTCTCTCTCTCAAAATAAATAAATAAATAAATCTTTAAAAAAAATTAAAAACCCAACAACAACAAAGCTTTGTAGATAAGAAACAGGGTGGCAAAGGTAAAAGGCCAGCAGCAGGGTAGAGAACTTGGCCTTGGCCTGTAGCCTGGGAAATGAGCAAGGCTGTCATTAACCTAAGTCGCGGTAGTGTGGTAGTTGGGTCAATACCAATATTATCACCATTGGTAATCAGAAGATGCTACTATGGCAGGGCTGGAGGACCTCTCGGGATCTGGGACTGCCTCGTAGGTACGTGAAACCTGGACGTCCTGCAGGACAACAGGGTCCTTGAGAGACAGAGCAGAGCCACTGCAGGAGAACTTCCAGGCCTTGGAAGAAAGATGTATAATAAAAACCAGGAAGCACTCCGCCAACAGCACCGCCCCCCACGGCAGTGACCCGGGCGGTTCGTCCCCACGGCTGAGTCAGAGCTTGGGTTAGAGGACAGGAGCCTTTCCATGTCCTTGCTTTATATCTGAAGGTTGCTTACTGCTAGAACGCTCCAGCCTGACTGTGCCCTGGAGAATGTGGGCAGAAGAAGGCGGGCACCCCCAGCCCGGGCAGTAGCTACGTCACTTCCATCCATCTACAGGCACCCTGATTTGCCCCCATGGAACCCTCAGGCACTTTTGGAGGGTTTTCAGACTTCAGTAAAGATCAACAAATGCTTTATTGATACGGGGTTGGCACATCACCTCAGTATCCCTCTCACAGGAGGACATAGGGCAAATCTGCCACTACCGTGGGTGATGGCAGAGACCAGTGTCGCCTGGGCCTGTGTGGGACCTCTGTTTCCTCATGACTCCGTTGGGCCACGGACTAGTGAGGCCAAGGATACACACACCAGGCCTGAGCTCAAATCCAACTTTGATTTAGATCTGTAAAATGTTGGGGGAAAGTATTTAATCTCCCCGAGCCTCAGCGGACCCACATAACAAGGTAGAGAACATCATAGTCACCAAAATTTCTTTTGGGGGAGAATACGTGGAATTTATGTGGAAGATGCGCTTTGTGGTCAGGTGTGAACCGTCAAAAAAAAAAAAAAAAATCTGCCCAGGGAAACTGTCTTCTGAAGAGAAGGGGTCTGGTTAGGAGGAAGCCAAGTTGTCTGTCAAGCCAGCAGAACAACCGGGCATGTCAGTACATCAGACACATTTGGGGGCAGGGGAAAATCTGCTGGGAGAGAACCCAAGGCCTCCCCGCTCCCCACCAACCCCGCCACTTGCCCTGGTTGCCCAGAAAGGCCTCCAGGGGCTGGACAAGCCTTTGGGGGAGTTTCATGAAGTTGTTCAAGGGTATGTGAGATAAAGGCCTCCCTATTCAGTCTTCCCTCAGGAGCCCACAAACTTTCTCTACAACTCCCCAAGGCCCTCCCGGGAGCCAGCCCCATGTTCTGCCGCAAGGAGGGGCTTGGGGTATGGAGTAAGCAGGAACACGGATAGCCCCCAGACAGTTAGGGGCCCTGGTCTAGATCCCTGCAGGGGGACAGCGCTGCCCCCTGCAGGCAGTGTAAGTCCGGACCACACAAGGTGGGGGCTGCTTGCACGGCCGCTGCCTCCAGGCAGTCTACCCAGAGCTCCTAAACACCTGTACCTATTCTCTGACCTCACCACTCCTGGATGACAACTAGCTTGTCTGCTACACCTCCCGCGTGGCACTTTTTAATTGGATTTTGGGTTACGTTCATGCTTTTGAAATTGTTACTACTTCACCGTGTGCGGCTTGAGTTCCTTGAGAGGCGGGTCTCCCAATTCACCCCTGCACCCCTCACAGGCCTAGATGTGCGCTTCTGCCACCCTTCATGGACACACGCATAAAACCCCCCTCCCTGAGAGATTCTGACACGGGTGTTAGAAGCTCCGGTGCCCCGCCCACAAAGATACGCTGTGACCTGGAGTTGCTGAGGCCTCACTGAGCACAGATGGACATGGAGGGCTGACTGGCCATGTCCCACCCTTGTGGTTAGAGCCATGTATAGCTTAGTGCCTACGCCAGGGCACACTGAGTGTGAGATGGGGGCACTCTTCGTAGCTGGCCAGGACAACAGACACAGGATAGGCTCTTCCCGGTGCTGGGGGTGCATGGGCACCTGTTCCTGCCACACGTCCAGCCTCGGGTCTCCCAGCACATGCCATCAAGCAGGATTCTCATTGCAGCCCAAGCCTCCCAGAATTGTTCCAGAACTACATTAGCCTCTATAACAGAGCAGTGTGCTGTTACTAGGCTGGGGCGGGTTGGGGAGCGGGTAGTGGCACCAGGATTAGGGAGTCTGCAGCAAAGACTGAGCTGCTCCATGGTGGCTGATGAGCTGGACCCAGAGCCAGAGCACATGGGGAGGCTGAGGGTGTCCCTGGAGGGGCAGAGACATTTAAGGGGAACCTTGGAATCAGAGTAGCTTTGCCCTGGCTTCAGTTCCAGCTTCTGGATGGACTCTCAGAGCCATTCCCTCTGGAAGCATGGGGAAGGGGAAGAGTGCTAGTAGCCAGGAATTTTAGAAATCAGGGATGATTATTCCAATTAAAAAAAAAAAACAGAAAGAACATGTTTCAAAACTAGGCAGCCATTAGACTAATACTGATCTTTATTTAAAAACCTAGAAAAATGTGGGGGCACCTGGGTGGCTCAGTCGGTTGAGTGTCGGACTCTTGGTTTCCGCTCAGGTCATGATCTCAGGGAGATGAGATCAAGCCCTGCTTGGGGCTCCCCGCTCAGTGGGGAGTCTGCTTGAGATTCTCTCTCTCCCTCTGCCCTCCCTGCTTGCTCACACTCTCTCTGTCTCTCTCTAAAACAAATAAATGAATCGTTGGGAGAAAAAAAAACCTAGAAAAATTTTAAAGAGCTGATCAATATTGAATATGGGCTTGAAAAGTCAGATGGACCCACGTGCTTATAAATCATTTGGTTCTATATCCATGAGCAACTTCTTGAAGCTACGTTTTATCATTTGCAGGCCAGAGGAAAAAATATTTATCCCAAAGAGGTCATTGTGAGAATTAAGTGAAAATGCGAAAAGTCTTTTGCATAGTGTCCAGCATTGGATAAATATTTGATATAATATACTATAATATAATTGAGAATATAGCATCTATTATATATAGTACATATAATTCATAAAGCAGTATGATGCATAAGTAGGAAAAAACTTTGGTTCACTTAGAATGTTATACTAATTTAATTAAAAATTTTTTTGATGCTATCATAACTCTAGCCATAGTACATCAGGATTTTAGCAGAGATTTTGACAAAAATCCTTAGTAACATCATTACGCTTGTGACAGGAATTCTGTTAGTGATTTCCTGTGGGGAGGGAGGTAGAAAACAGTTGGGACAAATGCATAGGGAACTTTGTGTATACCTGCAGTGTTTTATTTTTTATTTTTATTTTATTTTACTTTTTGAGAGAGAGCGAGAGAGAGAGAGCATGCGAGTGGTGGCAGGGGAGAGGGGCAGAGGGAGAGGGAGAAAGAATCCTAAGCAGACTCCCTTCTGAGTGCAGAGCCCTACGCCGGGCCCAACCACACAACCCTGAGACCATGATCCCAGCCAAAATCGATAGTCGGGTATTTAACTAACCGAACTACCCAAACACCCCCAGCAGTGTTTCATTAATTAAATAATTCTAAGGAAATATGTTTGAGTGGGTGGGGAATGCTCACTTTGGACCAAGAGCACATTTTTCTTTCAACCATGACTTTTCCCTTAGAAACTATTGAACAGCCTGGATCCTGACTAAACCACCTGTCTTAGTCTGTTCTGGTTGCTGTAACAAAACACCATGGACTGGGTGGCTTATAAACAACAGAAATTGATTTCTCGCAGTTCTAGAGTCTGGGAAGTCCATGATCAAGGTGCCCGCATGGTCGTGTTCTGATGAGAACCCTCTTCCTGGTTTATAGCTGGCACCTCCTTGCTCTAACGGTAGAAGAAGCAAGAAATCTCTCTGGAGCCTCTTTTATACTATTGTTTTTAAAAGATTTATTTATTTATTTTAGAGAGAGAGAGCCTGCAAATGAGCACGAGGGGGAGGGGGAAGAGCAGAGGCAGAGGGAAAGAGGGAATCTCAATCAGACTCCCCACAGAGCACAGAGCCAGATCGATCCCAGGACCCTGAGATCATGACCTGAGCAGAAATCAAGAGTCAGACACTCAGCCAACAGAGCCACGCAGGTGCCCCTCTGGAGCCTTTTTTATTAGGGCATGAATCACGTTCATGAGGACCCCAGCTTCATGACATAATTAACTCTCAAATACCCCATCTCCAAACACCATGCCATTGGGTATTAGGGTTTCAACATAGGAATTTGCCAAAGCGGGGGTTGGGGGTGGGGGTGGGGGGGGGGGCTTGAGGGGGAGAGACACAAATATTCAAACCTTAGAACCGCTGATTGAAACTCCTCCTTAAACAACCCTGCATTTTTCGTTTAAAAAAAAAATCCTTTTTTTTTAAGATGATTACATTTTGAGCAATGCAGTTCAGCACATAACATCATAGAGCCATCAGAAGAACTGTGATTGGTAGCTAAAATCAGGAACAAAAACATTACATTTTTACAGCACAATCTGTGTGGCTCCTCATGGGATAATGACATTTTCAAGACTCAGAGCTCCGGAGCCCTGACTTGCCAAAGTCAGCTGAGATGCGGAACATTGTCTTCTCCAAATCACTGCAGGCAAAGTCTTTCCTAGAGAGCAACTGAGACATTAAAAAAAAATCACTTTTTAAAATTTGGCCCTGACATTTTAAAATATTCCTGTGACAGTGAAATCAATCGTTACAGAGCATTTGTACTGCCAGCCACATTAGATTGATTCCTGATTTTAGTCTCTTATTTTTAATAAGTAAAATGCAGGTTAAATAGATGTGAACAATATGAATACAACCCTTATCACAAAATCTAAACAATACGGTGACAAGAGAAGTTACAAGTCCAGTTTATGCCTGGTCTGATTTATGCGGCTGAGATAATACATTTTTTTTTTCAGTAGGGCTGGTAGTAGAGGAAACAAGCGTTGTACAATGTCTGAGGGGTAAGGTACACTTGCTGTGTTTTTAGCTGTCCCAGTTAGCTACTGCTGCCTAACATACCACCCCAAAATGCGGTGGCTTAAAAAAATAGAAATATTTATTATTATTCAGCATTTGCAAGTAAGCTACAACATTGTGCTCATCTGGGCCAAGCTTTTCCAATGGCGGCAGGGTTCCCTCACTCTTCTTCTTCAGGTAGCTGGGGGTCCGATGGGGCAGGCAGATGAGTTAACCTAAGATGACTTCATTTATGCAACATTTAGGCAGCTGGCTGTTTAGTTGGGCATTGAGATAATTGAGGGTGTGTGTGGGTGTGTACATGTGTGTGTGGAAGGGAATGAAGAACAGGGATCTCTACTGGGGGGGAAAAGGATGTTACATATAACAGGACTGTGGGGGTGTCCACCGAGGACAACTGTGACATGCTTTGCATTTCTGTCCATAACCTTGGCCTTTGTTCTCAGAGGTTAAGAGAACAGACTATGAAGTCAGAAAGCCTAGATTTGTGGCAAGGTCCTAAACTTACTGCAACTTCGTTTTCTCATCTCTACAATCTGGATAGTGTTACCCACCTCTCAGGGGTAGGAGTGAGTGAGATAATGTACACAAATCATTTAGCGTGGTACTTGGCACATAGCAGATGCTCAACAATTGGATAAAAAGAAAAGGTCAGATCTTGACCTTCTAGGCATTTATTTGCTTCCATGACTCTAGACATCCCCAGCTTCTTCCTCTTCTTTTGCATATAGATATAAATAGCTTGGTGTGACCCTGGTGCAATGGGACATGCATTCTATTTATACTCTCATCAGCAAAAGGCAAGGGAGAAGGTCCTAGCTTAAATCTTGATTGGAAAGATACTGGTCCTACGATTAGCCCTTAGACTGGCCCCTCAGAAAGAAATAGAAAGGAAGTATTAGCTGTCCCTGCTTGGTGAGATTCCAGCCCTAATTCCCTGGTGTCTTTCAGGAAACTGTCAGGAATTAGGGATCCCATTTATCCCTACTGTTGTCCAGCAGCTCTGCCTAGAAGAGCAGGGAAGACAGTGTCACACAGGGTGAGTTTTGGATGCAAGCGTGTGAGGCATCTGTCTGAGGTGATGCTCCCAGGCTGCTGGGTCCTGAGGCCCTCAGAAATCCACCCCCCCGTTGCCTGTTGGCTCACAGGAAGCCCACATCTGACTTCCATTCCGCTCCTTAAGAATGTGCTCTCTGGTTAAATGCAACAATCCTTGGGAAAGGTCATATTTGAAGTGGCAGACACAATCCATTAGCGTAAATGAAGGACAAAAACTCTGCCCTAGAACCTCCAGGGATCTGTGAGCACAGCTTGAAGATTACTGGAAAAATCCATCTGAGATTCAGTTGCAAAATCTAGGCTCGCCTCTATCAGCATTGCTGAAGCAGACCCCAGAAGTCACAGCCCCCGTGCTCACAGAAGAATCTACCCAGTGTCTACCCACTACCCAAGGCCACATCTTGACATCATACCTATGTTGGCCAAAACTCAGCCCCTTAGAGCTCTCCTTCTTACAGAGCACTCCCAAGTGGACCTGAAGCTGTCTCCCTATAGCTAGAAACAAATGCTAGAACCAGTATATTGGAGGGTCATCAATTTGCCCTCCGGCAGAGATCAACAAGGTGGGACCGTAAGCCTTCTTGTTGAGAATAGTGTCCCTTACATTTTCAGTCACACACACACACACACACACACACACACACACACACACACACACAGCCTGGAAACTTCCACACTGCCATCCTGGCTGGCACTAGGCCTGCCATTGAGCTGGCGCAATGAGAGTTGTGAGCACATGGCAGATTGGGGGTTATTTTTAAACACCCTTGCTGGGAGGCAGCAGTGACCTTAAAGTAGGTTGTCTCTCTTTTTCTGGCATTTCAGTTTTATTGTAAAAGCATTTATTTGTAGAAATAGAGAATGTTTAGCTGCAAAAGCACACATTACTCAAATGGCAGATGTTGGCTGTTTCCCATGCTGGCAAAGGGAAATGGGGTGGGACCAGCAGGGGCACACCCTTGAGGTGAAAGGGAGCAACTGGCCGCCCGATATTGGGTCTTCTTCAGAACCAGGGACCCTGTGGGTCCCAGGAGCTTCCTCAGCACAGAAGGGATTACTCCCAGGACCCTCCAGGAAGACAAAGCATGTTTTGCTGGTGGGATGGTACCATGAACCTTCCCCCAAAGTCCCCTTGTTGGCGATGATTGCCTGAGAAAGCCAGTGGCATTTCTCACCATCCCCTTGGCTGAATCTAGGCCATCAAAAGAGAGGAAATAAAAGGGAATCAGCTTCAACTCAGAGAGTCAAGAAACATGGTGAATGCCTAAAGATTTGTAAGTATTCTGAGAATTTGAGTCTTTAAATAATAATAGTCATAACACGGCAGTGTATGAATATATTATACTAATATATTATTACTACATTAATTAAATAATATGTGACATATATAAATAGGTTAGTATACTACTTTAATAATAATAGGTTAGCATAGCATTTCATACTATTATTCATATGCTATTATCATTTCAATGAGTAGCTCTGCAAAAATTTATTAGATGTTTTATGTATGTTAACACAATACCAGACATTGGGGGTCCAAAACACTCAGGGGTTACAGTGTAGTGTAGGGGGAAAGATAGATGCATAAACGGATAATTTCAGTAAATTAGGACAGCATAGAATGGAATGGAAATGAGTAGGACAGAGGAGGGCACAGGCCCAGCGAGGGGTGAGGTGATAGAGACATGGGGTAGAATTCACAAAGGAGTGTCCTATCGCCGTTGCTTGTTGGAGATGTCAGGCTAGTGAGAGGATTAGAGACCACATCCACAAAGGCCTAACACATGGAGAGTCTTCTAAAACAGCAACTGTTGGCGTTCTGTTCTATGCCTGGAACCTTCTTGCGGAAGGCCCTGCTTAAAGACCTACTCAATTCTTCCAGGAGATGAGGGGCCCCTTGGCCGTGTGCCCACAGCACCTTCCACCCCCTTCTCTTAGCACTTGGCGCATTGCAGCTTCATGATCTCATTTGAACCTTTCTCTCCCACTGGACCTTGGGCCCCACACAGAATGCTTGTCACCTCTGTATTCCCAGAGCTGGGCAGAGCGCCTATCACACAGCTAGTCATCAATAGAGGTTTCTGGAATAAATGAGCAAATGACCACATGAGAAGCATTACAGAAAGTTAGGCTGCTCTTCAACTCAGTTTACTAAGGAAACTTGAGTTATTTTTGATTGAATAGAGCAAAGACCCAGATCACCGCTCCCCTGGGTTTCAGATCAAATGCGAGGCTAGAATTTTATGCTTTCAGGGGCAAAATAAAGAGCAAAGGGAGTTAAGTGATTTGTTAAGATGATGGTTACAGCTCTCCTCTGAAGTGGAAAATCCATGAATCAGAAAAGCTCACTGGTCTCCTTCCATAATAGGAAGTGTTCAGCCGAGAGACCAAAGAAAAGGTTCACTTCAAGGCAGACTTAAACCCAGAGCACCCGGCCACCAGCCCTGAGCCTCCTACAAGCCTTTGTGCAGCTCGAGTTCCCCCGATCCCCAGCTGCACTAAGAAAGGAGTGACTATATCCAGGGGGTATTTGAACATTTATGAAATCAGAGCCCTGTCCCAGTTCTTCAGCATCTGGTTTGGAATAAAAATCCGCACAGAAGACTCGCCACCGAAAAGTAAAGCTGTTGCACTTGGATGGGGCAAGCCCTGGGAGCACCACAGGAGTTTGCTAGATCACAGGGGGACAAAAAAGAGAGAGGCAAACCAAGAGATAGACTCTTAACCATAGAGAACAAACTGATGCTTCCCAGAGGGGAGGTGGGGGAGGGACGGAGGAAATAGGTGATGGGGATGAAGGAGGGCACTTGGCACCATGAGCACTGGGTGATGTACGGAAGGGCTGAATCACTGTATTGTACACATTGTATGTTAACTCCCTGGAATTTAAATAAAAATTTTACAAAAGCAGTTTGCAAAATCCTTTTGCTCTCGCTGCTGTTCTCTTCTCAGCAAGAATCCCTCCTACCTCTTTCCTATTATCAGATATTCTTCCAACCCAGATGTCCTGGGCTTGCTTTCTGGAGCCCAAACATAAGGAGGTAATAAAAACCAAAATGAAAACACAACACTTACCAATAAAAAGAAGCATTGCCCCCCTTTTATTCTGCTAGAATCGTCATAAGCCAAGACACAGGCTGCCAGTTTCCAAAACATGAACTAAAGAGTCCCAGGAATGCTCCTTTTCTTCCCTTACAGAAATTTGTTAAATTCAACATCATCCCAGCAATTTATTTAGTCTTCTCAACTCTTATTGTTTGAAGATTCCCTGAGCATTTTACCGGGAACAACAAAGCCAGACCCTGAGTGTCGATATCAGGGATGAACTGTTATGCTCTCCCTTCGCCATAAAGAAATGGAGAGTAAATTAACATATTTAATTATGCATATCTCTGCATGTGACTGCATGCATCTCTTAAAGACATGGGATTTGAATGATTCTCTGAGGCTATAAATTAAACTTGTAAGGATCGAAATGAGCTTGTTTTTACTCCTACGAGGACCAGGGCAAACTGAGAAAGCCTTTGTAACATCTGTCACTTCTTGCATTGGGTCCTTCACAACGAAGGGCAAAGAAGGATTTCAATAGCAATTCTCACCATTTTTTCATTTAATTGTCTTGGATTTTTCTATCATACAAATAAATTGTCTATAAATGTTTTTTCTGCTTTTCTGACATTGATACCTATTATTTCTATTTCATGATATGTTGATTTGAGCAAATGAAGTTACCAATAGAGCTGATATGAGAGGCGCTCGGTAGTCAGAGTCTGAAACTTCTGAGTTCTGGGACCTGAGTTCAAGTTCCAGCTCTGAGCCTATGTTGGTCAGGTAACCACCCAGGGCTCCTAGTTCCTCCATGCAAAGGGGAAGTGATGGTGCTTTCTTTATTGTCTTGGGACATAGATGCAGCATCTGGTGTGTGGTAGGGGGTAAGTAAATGGCAACAATCCCTGTAATCTTCATGGCGATTGCAGTACACCTTCCTTTTAACAACGTCTAAGATTTCACACTAAGGATGAGGGACATTGGGGGTTCTGTGTGAGCCCAACCATTCCTCCTCCTTGCCTCCAGATTTCAGGCTAATTGAGAACTAGACACAGATCCCAAAGGATAGTAACATCCAATATTCATTTAATTGCTATTATGGTTATTTGCAGAATGCCGTTTGCACCTGCTGCTAAGGTGCATTCCCTTCCTATTTGTCCTCTCCCTTGCAGTCTAGATCTTGAGATTTGCATGTCGAGGGAATGGGCTTGGCATACATTCACCCAGCCAAGGGGAACTACAGCCTGCCCCCTAACCCATGGAGCCTAAATAAGACTCAGAGCCAAGTCAAAGGGCATAGAATGAATAGTTACATTCAACATATTCCAAACATTTGGGAAATAGAAATAAAAGAATGTCAGATTCTTACTATTTTCTCATGGAGAAGAAAGAAAGGGGAATGCGAAGGAAACAACCAACCAAACAAAAAGTTATTCGCTAATTCTTCCTCACTGAGACAAGGAGAATCAGGGACATCCCCATATTATGGACCAGGGCAGGATTGTGAAAGGAAAAAAGAATGGTTTTCTTTTTATTGGCTCTTTAAAATATTCATCTTTTTATTCATTTTAAGAGGTGGGTTCCCAAAACAATGAATTCATAAAATTCAATTAGGTACATCTGTACTGAATATTTACTATATGTAGGGCACCTTGTCAGAGTTCATCGTATTGCTTATTCACCATGGATAAAATATTGTGACAAAGTCCCATTTAAACTGGAAAAGATGGTATTATGCCAAGATAACCATCACAAGACTTCTCAGAGCTTTGAATATTCTACAGTGCTGTATGGAGTTCCAGTACCTCTAAAGCAACACAAACCCATCCTACCCCATCCTGCCATCTGATTATGTTTGACCATTCACTGGGTGGTCAGGCTGTGCCTCAGGATAGAATATAATGTGAGTGTGGCCAAGGTTAAAAGGCAGATAAGTGCATCCAGGGAAGAAACCAGTGCATGATCTGAAGTCACTAACAGACAACGCCTACACTAGGTTCAAGTGGTGCAGTGTTTACTTACAGCAAGAGGAGAGAGTGCACAAGACCCAGCCCCTGGCATGCATTGTTTTTCCTCACCCCACACCCTGTCCCCCACCCCCGCAGTGGATCCAAGGCACAGTTGATGCAGGTGATGTGTTTGCATGAATCCCACCTTGTACCACAGTGGAAGGCCCCAGACCCCTCTTCTGTGGGGTCTGAAATACAGAAAGCTGGGGATGTGCCTGAGGTCCATTGATATAAGTGCTAAGGCAGAACAAAAGAGCACTCACTGAGTCTGAAACAGGGAAAGATACTCTCTCACAAGGGCAAGCCCTGCATAGGCTGCGAGAGCTTGTTATGTCGGAGAATGGACATGTTCTTATGCAGTCAAGCAAGAGTCAAAAGACTGCACGTGATCCCCCTTTCCAACAGAACACAACTGAAATTTTTGAATGAAAAAATAAAAATAATAATGACTGAGGACTCTGACTCTGAAAAGTAAATAAAAGCAAGTAGATTGTGGAGAGGAGTCAAAACTTCAAGGAGGGACCACCAAGGTGAGCTTCTGTCTCTCTCTCCCTCTAGCTTTGTTCTGAGGATGATCTCTAGCCATGTTGCAGTGTGGTCCTTTGATGTCAATAGAAATTATTTCTTTCTGGCTGGAGGAACCAGAGACATATCCTGAGGTCTGGTGAGTGGAGGAAGCCAGAAGGAGCAACTCTCCTAATTCTGTTATTTAACCCTTCCCAAGTCCCAACATTACATCCAAGCCATACACATGCACAAGACAGACCCAAACCAATACAATGAAGTCTTTGAGAACTAAGCTGGACTTGAACTGATGCCCATAGAAAGTATAGGGTCTGAATCAAACTCAGTTGGTTGCCTGCTAAAACAAATTTCAGCACCTTCCTTAGTGTTATCATAGGACTGAGTATACATGAGTATTCACAATGTCCAAAATTATAATCCAAAAATATAATCCAAAATTACCCAGTATACAAAGAACAAGGAAAATGTGGCCAACTCTCAAGAGAAAAGACAAAGAAGAGATGCCAGCCCAAAGATGACCTAAAGATGTTAGGATTATCAGGCAAAGACTCTAAAGCAGCATTAATACTATGCTCCATGAGCTGAATAAAAATATGCTTGAAATGGGGCACCTACGTGGCTCAGTTGGTTGAGTGTGTGACTCTTGATTTTCCTCAGGTCATGATGGTCATAGAATTGAGCCCTGCATTGGGCTCCATGATCAGCACGGAGTCTGCTTGTCCCTTTCCCTCAGTTCCTCTCCTGACTTGTGCTCTCTCTCTCTCAAACAAGTAAATAAATAAAATATTTTAAAAATATGCTTGAAATAAGAGAAAATATAGGAGTTTGGATTAGACAAATAGAAACTGTAAAAAAAGAAAGAAGTGGAAAATTTAAAAATACAATATATGAAATAAAAAATTCAGTGGGGGATCCAATAGCAGAATAGAGATAATGGAGGGAAGTCCATGATATCCAATGTGAAGACAGAAAAGAGTGAAAATAAATGACAGTTTATTTGAAACAAAACCAAAAGTGTCAACATGCATTTCACCAAGTCCAAGAAAGAGAAGAGATTGATGAGAACAGAAAATTACTTGAAGAAATTATGGCCATCAATTTCCCTAATTTGGTGAGAGACATAAATTTAGAGCTTTAAGAAGCTCAGTGACCTCTGAACAAGACAAAGTCTTTAAGAAATACCTGCACACATCATAATCAGATGGCTAAGTACCAATGGAAAAAAAATCTTGAAAGCAGGTAGAGAAAAATAACACATTATGTACAGGGAACAATAATTTGAATACTAGCGGATTTCTCTTCAAACACCGCGGACACCAAAGAGACCAAAGAAATAGCATCTTCAAAGTGCTTGAAGGAAAAGGATTGTCACCTCAGATTCTGAATGCAGCAGAAATATCCTTCAACAATCAAAGCAAACAAACAAAAAGACATTTTCAGATAAAGAAAAACTACAAAAATCCATCAGCAGCAGACTGGCTGTAAAAGAAATCTTATAGGAAGTTCTTCCAGCTCTTCTGGAAATGAAACCAGAGAGATACCTGGGTCTTTGGGAATAAGGAAGAGCCTCAAAAATGGCAAATATTTGAACAACTATAAAAGGCCATTTTCTCTTCTTGAGTTCTTTAAAATATGTGTCTTTTGAGAGCAAAATTTGGGATTATCTTTGTAGTTTACAATGTTTGCAAATGTAATACCTATGACACCATAAGACAAAGATCAGTGTGGGGAGATGAGAGCTTACCAAGTTTCTTTTTTTTTTTTTAAAGATTTTATTTATTTATTTGACAGACAGAGATCACAAGTAGGCAGAGAGGCAGGCAGAGAGAAAGGAGAAAGCAGGCTCCCTGCTGAGCAGAGAGCCCGATGCGGGGCTCGATCCCAAGACCCTGGGATCATGACCTGAGCCGAAGGCAGAGGCTTTAACCCACTGAGCCACCCAGGTGCCCCAGCTTACCAAGTTTCTAATTTAAGTTTCAATATTGACTCTAAGTAGACTTTGAAAGGTAGACGTGTATATTTCAATACGTAGGCAACCACTTTGGAACAAAATATAACCCAAAATCAAACAATTTAAAATGGAAGATTAAAACTTTTCTTAAATAACGCTCCAAAGGCAGGAAAAGATGAAGAGAGGAATCAAAACCAGAAGAGACAAAGAAAATACAAATTATAAAATGGTAGGCCTAAACCCAATTACATTAATAATCACAGTAAATATTAATGGTCTAAACTCTCCAATTAAAAAATATAGATTAACAGAGTAGATTAAAAAGCAAGTTTGTACTATATCCTACCTACATGACACATACTTTATTTTTTTTTAATTTTTAAAGATTTTATTTATTTATTTGAAAGAGAGAGGATAAGAGAGAGAGCTCCAGGGTGGGGGGGTCAGAGGGAAAAGCAGACTCTCTGCTGAGTGGGGAGTCCAATGAAGGACTCGATCCTAGGACTCCAAGATCATGACCTGAGCCAAAGGCAGTCCCTTAACCAACTGAGCCACCGAGGCACCTGACACATATTTTAAATAGAAAGTCACAAATAGGTTGAAAATAAAAGTTGTACCATGCAAACAGTAGGCATTAGAAGGGAATAGGGAGCTACTTCAGTGTCAAGTGAAACAGACTTCCAAACAAAGAGTGTTACCAGAGATAAGGATGTCATTCCATAGGCATAAAAGGGAGAGTTCTTTAGAAAGACATAACAATTATAAATGAGTATGCAACTAATAACACTGCCTCAAGATTCATGAAGCAAACATGGACAAACTGAAAGAGGGAAGTAGACAATTCCAAAATCATCCTAAGCAATTGATAGAACAACTGGACCAAAAAAAAAAAAAAAATCAGTAATGACATAAAATACCTGAAGAACACTACTAACCTTGATCTTACTAACATTTTTAGTCTACTATATCCAACAACTGTAAAATAAACATTCTTTCCAAATACACAGCGTATATTCACCATAAAACAAGTTCCAATAGATTTAAGAGAATTGAAATAATACAAAGTATATTCCCTGAGTGGAGCCTGATTAAATTGAAAATCAGTAACAATACGATATCTAGGAAAACTAATATCTGGGAATTAAGCAACACACTTCTAGATAATTCAGAGGTTAGAGTGCAGCATAAGTGTCCCAGAGAAGGTGCCAAGTATGCAGTGTTTTCCTAATTTAATTGAGCACAGAAGTGATTTGTTTTTGTTTTTTATTTTGTTTTTAAGATTTCACTTATGTATTTGGTAGAGAGGGAGAGCATACAAGCAGGGGACTGCAAACAGAGGGAGAAGCAGGCTCCCCATTGAGCAAGGGCCCCAACTCAGGACTTGATCCCAGATCCGTGGGATCATGACCCAAGCTGAAGGCAGATATCCAACCGACTCACCCAGGTGCCCCAAAAGTGATTTTTTTTAGTGGAGTACTTCATAAGGCTAGTGCTTAATGAGGCATGTTCTGGGAAGCTTACCTAGAATTGGCCCCTGAAACCATGATGTCTTTTCTTTTAGGAAGGGAGTGATATTTCCATCTGTACCTGTAGAGAATGTTCTATCTGTCATAAATGTTAAACAAATTCATATTGATGGGAGACTGCCCCTGTAGCATGTCATCCATGTCCATCTACAATTGTTTACTTTTTTGTTGGTGCTTTTCCTAGGTTGAGATTCTTCAACAGGGACACAGTTGGCTTGTGTCCCAGAAAAAGCAATTCATCAAGTAATTGCCAAGCGAGGGAGCTATCACTGGAGTGATGGGCACAGCGGAACCTGCTAATAATGAAGCAGAGTCTGACCCTATGGAGGAGGGTGGAGTTCTTCCCGTGGTCCCTACAAAAGAACGATTGTGTTTCAGATCTATTAGAGGAGGTCTTTCTCCTTTTTTGCTTTCTTTAAAAAAAAAAAATCCTTTGAGCTGCTCACCCTGGGGAGAGCAGCTTGCTCTTGTTTAAGGGTAATTGCAGATAAAATCCATTATGACTTGCCGAGGAAATGAAGTTGAGATTGGAAATGGTTTGCTGGAGATGGGCCATGGAGGAGGATGGGGTGTGATGTGGAGTGTTGAGAGGGGTCCGGGCTGGAGGGGTGGTTGGGAGAAGGGCTCCAGGCTTCTTTGGCTAAAGAAGCTATAGGCTCTAAAGATCCTCCCTACACCCCAATCCATCCCATCTGTCCGCTGGGTTTCCTCAAAAGTATCCCCGGATGAGCTAGCAGTGACCATGCCCTGAGGGGGTGCAGCCCCCCTCCCCATCCTGGCCATTGCCGTGGTGACAGCTGCTTTGTGTGCACAGATGTGCTATATTCTGAACTCAGCCTGCACAGGCAGGGTCCCCTTAAGAGATTTCTGAAAATGAAAAGGTGGTATGTTCAGGTACAGATCAAGAGCTCTGGCATGTTATTTCCATGCAAGGGCTTGTTGATGAAGATCCCCTTGGCCCAGAAAATAGCCCCCACAGCTCATAGGTTGCTGACTACTACAGTATTTCTGCTCAAAGAGACCCCAGCTTACACAAGAGGACTAAGGCAGTTTTCCTCTCCTAGTATCTTCTCTGTTCAGCGCCTGGGGACTGGAGCCATGACTCATCAGAATCATTGGGGCAGTTTTTCAAAAACAGGTTTCTGGGCGTACTCATGGAGAGACTGGTCCGGCATGCCTGCGATGAATCTGGAGGTTTGGCAAGTGCCGCTGGTGGGGCCCTGCCTAGTAGTCAGGTTGAAGGAGCCCTATTCCTTAGTCTCTTCTTGTGGGAGCATCTCATCACCAAGCCCTGATGGGTGAGTACCAGACCCCGCTGGGTGAGCACGAGACCCCTTCTAGCTTCTGATCCACCTCTCCCTGTGTTGATGGCTGTTCTGCCAACAAGTGGGTGTCTGTGTCTGTGGCCCCTGTAGGCTCTCACCACGCACTTGGCCCCAGCATGCTGGGCCAGGCTTTGCAGTGCTGGGTACTCAGTGAGTTGCTGGGAGAACTCCTTGACCATTACGTGGTTGGAATGTATCTCCCAAGGGTCTGAGGTTAAGACTATATAGTACATACTTTACCATCTTTCATTTTAATGTTTAAAATGGATACAAATTTGGCATTCATCTACATAGTAAACCTCCATTAAAAAACCTGCCATCCTCCCCAGTCCAAACTTAAAACACATGATGTTCTTTGTGCAGTGTTCATCTCGTTGGATTGGTTGTCTGTCACAAAGTGTCATGTTTCCAGGGCATACACACCCCAGCGTGAGATGTAAGTGTGAGAAAGGTTCACTTGTCTTAGCAAAGCTCTCGGCTGAAGAATGGAGAAAGACCGAGCATAGGCTCCTTCCAGAACTAAGGAGATCCACTCCAGCCCTAAAAAATGGGCCCAGAGTTAAGCAGCAGGGGGGATATATGGAAGAAAAGATGGGAAGGAGATCAGGGACCCCCAGAAGCTCATCTGAGACTTCCACTGACTGTCCTAGCAGGTCAGTTGAAAATAAAAGTAGAGAGAGGTGTTTTGCACAATCCCTTGATGAGGGAACTGATTTTCCTTCTGGTTAATTGATGGTCCAAGCTGACCATTCTCAATGTGGCTGGGCAAATGCAAGGACTAGCGTCAGCGAGCCACTGGCTGCAGGTTATGAGAAGCTTTAGGGCAATGCACATTTTTTTTTCCCTGTTTTGAATCGTTCAGTGCTTTTCCAGCAAGAGGATGTCATCTGGCTTTGAACTGAGTCCAATCTTTCAGCCACTCTGCTTTGTCCTTTAAGCAAGTTGCTCTCCATTCCCTCCGGATGGAAAATTTATTACAGTGTCTTGGATGGCCCTCCTTTTAATTGCCAACTTATTCCCCCTTAAACATCTTGTGCTTTATGACCCAGGCCTCTGTTGGTGCTGGGTCGAGGCTTGCGGAGAAAGGTCGGAGCTGAGGTCCCTCCTCTAATTATGACAACCCACCCACGGAGCAGCAAAAGCCCGTGAAATAAACAGTTCCCGCTGCCCTTTCATCGTTTATCTTTACTGCTTGAGGAAAACTCACGGAGCAGAGCTGCCGTGCTCGTTTGTCCTCAGGGTCTTGCAGCTGCGTCCGTGAGCATTTGGCCACTGTGCACGTAGACGAGATCCTTCACGTTCGCCTTCTAAGACAGAGGAGTAAAGTGAGACGATATACAAAGAACCATATCCGAGGGATCTAAACTCACAGAGATGTATTTTCTGTCTTCCATTTTTAGCAGGCTGCCCTCAACTCTGTGAGCAGCCTCCATAATTCATTTGCTCATTCAATTCCTCCTAATATGTGGTCCCAAAATAGATTCAGTGTTCTTGCCTTGACGATGGCGTGTTTCACCAACAGGATCCAGGGCAGCATCTTTGTGCACTGGAGAATTATTAATGCGAAGAGAGGCCTGTAGACACACCCTACCAGAAAAAAAAGAAGCAGAGAGGGATTTCTGGACTGAAAGATTAAAATCTCGGTTAGTCACAGGACACCAGCAGCTGATGGGTAAAGCTCGAATCTATGGGGAGCCACTGATAAAAACAATGATAAAACAGAGCATTTTCATGCCGTTATGGAACAGGCAAATCATGGAACAAATTGATGATTTTTTTTTTTAATTTCTGAGAAACACGGAAAATTCATATGTCCCCATTTCTCAGAACTCAAGAATGAAATAAAGAATTTCATTTTCCTTAAAGTCTTCATGTGCGAAGTAGTCTGGCAAAGTGAGTAGCTGGGATTGTTTTTTTCTGGGTTCCAGAACCAAACACCAGCCACAGGGGATTAAATCTTCTAGGGTTTTTGCAGCCGGAGGCTCCGTCCTTGGTCCTGATCCAGCCCAGATAATTCTGAGCTCGTGTGCAAGAAACACAATGGATTCTGGTGAGATCCTGGGAAAGGCCACTGTGGGGCCTGGACACTGGCCCTGAATCAGTCTTTCACTTGTGTTAACTTGGAAAAAATCCCGTAACATCTCTTCAGGCTTGAAGACTCCCATCTGCACTGGGTAGGAGGGAGAGAGGTTTAAGTGGGGTGATCCATGATAAAGAAAGCAGGGAACGTCCATCACCACAATATGTTGTGATTTTGCAGGTACTTACTATTTCTTCCATGTTGGGACATTTTCCTCTGAAGATTCAGGGTTTCTATATAACATTTGAGTTCCCTTTTCTTTTTATAAGTGACATCTTTCTATGATGATTTGACAGCATTTTGCTGGTGGTTTAAAAAACAATTCCTAGAAGAGGGACACCTGGGTGGCTTAGTCGGTTAAGCATCTGCCTTTGGCTGAGGTCATGATCCCAGGGTCCTGAGATCAAGCTCTGCATCAGGCTCCTTGCTCAGCAGGGAGTCTGCTTCTCCCTTCCCCTCTGCCTGTTGCTCCCCCAGCTTGTGCTCAATCTGTCTGATGAATAAATAAATAAAATATTTTTTAAAATTCCTAGAGGAAGTAAGATGTGAGGAACAGGGAAAGAGGAGTCGGAAAGAATATGGATGCATCTGGCTCCAGGTGGTGGGGAGGAGGGATGCAGAGTCATATTTCCTGGCTTTGTATTCTGGTTCTGCCACTTCTTGGGTGTGTGACTTGGACAAGATATTGGTTTGGACTAAGTTTCCTCATCTGTAAGATGGTGATTCTAATGGTACCTGCCTCACAGAGCTTAGTGAGAAGTAAGTAGACGGTGTATAGGGAGCCCTCAGCAGGATGCTTGGCTTAGAGCAAGCTCTACAGAAATGTGCACTGTTCATTGCTACATCTACCTGTGCCCTCAACAAAAATTTGTTGAGTAAGTGAATTCATAAAGTAGTAAATAAAAAACCAAAATGGAGGGGCACCTGGGTGGCTCAGTCAGTTAGACAATCTGCCTTTGGTTCAGGTCACGATCCCAGGGTCTTTGGATCGAGGCCCACGTCGGGCTCCCTTCTGTTCTCCCTCTTCCTGTGCTGCTCCCCCTACTTATGCTCTCTTGCTCTCTCTGTCAAATAAATGAATAGAGAAAACAAAACAAAAACAAAATGAAGGCAATTAAAGAATGACTCCCTTCCAAATGTCTTCTCTGAATACCAAGAATGTAAATTTGCAGGACAGTCCACAAGCATGGGTCTGGCCCCAAGCATCTTCTTGAGCCTTCTGTGCTTCTCCCTCCACCCACACTGCTTCAACCCCACCAGATGCACAAGCAGTTCTCCAAATGCTCCGTGGTATTCCATGCGTCAAGATTTTAGCCTAAAACACTGCCCTCCCTTTAAATACTGAGGGAATCCTAATTCTTTGAGGCTTTATTCAAACATAGCCTCATTGGTAAATATTTCCCAAATCATCCTGAGTCAGACTTAATCGAGTTTTGAAAATAGGCTAGCAGAATGTTATTGTTGTTGTTATGGATGTTTGTTTGTTTTACCAGCTGGGACATGTCCCGTTGACTCCTTGCCCCTCAATAGTCCTATGGGTCCAGTTTTGGGGAACCAGGAGTTCCATATGAGCAGCAAACTCTCCCTAGAACCAGGAGGGGCACTTCTATCTTTTCCTAAGCTTGGTTCCTTCCTGGTGGTGATGTCAGCCATTGGTGGAATAGATGGGTTTTGTTGTCTTATGAATGAAGGGGTTGCGCTAGTTGTTTGAGGCTCCTCCAGCTTTAAACTTCCATTATTTCTGGGGCTAGATGACCCTCACAAATTATTCGTGGACATTTGTCACAATTCCACCCCAAATTTCTAGCTCTCAAAGATGCCATAACAGACAACAAAAATTCCTGCCTTCCTCCTCAACACAAACAAAATGTACAACTTGTCCCTTAAGTAGATTTTTTAAAAAGATTTTATTTATTCATTTCAGAGAGAGAGAGAATGTGTGAGCAGGAGGAGGGGCAGATGGAGAGGGAGAAAGTCTTAAGCAGACTCCATGCTGAGCTTGGAGCCTGACATAAGGCTCCATCTCATGACCCTGAGATCATGACCTGAGCTGAAATCAAGAGTCAAACCCTTAGCCGACTGAGCCACCCAAGTGCCCCTGCCAAGCAGATTCTTGATTGCTCCTTAGAAATGCCTAGCCTGGGGCACCCCCAACAATGTCTCAGGTTTATAAAAATTCTTTGGGACCACTGGGTATGATCTCATCTCTCGTATTTTCAATGTGATCATGAGACTGAAACAAAGCAACTTATCCCAAAGAGAGGCTGTGAAAGACAACAGGCAAGGGACAGACATGTGAGCTCTGTGACATCTGTAGGGGTATGTATTTAGATGCAGTGGATTCCAACAGTCACCCTTTGCTTGAGGAAAAATGTATTCCATTCCCCAGTATCATTCTCTACCTTCACTCACCATAAACAACATGTGGAGGAATTTTTAGTCTATAATGTTCCTTTGTAGAGATAGAGCCGGTGACTACGGCTAAGTCCTTGTTCACCCTGCAATTCTTTGTAGGATAAAATGGCATTTTATTACACTGTGATAGCGGTTATGATTACACAGGGCACTGAAAAGGAGAAACGGTGATTGAGCCACAGACTGAAATTCAATCTCACGATTTTAGAGGTTCCATTATGCCAGGCCAAGTGCTATTCTCAGGCTTTCTGCTTGATGTTCTGTAGCCATTGCCTCAGACTAATTATAATCCATCTGACTATCTAATTCTAACGGTCTAATTTTATCATTCTGTAATTAAGCTTCTTCTGGCAGCATGTATTTAGCCATAAAGAGAAATATTTCCTTTCCCATTTTCAAAATTGGTTAAGTGAGATGAGGAAAGGTAATTGTAGCCACTGAGTTCTACATTTCTTTTGAGCAATGGTTTTTCTTTTTGACTTAAAGAGCTGTTAGATTCATCCAAGAAAAAGCTTTCAGGTATAAAATGTTTGAAGCATTTTTTTCTAGAAGGACAGTCATAAAATACTTTAATCATTGCCTCGAGGCCAAAGATCTAAAGGGAGAATGAACAAAGTTTCCTCAGCAAATATGTCCTATAGTTGATATTAATCTTGTGTATCTGAGAGGCAAGGGCTGTTTGTTGTTTATATACTATCCAATGTCCTCTGAATATATCGGCTGTGGAAGATGCCTAGCTGAAGAACTACATTTCCCAGTCTCCCACGCAAAGAAAGATGACACGTGACAAAGACTGGCCAATGAGATGTAAGCAGAATGGGTGGGGGACTTCTGCAAAAGATTATCCTAAGAAAGGTGGTCTCCGCTGGAGGTGTTTCCTGGGCACTGCTTCCTTCTTTGTTCCTAGAAAGAGAGTTTGGTTTCTGGAGCTGAAGCAACCTTCAGTGATCAGAGGGAAAGGCGGAGAGAACTGCGGAGGACTTGGCCCTGACATCCTTAAACCAGTAAACCAACACCAGCACCGGCTCACCATGGACTTTTCATTATGATGGAAAAATAAAGCCTGGTGTGGTTTAAGCCATTCTGATTTTGCCATCTGATTACATTCATGCATTTATTTGTTTATTTGTCTCTCTTCACTGGAATGTAATGCCACAAGGACACTGACTTCGTTCATCACTGCATATTATGCCTGGAATGTCACAGGCACTTCATAAGAACTTGCTGACCATTGAATGAAGGTGGCCAATTCACTTACTGATATAATCTGCGAGCCAGTAAGAACTAAATTTGTCACTGGGTCTTCTCCCAAAGCAGATCCCGCTTTCAGAGGGTACTAAAAAGCCAGCTTTCCAAAAGGAGATTTGAAACTCTTCATTTAGGGGTGCCTGGGTGGCTCAGTCAGTTAAGCATTTGCCTTTGGCTCAGGTCATGATCCCAAGGTCCTGGGTTGGAATCCCAGGGTCAGGCTCTCTGCTCAGTGGGGAGCCTGCTTCTCTCTCTCCCTCTGCCTGCCCCCCCGACTTGTGCATGCTAACACACTCTCTGTCAAATAAGTAAACAAAATCTTAAAAAAAAAATACCTCCTCATTTAAACCATGAAATCTTTAGGATATTTCTACATGGGTGTAAATTTTTGGTAGTTACTGATGAACTTTTATTAACATAGTTCCCAAATCATGGAGTAAAGGGGGAATTTTAGAGACTCCCCCCAGAAAAATCCACCTGCCTGCATCTAAGCCTGAATCCAGTGTTAAGCCAGGTAAAGCATTCCTGACCATGGGAGGGACTGACCTTGGGATCCCAGAAGACAGTCTAACGCTCTGCAATGTGACCCTTTGGGGATTTTCACAGCTGGGGAGGGCTGTCATAGTTGCTTTGGAACAACTGGCCCAGGGTGAGGCAGAAGCCCAGGGAGCCTTCTCTCACTCTTGCCTAAAATGAAGGGAGCTGGGCTGAGGGCTAGGCTTGGCATGTCTGCTCAGCCAACACCTCAAGGGGCTTCCCCTCTTGAGAAACCATATCCTGGTGATTTGGAACCCCCCATGTTCTTTTTATGTTAAGTTTCTTGGTAGTATGTACGGTGTTATTTACTTAGTAAATGCATTCTCCTGGCTTATTTCTGTATGTATGTAGTCTAAACTGGATGAACACGGTCCCTTTCCACTCAAATTATTCCCCCCCTTCACTACCGCTGCATCTAAATCATACTGTACGTAAAAAAAGAGTAAAAATTCCAAGGTCAGAGCAGGGCTCTCCTAGTCCCATGAAAAATCTGGTCGTCCTCTAGAGACTAAGTGATCTGCATGACCCCTTCTTTTTTTTTTTTTAAGAAGAGGTTTCCCTGTTGTTTGTCAGCAGATGTCTGATGAGCTATGACTAGCATTGGCCACTCCCAAGTCTGGACAGGAGGAATAGGGGGGACAGGCCTCTCCACTGTGTGGCAGTGTTTTTCCAGAACCCCGGAAAAGCCCATTAAATATTTATTTAGGTCAAATCACTGAATCATCAACTTATCTTTATACACACACACAAAAAAAATGGAGCTGGAATAGATTTTAATAAAACAATGAGGAACTTTCTATTTCTTCTTCTTATTGTTTCCTGGGCAATCAACTCAAACTTGTGCTATACTGGAGGCTGTGTCATGAGAGCTGGTCAGGGAAAAAAAGAATAGCGAGCATTTATACACGAGTTAGCGTTTCTGAATTTAAAAGCGTTTTCACGTGCATTGTCCTTACCTCTTCACTTAACTCCTTTGTATCTCAGTTTACTCAACTGTGCATTGGGGATAATAATACTCTCCCCACAGAATTGCTCTGAGATGTTGTATATAAAGCTCCTAGCCCAAGGTCTGGCACACAGGAGGCCCTTAAAAAGTGGGGGTTAGTGTTTTCTCAATAGATCCTCCCCTTTTCAGTGTCTGCACACTGTTTCTCTACGTCCTCTCCAATACCCCGACCAAGGTCTCCCCAGCACCCTCCGAGGAAGGATGTCTGTCAGCTCAGGGTGCTGAGCTGATGTCCTTCCTGCTCTGCGCCTCCTGTGCGGGGCTTCTGGTGAGCCTGCCCTCTCCATTGTGCTCATCTGACGTCCTCCATAGACACCCTCACTCACTGAAGGTCTGGTGTGTGGCTCACAATTGTCATCTCCTCCCTGTCCTTGCCGAGCTCCTATGACTTCAGTCCCCAAGGGCAGGGCCCACCAACACTTCTCATGTCCTTCCACTTATGCCTCCTAGCCCCCGACCCTTCGGCCATGACCCGAATGTTCCATTTCTTGGGATGGACCACAACACCTCGAATTCAAAGCTGTCACTCATGAACCCTGACTCCTCCACCTCTAGCCCCTCAGGAAATCCCTGTCCCCGTGCTGGCTCTCAGCCTCACTGAGCCCCTCTGGTCCATTACTCCGATCTTGTCCCCCTGGCACACTCCTTCTCCTTGCCTGTCCTCGTCTACCTAGCCTGGGGTTGGGCCCAGCAATCACTGTCTTGCCAATATTCTTAACTCCCCCTGTGCATTGCATGTCTGGCCCCCTGGCAACCCACCAAGTTTCCATGAGTCCATCTGTCAGTGCATACCTACAGCCCTGTGCTCGGGGGACTGCCACCCAAGGGGAAAAACTCATGGTCTCTGATCTCCACTTAGACCACAGCCCTGTCCCCAAACCCTCTATGTTCCCCCAACTTACTCACCACCAGGATTTCAGTCCCTCTGCACTATTACCTCCTTCTCACTATTTTCTGATGATTTCAATTCTTACTTGAACCCTCTCCCAAAAAAGGGGCATATAAACCATCCAAGGGGAAGTCCCTGGCTTAGTGCCTGCATAATGGCTTGCTTTCCCACCACTACCCTTCTTGTTTGGGAGAGAAGTCCTCTCTCCGGAGCCCTCACCAGAGAACTAAACCTGCTCTTCCCTCCTGGTTCCTTGACATTAGCCATGAAATGTTCAAGTCTCTGACATCTTAAAAATAAAAACCAGCCAAACAAACAAGAAAGATAACATATCTCCTTACAGCTGTAGTTCTCTATCTCCTCTCCCTTCTCAGCGCAGCTTCTCAGAGCAGATGTCCCCACGTATGATGTCCACTCTCTCACCTCCCCTTAGTGCCTGGATCCCTGTCCTCTGACGTTCTGATGTCACTGCACTGGAATTGCTCACCGTGGCTTTTGGGACCTGGCCCCGCTTTCTCTCCAGCCTTAGCTCACGGCAGTCCTTCCACACACTCTTCCCTCCAGCCACAATCCACAACCAGCAGCCTTTTTATGGGCCAGGCTTTCCCCTGGCCTCTGGGTTTGGACCCGTGCTCTTCCTTACCTTGGGAAAGATTTCTTCTCATGCTTCCTGGGTGACTCCTGCTATTCCTACCATTAAGGTCCAAACCTAAAGTCTGAGTTTGGTGCTCCTGCCATCTGCTGTTGGTAACTCTGCACACTCCCATCCCCAATAGCAGGGAACAGCATAAATATACATTTCCTTTCTGTCTCCCTTCCATAGTAGAAATTATGCCCCCCCTTTTTTAAAGTAGAGTTGACACACGGTGTTACAATATAGCGATTGGACATCTCTCTACGCTCTGTTGGGCTCATTACACGGGGAGCAACTCTGTTACAAGGCCATTGAACAAATTCTCCATGCTGCCCCCTTTGTTCCTATGATGAACGCATTCCATACTGGAAGCCTGCACCCCCGCTCCCTTTCACTCATTTTACCGATTCCCCCCTCCTTCTGTCTGGCAACCATCAGTATGTTCTCTGTACTTGTAGGTCTGCAGCTGCATTTTGTTTGTTTACTCATTTGTTCTGTTCTTTAGATTCCGCATAGAAGTGAAATCATACAGTATTTGTCTTTCTCTGACTGGCTTAGCCTAATATCCTCTAGGTCCACCCATGTTGTTGCAAACAGCAAGATCTCTTTTTTATGGCCAAGTAATATTCCATTGCACGTATATATGCCACATCTTCTTTATCCATTCATCTATAGGACACTTGGGCTGCTTCCTTATCTTGGCTACTGTAAATAATGCTGCAGTAAACACAGGAATTCTATCTCATTCATAGTTGGGAGTTGTTACAGTTTACAGTTGCCTAAAAAAAAGGTTTCTTCATTTGGATCCAATTTCTACCTGCAAGAAGGATTTAACAACTGCTTGAAAGTAGATTTAGGATTCATTTCTTTAATGATTCCACTTTGTTGGAGTGTGGGGTGGCAGACATCTCTCTCCCTGCCTGTGTGTAGGCCACGGGCTTCCAGGACAGTGCCAGAAGCACAGAGATCCACAGCTCCCCAAACACAGTGGGTCCAATGTGGACTATTGTACCTGTTTTCCTTAGAGGGAGTCTCAAGGTCTCCCACCCCAAAATGGGAGACCAGTTCTCCTCAGCCTCTACTCCTCAAGGGGCCAAGGGGGTCTAACAGCCCTTATCCCACAAACTCAGGGGTTTAGATGTCACCTCCATGCTTATTTACACCTGGGGCCAAGTGCCAGGTGCTGCCACACAAGGAAGTAGCAGCCACCTCAGAATAGTCCCTCGTCTCCTGTTCCTTATAGAATGGCAGCCTCAGCTACCCAGCCCCCACCAGGCACTCGATGATGATGTCATCCCGTCCTGGGACCAACTGCATGTGACAGGGCCCTGTTTGAGCATGTCTGGTCCTCCACCCTCTCTCAGCTGCTCCGCAAGAGACCATCACCCGCCACGTTGTCTGGCTTGCAGCGTGTGCCCCTCCCCGGGTTTGGGGCCGTCCCTTCCAGCACAGCTGCTTTACTGCATCCTCCGGCCCGACTTCACGGTCACGGCTCTCCTGTCCATGGTTGCTTCCGGAAATGTCTTCTCTCCCACCCCCTTCACCTCCACCCCTTCCTCGCGCACCAGTTTAAACAGCGCCGACCGCATGGAACTCTCCCGAAGTCAGCTGGGGCTCACGGCTGTAGAACCTACCTGTGGACTGTCCTTTGTCGGCACTGCCTATGCCTCCTCTTCCCCACCCGAGCTCAGGGAAGGAACCCCTTGACCGCGAGACTGCGTCTCATTCATCACACAGACAGACGCAGAGCACCTCTCTGTGCCAGGCTCCGACACCGTCGCTAGGGGGCGTCGGTGAGCACAATGGACAGAGATTCCTGCCCCGAAAGCGGCTAGTCTAGGAAACCCGGCAGTCAGCCCTCCACCAACAGGAGGTAACGCGGAGTGTCTCAGAAGGTGATCAGTGGCATGGAAAGAAAGAAAAATTAGAACAGAGTAAAGGAGATGAGAGTGCCCTAAGGCCCTAAGGCAGTGCCTGGTTTCCAGTACATATTTGTTTTTATTTCTATTTTAATTGGTGTTTTCTTTTGGTTTTGGGTTTTGGGTGTTTTGTTTGTTTTTGGTTTTGTTTTGTTTTGTTTTAATTAGAAAAATGGCACTTGCTCCTTAGGCAGACATCACTCATTGCAGACCCAGGAGCCTCTGCACTCCCTCCCAGGGCCCCAGGAGAACCTGCACTGTGAGAGTGTGTCAAAGGAGCAGTGTGGGTCCAGGAGTTTTTCCGGAGACAGGGGATCTGGGGTGGAGTGGAAAGTCCCTGCAGGCTCCTGTGGCTCAGTGGGCTGCCTGTCCTAGGAAAGCCTGAACAGGTAAACTGTGGCTCAGCAGTCAGGGAGCCACCATAGGGCCACCTGCCTGCTCTTTTATATCTGAAAGGACTTTCTGTGTTTTGATGACACCTGGCAGTCCTTTCTCACCTTGAGTCGATCTGAACGGAGAGCCTGGAGCTTTCCTCTTACAATCATCAGCACCTGTGGCGTCGGCTTCTCTGCAGAGAGACATGTGGATCTTCACAAGGATATCAGGTGCCAATTATACTCAGTGTCACCGTGGGGCACACAGGATTTGCATGGACTAGCAACCAGACGGCTCCTTCTGTACTGTATAACTTGTAAGTGCATCTCAGAGATCCCCAAGTGTTGGTGGACATCCTCCACGCCTTGGTAGGCACACGATTCCTGAGTCTGTTTCCCAGGCCGCGCCAACTTGTGGTACCCGTGGGATCACACCAAGAGTAATGATAAGACTGTCACTGTATTAGCCCCAGCATGGTCCCCTTCTAAGGTTTTAACCACTCCTTCAAGCGCATCCCTGAGGATACCTCATTTGACATAATGAATAGGCCTTCATCATCCTTCATCCCAGGGCTGTTCTCTGCTGTCCTCAAAGCCTCACCACTGATGCTTCCTTGGGGTCCTCACTCTTGTATTCTGATCATCCAGTTTGGGAGGTGCTGGGGCAGTCTGCATTCCCTGAGCCTCATGGGGCAGCAGACATCCCCTCCTTCCTTACTGCAGGGGACAGGCCTCTCCAGAATGGTCCCTGGAAGCCACTTCTTCAGTGTCGCTCTGTAGTTACTTTCCCCAGGGCTCAGACCCAAGTCACTGGGCACCGGACCCTGGTACCCCTTTTCCCCACCCTGGTCTTGCTCAAGGACCCATGCCCCAAACCTCCTCTCATTCAAGCAGAACATCCCCTTAGTGATGCTTTCTGGAGGCTCTTGCTCACAGCTCATCACACAGGTCTGGGGAAGTGTCTAGAACCAGAACACGGTTCTCGTTCTGTGTGTGTGTGCGTGCGTGTGCACCTGTGTGTGTGTGTGTGTGTGTGTGTGTGTGTACACGTGTATGTGCTGTACACCAGTGTTCCTTGTTTGGTAAACTGTCAGAGTGCCTTTCTGTGGATCAGTGCCACCCAATAATTTATAATCATTTTCACAATTAACAGAAAGTAATAATCTCCAATGAGAATTTGGCTCTTGATGCTGAAGCTGGGTCACGGGTGCCTCCCTGGCTAGGCTTCTCTGGGAGGGTGTTTAACATGGGTTCTAGAACTTGGAGTCCTGGGGCTTTTTTTTTTTTGCTTTTTCTTTCTTTTTTTTTTTAAGATTTTATTTATTTGACAGAGAAAGAGAGATCACAAGTAGGCAGAGAGGCAGGCAGAGAGAGAAAGGGGAAGAAGCAGGCTCCCCGCGGAGCAGAGAGCCCGATGCGGGGCTCGATCCCAGGACCCTGGGATCATGACCTGAGCCAAAGGCGGAGGATTTAACCCACTGAGCTACCCAGGCGCCCCTGCTTTTTCTTTTTTACTTTTTACCTCTTCACCTTAGTCCCTATTATGGGCTGAATTGTATCTGCCTCCTTCCATATATCATACCTCAGAATGTGACTGTATTTGGACATAAGTCGGTTATTAAAAAGGTAATTAAGTAGAAATGAGGTCATCTCGGGAGAGGGGGGGCTCTCATCCAATCTAACTGGCATCCTTGGAAGAGGAGGAAATTTAGACATAGATGCACACACAGGAAGGGAAAGTGACATCCACAAGCCAACGAGAGATGCCTCAGGAGGAACCAAGCCTGCTGATCCTTAACTGTAGACTTCCTGCTTCCAGAATGTTGAGAGGGTCCATTTCCAGTGTTTAAGCCACCTAGTCTGTTGGTACTTGTGATGGCAATCCTAAGCAAGCTGATACAGTCCCTTTAAAATGTTTTGTCTGAATTTTAATCAATAAAAAAATAATTATTTTTAATCTTAAAAAAACAAAAGTTCTATAGGTATTTTGAGAAAAGACATAGACTCCTTTGCTCAAAATTAAGGGATTTATTCTTAATTGCTTCTGACTTCAAACCTTTAGATGCCTTCATGTCTCTCCTTATTGAGTATTAATCTCCATTGTCTATTTGATCTTCTACTCTTATCAAGACAAGCCCCATATCTGATCTTGCTTTTGTTCAAAAGAAGTAGATGAGCTCCACTTTGCAGAAGAGGAAGCTGAAGGCAGGGGGCTCTTGGGGCTCCTCCTGTCTCACCTGTCAGAGAGGAACTCTAGCTAGAATATATTCCAAGCTTCTCACCAGACCCTGACAGCTGCTGCCCTCAGAAGCCATCTGAATGTGAGAAGTAGACAGTCAAGATCCCAGGCATTGAGCACATAGCAAAGCTGGGCCTTGTGCCTGGCATAGAATATTGCCATTAAGATTGGCTTAACTTGGGGCACCTGGGTGGCTCAGTGGGCTAAGCCTCTGCCTTTGGCTCAGGTCATGATCCCAGGGTCTTGGGATCGAGCCCCACATCGGGCTCTCTGCTCAGCGGGGAGCCTGCTTCCCTCCTCTCTCTCTGCCTGCCTCTCTGTCTACTTGTGATCTCTGTTAAATAAATAAATAAAATATTAAAAAAAAAAAAAGATTGGCTTAACTTTTGACCACATACTCTTATGGATGATTCTACCCACCACACTTTTGTTCAGATGAAACAACAAATTTCCAGGTTTTTTTTTTTTTTTTTAAATACCATGGGGAAAGCAGCGCAGTGTAGTTGTAAGAGAATTAAACTGGGAGTCAGATCTAGGTTCAGATTCTGACTGTCATGTTCTCGTTGTGGGACCACAGACAAGCCCTTTATTTCTCTGGCCCTTGGTTTTCTTATCTGGCAAATGAGGATGTGGGATCAGACAATTTTTAAAAAGTTCTTCCAGCTCTCTAATGCCAGAATTCTAAGAATTTTGATAGGAAATGCTTGTGGGTTCTTCGCTTCTCTAGCCTCTGCTTCTTCTCACTTGTCATGCAGTTAAAGCGAGTTTTACTTTCTACTGACAGCCATCTCTCAGTTATCCATGGGGAAGAAGGGACACTTGGTGTTCACAAGGGCTTCTCTAGCCTGAGGCCAAGGTGCTAATTCCTAGGGCAGGAAGGAGCCTTGGGGCTTCAGTGTGGCCCATTCTGACCGGTGAGGTGGCAGGGAGATTGGCTGGGCCTCAGCAGTCCTGGGCCTCCTTCGAGGGTTCCTGGCTCTGAGCATCCGCGTTCCTTGAGCTGAGCATTATGGGTATAGCTAGTGGGCAGCCGACATCCTGGGACCCAAGGGATGAAAATGGCACGATCCATTAGACTGAAACCCCACACACCTGGAGCTTACTGTTGTTTCCCTTCAGGCATTTCTGTTACTGCTGCTCTTTTTGGATCCCAGGGTCCTTGAGGGAAGGGACTGTGGCTCACATTCATGCTCTGTATCCCTAAGGGCTCAGTTAGTGCCGCTGAATGAGGAAGTTGCCGGAACATTCAAATACCCTCCAAGGAAGAGCGCCTGCTTTGACTGTTCAGTGTTATTCTAAACTGGACTCCTCACCAGCTGACGGATCTCACGTTCAGGAGGGGAAATAAATGACACTTAATTACCATGTCCTTTTCCAGGGGGCTGGGATTACATGACCCTGAAGAAAGCCAGCACATAATGAGCTTCAAAAAGACCTCCTCGCTTCCTAAAGTAGGGCAAAATGTAAACAGCAATAGGTCTGAAAGGGGTGGCCTCCGTTCAGAGGTGGTGTGAAGGTCACTGCAAGGTGCAGGTGAGCTCAACTCCCCTGCCCAGGGCTGCTGATCATCCCGGAAGGTGCTGAGTATGACGGGGGTTTTCATGAGTTGGCGGTTTCTATGGCAGAGCCAATTGGGGCGGCTGTGCTGCCTAGCTGGGGCTCAGGCTACGTCTTCACAGACACCACAACTTAAAACGTTGCCTGGCCTGTCTGTTTAATCAAATAACCAGGTTTTAAGAGCTGAATAACTGGTTGTTTCACTAATCAGAAAATCAATGGTCTTTAACTATAGAAATGGGCTTGATCCCTAAGCTGCCAGTTTGAAGAGGATTTATTCCTTCTTTGTTCTTTGGCCCTGTTTGGCATCTCAAGCTTAAACATCAATCTAGCCTCTGCATGGGGTGTCTGGGTGGCTCCACTGGTTAAGCATCTGCCTTGGGCTCAGGTCATGATCCCAGCATCCCTGAGCCCTGCATCAGGGTTCCTGCTCAGCAAGGAGTATGCTCTCCCCGCCCCCCTGCTCTGGTGCTCCCTCTCTCTCTCTCTCTTTTACTCTCTCTCTCTTTCTCTCCTTCACTCCCTCTCAAATAAATAAAATAAAATGGAAAAATCTAGCCTCTGCTTGAGAGAGTGGCTTCATCCTTATTCCAGACATAAGCCTAAAGCCCCATGGGCCGGTGGAGCTGTCCTGCTGAGACCAGGCATGGGGCTCCAGAGAGCAGAGAGCATGCTCTTTTTCAGAGAGAAGGGAGAATGAGCAGAAGGGCATGAGGTTGTGTGTGGGTAGCGTGTGTGTGGAATGGGTTAGAACACAAATTTGTGTGGGCTCAAGATGTATTCAAGCTCAAGAAGGGTTTACGTGAATTTCCAGATCACTGGCTGGAGAGGGGACTTGAAGGATGCTGATAGCATCATCCTTCTAGGCTAGAGCTTGAATTCCCAATTCTCTCCAACCAGTCCCATTTCCAGAATATGGTACCACTGTCTCCTCTACCTCACTTCCTTTGGACAGACTTTCCTGGACATGATCCAACTCTACATCAGGACCCCATCACCTCCAACCTGGATCTCTGAAGCCCTGTCCAATCTTGCTCCCTCAAACACAGAATCTCACTTCCTGCCCAGAGTCTGACTGTAGTTTTGTTGTGCCCCATTTGGGGCTTGATTTATGGTGGTAAACCCCTTCTACTTCCATGTCTCCCAAGATGCATCTCCTTCCTGTGTCCCCCAGCTCAGCTCCATGTACCTCACTCCAGACAAGCCCTCAGCCTCGGGGTGAAGAATGGGCTCACATCAGAGAGCAGGGGCCATGCCTGTGTTGGTCACTTGAAACCCAGTACCTGTCAAAAAGCAACATCTGCACACATTTGTTGAATAAAGGGGTACCATTTGCCTTATGGGAGCTATTTCTGAAAGTCATGAACATAATACTCAACTGGATTACTGTTGGTCTAACTCAGAAAATTATGTATATAGCCCAGCTCCCTCTCTACACAATTAAGGTAGTTTCCCGTTACTGCCAGATAGCATTTACCAAACACTGTTTTCTTTTTTTTTTTTTTTTAGATTTTATTTATTTATTTGACAGACAGAGATCACAAGTAGGCAGAGAGGCAGGCAGAGAGTGAGGGGGAAGCAAGCTCCCTGCTGAGCAGAGAGCCTGATGCAGGGCTTGATCCCAGGACCCTGGGATCATGACCTGAGCTGAAGGCAGAGGCTTTAAACCACTGACATACCCAGGTGCCCCACCAAACACCTGGGTTTCTTTCTGTGGTTTCCTCTGCTCAGAGAGTTGGCTCCTCTTAGCATGCCATTCTCCTTAGCTTGGCAGCAAAACCCTCCAAAGCCTGCCTCTCTTCCTTTCTTAGCACTCAGCTACACAACCAATCACCCAGTTAGCCTGCTCTCCTACCTATCTCTGAGCATGCAAGCTCATTCCTACTTCTGCATTTCTGTTCATCCTCCCAGTCACTTCCCATGAGCCAACTCTTACCCATAATGCCAATGTGCTATCCAATGGTGACTTTGTCTATGGATCCTCCTTGAGCATTCAACTCACAGTATCTCTGTCCATCCATGAACATATGAGACAGACAACCTCTGCTATTCATGAGATGCTGCAGTTTTATGACATCATGATGATTAACCCCCATGTGTGGAACTCCTGTCCATGTAGACTAGACTGTAAGTCCTCACATTGCTTCATCCTGATCCCCACCAAATATGCCTATAGGGGTGCAAATTTTGCTTCCAAAAAGTTGGTTGAATGAATGAAAGGCCAGGACTTCTTCTTCTCCTTCTTCTCTGGACAGACTGACCAAGGCCTCCAAGGGCTGCTAGAAGGGAGAAGTAGAGAGACATCCTCTGCCTGCATGTCTTGGGAGCAATGCAAGGTGGTGGCATGCCAGGGACTATCCCAGGCTGAAGAGAGTGGAGGCAGCTTACAGGCAATCTGGGACAGCTCCCTCTGAGTGCCTAAGCAGACTGCACAGGCTGGGGACATGCTTGGGTGCCTGAGGAAGAGACTAGTGCCCCCAAGGAAGAGCTCTGGAGCCCAGTCAATTGGCATGCATGCTGTAAATGTGGCAGCCACTGGGGCTCTTTTCCATAAGAATCAGTGAGTCATAGTTTAGAGTATTGTGTTAAATGCAGATTTGTCCTTCAACTCCAAAAACACGATCTGTTGCTTTTGTATCAAACCAGCTGGCTTCACAGTATCTAAGGACAGCATATTTTCCAGGAATGAGTCTTTAAATCTCTTTTGGCAAATGACTCTAACTGGCATTTCCCCATCAGATGTGCCTTATCATGCACAGCAAAATTGATTTTCCCTAAGAAGTTGTTGTATAAGTAACTATCATGTAATGCCAGTACATGTGATGTGTCATGATACGCACTGTCAGTGACATTAGTGTGTTCACTCTCTCGGTTACTAAAAATTGGCAGGCTCGGGCTCATCTTGAAATATCTCTAGTAGATCACGGACTTTTTCTTTTCCCTGAGATTGTAACAAAGATCTAGTTGTCCTCCAGTATCCAGTCTCCTCCTTTTACTTAGTAACAGGACTCTTGATTTTTAGCTGCACACAATACTTCTTGGCATACCTAACACATTTCTAGCCCCCTTTGGACATAGGTGTGCTCATGTGACTAAATTCTGGACAATTAGATGTAAATGGACTTGTCACATATGACTTCAAATAAGTGCCCTTAAAGTTAGAAAGTGTGCCCTTGCTTCTTCCTTTTTCTTTCATCTTCCTGCATGTTGGAATGCCAACACGATTTCTGGAGCTCAAGCAGCCATCTTGTGCCTTGAGGTAATATGCTAAGGAAAGTGAGTAGCTAGATAGGAGAAGCCTGAGTCTCCTTTCTTTGGGAGCTGACATATTAATCTTGGACTTCACTTATATGAGACACACTTCTAAATTGTTAAGCTATTATTATCCCAGTTGTCTGTGGATGCAGCCAGTCATAATCATAATTGTGGTAATTATTTTATGTCTGTTCCTAACCAGATCCTATGGGCTACATCGCTTATCTTCCTTTGCCCTCTGGCTTTTGACTATATCTAGCCAATGGGAGGTACTGCCAAGAGAATAGAGGGCAAGAGTTGAGAGAGAAGAAAAGGATATTTTTCTTCCATGCTTACCCCATGCTTCAGTGCCTTGATATAGCAGTTTGCTCCTTTTTACACTACATTTCTTTGCCAGGGGGCCTTGCCTCTTTGTCTCTCTTTTTTCACTGGACTCTAATAATGTTGTGTTTTCCGTCTAGACCAGAAGTAGTAATAGCGTCTCAATACTGCTAATATCTGGGACGCTTAGCAACCTTAACTGCCCACACCTCTGTAAGTGGTCCTTTATTAATTTTTTGGTTATATATTTTAATAGAGTTCTGTTTCCTTCTAGGATCTTGGCTGATGGACTGAGTGAGGCAAGGACCAGTGGGAGAATTGCAATATTGCTAGTCAGCACCTTCATAACTGATCAATAAATTAACATTTTACCAGTGTACTTACACAGACTCTTATCTTTGACCCATGAGAACCACAGCCTGGAAGGGCCATCCCAGCTATGACTGCTGACTATCCTATGAACTGTGTAAGCTACTCAAATGGGCTTACCTGCTCTAAGACATGGTTCTACTGTCAAGGCGTTTTCAGTCCACTCAGGAACTATAAGGAAGAGAGACAGAAGTTAATTTTCACATGACAGGGAGAGTGAAACTATTATCCTCATTGGAGTAGAGCTGATGTGTTGGATAGTAGGGAGCGACAAGGTAAAGACTTCAAAACCAGACAGAAATTTGAATTTAGTTTGGAGAAATGGAAACATAAAAATAAGGTGAAGTGATAAAAAGTGTTGTTTTATCAAAATTTATTTGGCAAAAACCAATTGGCTTATTCTTCATGACTTCTGTTTACTCTCTATTCCTTTCATACCTTGTAAATGCTACTTGAATTAACTTTATAAATCTACATCTCCTCTGTCCCTCTCAGCTTCCCAGTGCCAATGATAGATACGTCAAGTCCACCCTCCTTTAGAAAGACTTCAAATGCCTTTTGCCACCCAGCTCCAGCTAATCTCTCCAGTGGCATCTCCAGCCACTTTCTTCCACTTACCTTCTGCTATAGCCCCCATATCTGGTCATTATTTCCTGAACACACCACATACATGCAAGTTTCTGAGACTTTACATGTGCTATTCCCCCCAACCCAGCACTGTCCAATGGAATTTGTGCAGTAATGAAAATGTTCTATATCTACATTGTCCAACATGGTAGCCACTAACCATATGTGAGTTCTAACCACTTGAAATATGACCATTGTACCTTAGGAACTGAATTTCTAATGTTACCTAATTTTAAATAAGAATTTTTTTTAGATTTTATTTATTTGTTTGTGTGAGAGAGAGATTACAGAGTGGGGAAAGGGACAAAAGGAGAGGGATGAGCAGACTCTCCACTGACTGGGGAGCTGACCCAGGGCTTGATCCCAGGACCCTGAGATTATGACCAGAGCCGAAGACAGACGCTTAACCGACAAGCCACCCAGGAAAAATAAAATAATATTAAAACAGAGATGGAGGCAAACCATAAAAGATTCTTAACTATAGGGATGAACTGAGGTTTGCTTGAAGGGAGATGGGTGGGGGAATGGGGTAACTGTGTAGTGGGCATTAATAAGGGAACTTGAAGTAATGAGCACTGGGTGTTATATGCAACTGATGAATCACTGAATTCTACCTCTGAAACTAATAATACAGTTTACTCACTAATAATAAAGTTAATTAAATTGAATTTGAATAAATTTTTAAAATAAAATTTAATTTAAATTTCAGTAGGCAATGTGGCTACCATATGGATAGCACAGCTCTCACCAAAATGTTGTCTATTCTCTTCTCCCCTTATCCTCATGGGGAGATCTAGAAAACTCCTGCATATTATGGATGACAAATTTAAATATCATTGTCTCACTATAGCTTTCTGTCCCCTCATCCTCACCCCATGAGAATTAATTACTCCCTCAGCTGTGTTCCTCTAGCACTGTACATATGCCTATATCTATCACACAGCACAAGGCCTTTCTTCCTTCCTCCCTGGCATCTTATTTTTCTAACATTCTAACTGCAGAGTACTAATTGCATTTCTCTAGGTGAGCCATGCCCTCTTGCCTCGAGGCTTTTGCATACACCGTTGCCTCCGCCAAAAGCACTCTTCCTTACCCATCTCCCCTGGCCAAGTAGTGCTTTAAGATTTCAACTTATCAAAGCTTATTTCAGGAAGCTTTCTCTTATGCCATCCCATGTCCAAAGACTAAATTAGGGGCTCTCCTTTCTGAGTACTCCCATAGTTTTTTATGGCTAGACATTATACTCTATCTTACTTGTGTGTGTAGCCTGTTTCCCTCTCTGTACTTCAAATCTTTTTGAAGACAAGGACCTATTGTTATTCAAACAATTATTACAGTTCCTGGCACAGAGTAATACAGACTGACTATGACCAAAACACTCTCATTGGGATGCAGTGGGGAGAGAAGGTGGGAAGAGGACAGGGCTGCTGTCCGTGGTCCTGACATAGTGCTGCTGGAAATTGCACCATTTCCAAACCCTGGGGCAAAGCAGAAACCAAGTTACCAGGTATCTTATGGGGAAAGGAGAGAGACTATAAGGTATAAATAATAGGAGAATGACAAAAATGGGGGGAGAGAAAGAGAGAGAGATGCACTCCTACGGAAAAAAGAAATTGCTGTCACATCCAAATCATTTGGTGTTAACTGAAAGAAACCACAACCCAAAATTTACTAGTGAACCCCTGGAGGAGAGTAAGGATTGTATGTGCAAGTGTCAACTTGAACAAACACATCCACACAGACTGGCAATGCCAGCTGGGCAGAAATAGAAAGACTGAAGTGAGATTCTCAGCTGTTCTTAAGTGCTGATAGTTTGTCTTTGTTTTTACTTTCTCCTTAAAATATCTCTTCTTTACACTGACCAAAGCAATTTAGAATTTATGTCTCTTGTACTTCAAAATTTTGTAGTTTATTTTCTGTGGGTGTTTTGCTTTTTGTTTTGAAGGTTTTGTTGTTGTTGTTGTTGTTGTTGTTGTTGTTGTAAATTTTACCATGTCATTGATAATTCAAGAAGAATCAAGTTCTCCTACTCTCGGATGTTTTTCTTGCTTTTTCTCAACCTTTCTTAAATTCACAACTCTTTCTCTCTACTCCTTCCCCTATCACTCTTAGCTGATGGCCTCACTTCTTATTTCACTGAGTTGAAAACAATAAAAAAAAGAACTTCCTTATCATTCCAATAAAAAAAGTACCAATATAAATGTCTTTATAGCCTTTCTTCCTCCTCAGTGGAAGATTGGTCCACTAAAGACCAAATCCTTCACCTATGCTCCAGGGCCCATTTCCTCCCATCTGTTTAAAGATTTTGCTCCAGGAGTTACATTCTCTCTGCATTGAATATTTTCCCTCTACCAAATCTTTCCTGTGCATAAAAATGTGCCCTAATATTTCCCATCTAATAGAAACCTTCCCTAGCCTATATCCTATAGTGACTGTCCCAGTTTCTCTGTTCTCTTTTATAGCAAACTTGAAAAGGGTAGCTATGTTTTCTGTCTCCATTCTCTCTTTGACCCACTCCTGCCAGGGTTTTGCCTTACCACCTTACTAACATTACTTTTTAGAGATCACTGTTGATCTCCACATTGCAAATTCAGGGATCAGTTTTCATTCCTCTTCTTTCTTGACGCTTCACCTCCCATTTGAGGCAATTGATCAATCCTGCCTCCTTGAAACACTTTATTCATTTGGTTTTATTTGTTCTTTTTCCTGGCCTTCCTTCTACCTCCCTGGTTATGCCTTCTTAGTCTTCTCTACTGGATCCTCCCCTTCTTATAAACCTTTAAAAGTAGGTTCCATCTTTGGTTGTTTTCTCTTTTCTCTATATATTCACTCCCTTGTGATTTCATCCAGTTCCATGGCTTTAAATACCATCTACATGAGGGCACTTGCCAAATTTAATTCTCTATCCCCCACTTCTCCCTTCAACAAAAGACACCACTCCTGACATTTCCAATCACATGACAGAAGTATGGGATGGCCCCAAATCCATTTTTCTAGGATAGTTCTGATTTATGACTGTTAAGTATTAATAGCACGTCTTCCATTTAAAATTGTCCCAATTTGGACAATGTATTGTTTGGCCACTTGCATTAATTTCCCGTGGCTGCTGTAACAAATTACAACTAACTTAGTGGCTTAAAACAACACAAATTTGTTATTTTACAGTTCTGGACGTCAAAAGTCCAAAGTGAGTTTCACTGAGCTAAATTCAAGGTGTCAGAAGGCTGAATTCTTTTCTGGAGGCTGTAGGGGAGAATCCTTTTTGTTGACTCTTCCAGCTTCAACAAGCTGCCCACATTCTTGGCTCATGGCCCCTTGCATCTTCAAAACCATCGGTGATTGGCTGGTCTTTTCACATCATATAATTCTGATTCTGCCTTCCTCTTTCTCATTTGACTCCCATAATCATATTGGGCCCGGCCATATAATCCAAGACAGTCCTATTCTGAGGTCGGCTGATTAGCAACTTTAATTTCATTTTCAACCTTAATTTTCCCTGGCCGTATTAAAAAAAATATTCACAGGTTCTGGAGATTAGGAGTTAGGCATCTGTAGGGGGTCACTATTCTGCCTACCTTGTCATCCAATAGGCTTCCCAAATTTAGCATGCCCCAAAATTGGCTCTTGGCTTTCCCCAAATCTTCTCCCTCTGCAGCTTCCTATCTCAGCAAATTACGTACCATTCATTCAGCTGCTCAAGCCAAAAGACTCGTGTGCATTCTCAAACCTCTCTTGCTCTTAAACTACATATCCAATCAACACATACTGTAAGCTCTTCATTTACCTTTAAAACATGTATTCAAACATATTTCATCCCCCTCCAACCCATTACCATCTACTCCAAAGCACTGTCTCTCTCATTTAGATTATTGCTAGGCCCTATGTGGTCTCCAGCTTCTGTTTTGCCTACCCCATTTTCTGCCCCAGTTTATCTTCCACAAGGCAGCCAGAGAGATCTTCTTAAAACATAAATTGCATTATGGTCACTCCTCTACTCAATTGAGCCTATGATTTCCCATCACTTGGAATAAAAGGCCAAAGTCTTCATCATGGCCTGCAAAGCCTTTCCGAATGTGGTCCATTGCACCCTGTTCTACCTCGTCTGTTACTTTGGCTCTAGGATACTGTAAATATGAAATATCCTACCTCTTTTCTTCCTGTGACTCTAGGAGAAACGTTCAGGTGATTGCCAGGCTAGCAAACCAGAGCTAGGATAGTGCTATTATCAAAGGGGAACATATGGAATTATTTTGTTCTCTGCTTATATTCAGATATTTTCATAACCAAGAAGAAAACGTTACCGAGGCTTAGATCCTTTCTCTGGGCTTTGTGAAATAAACCACCAGTGACCCAGTAGGGTTAGTTCTGTGCCAGAGTTTTGGAGGGTATTAAAGCATGACAATAACTAGGTTTAATAATAGCCTTTGCACTAGACCTTGGGGGATTTCTGGCAGCCTCAATTACTCCAGTTCTTATTTTCTTTTGCCCTGTATTATCTTTAGTTGCCCTTGAATGCAGGGCATTCGGACTCGGACTCGGAAATTTTCGATTTCCTATTTCAAACTCGCCACAAAAAATGTCCACCTCTCCCACCATATATTCTGTATACATGTACAGATATTCTGTAGATGGTATAGACTCTGTTGCATCTCGTGTGATTCTGCTTGCTTAATTATTGTTTTCTCCTCTTAATTGCTCACAGTAATCTAACTCTACTGTGCTTGCTAATGAGCACAGCTTAGACATTCCACATATAACGAGCTTCAAGAGTGGTTCTCTCATTATCGTCACTAAATGTTCCCATATATATTCTCACTTGACATGTATGAAAGCAAAAATTTAAAAAAAAACTATAAAATTCTATGGCGATCTGAGGAAGTGTAATGTTCATAAGTAGAAAGTTGTGGCTTTAGCTTATACATATAAAATGCTAGCTTTGAAAGGACCTGGAAAGATCATTTAGTTAGACCCTTTGTTTTAATATGAGGAAACTGAGGTTCAGAGACATGGCATGCCTTTGCTGGAGTCACACAATCACAAACCCAGCCAGCTCCTGGTCCTATAAGATTCCCACTGTGGAGCCTTTGTCCTTAAGAACACATTGCTTCTCCTGTTACTTAAATTGAGTTTCTGCAAATAAATGGACTAGCATGTCCCCTGGGGTGTTATTTATAACAGTGAAAACTTGAAAACAATCTAGATAGCTAACATTAAGAAAACCAAAAAATAAATGGTGATATACTTAGGTAATATTATCTAAATATTGGGGCGCCTGGGTGGCTCAGTGGGTTAAGCCGCTGCCTTCGGCTCAGGTCATGATCTCAGGGTCCTGGGATCGAGTCCCGCATCGGACTCTCTGCTCAGCAGGGAGCCTGCTTCCCTCTCTCTCTCTGCCTGCCTCTCCGTCTACTTGTGATCTCTCTCTGTCAAATAAATAAATAAAAATCTTTATAAAAAATATTATCTAAATATTATATAATTATATATTGCGTATTATAATTATATAATATTATACAAATATTAAAAATCATTTTTAGGGACACTTAACTGGGTCAGTCAGTAGAGCAAGGAACTCTGATCTCAGGGTTGTGAGTTTGAGCCCCATGTTGGGTGTAGAGATTGCTTAAAAATAAAATCTTAAAAAAATTATTTTTAGAAAATATCTAATGACCTTTTGAGACCTCACAATATAATGTTGAATGGAAACACATCAGGCTACCAAACTGAATATAGTGTGGTAGCAATTTTGTTTTATATATGTGGTAAGAGTAGGACAGACACATCAAAGAGTGAGCTTTTGAGATGACAGGACTGCAAATTACTTTCTTTCCCTTTTAAAAACTTTTCTGTTTTACAGATTTTCTATAATTTGCATGTTTTCATTAAATTTATAATTAGAACAAAATTGCAGTTTTTTAAAAGAAAAAGATACGATCAAGACTTAATAACTTGAAAGAGATTTTTTTCTCGGACTGAGGGGGCAATTGCAGAGGATTATGAAGAAATCCATAGAAGGAAGAGCTGTTTTCACAACTGCTGTTGAATTATTAAGTGGCAAAACTCGGGCCAAGTAAAGAAGACAAGTCAGCACCTGATGCTGTTACATTTCTTCCAGTCTCTTCTTTCTCCAAACAATGTTTTGCTGAGGGGTCAGAGGCCATTTCTATGAGCATGCATTGTTGTGTATGTTGGCAGCACTAATGAGGTGAAATGTAGCTTTTCTTTTTACGTATGTGTGTGTGTATAAGTCACTGTTGGTGTTCACAAGGCTGGTTCTACCAGTCCTCTAGTGATGTGACACTGGGTGGCTAACTTAAGGCTCTGTTTTCTCATCCTTTAAATATAAGATCGTGAAAGTTTCTGAGCTTTGGAAATAACGTTTTGATTGTTCGCCTCTCCCAGGGTGAATCAGATAATTTCTGCCACAAAGCTTTGTGGAGAATCATATTGTACTCTAAGCTGTGGGCAGGGCCAAAATAAGAGCTGCAAGCAAAGCTTTGAGTTGAGGCAAAATCCTAGTTAACAAGTCAGAGAGCCAGGTCCAAAGGCTTTACCTATCCCAGAAAAAGGACTAGACCCTGCCAGAGAGTAGCAGAGTGATCCTGAAGGAACTATAAGTTGAGGGTGCGTGGGTGGTTCAGTGAGCTGAGCCTCAGCCTTCAGCTCAGGTTATGATCTCAGGGTCCTGGGATGATCTCAGGGTCCTGGGATCGAGCCCCACATCGGGCTCTCTGCTCAGCAGGGATCCTGCTTCCCCCCCCCCCGTCTCTCTCTGCCTGCCTCTATGCCTACTTGTGATCTCTCTCTGTCAAAGAAATAAATAAATAAACTTTTAAAAAGGAACTGTAAGTTGAGAGAGGGTAAGAAGGTAGTCCTGGGACAAGGGCCTAATTTCTTTTTTTGCTTGTACCCTTATTTATCTATCTGTCTGATTATCTATCTACAACTTTGGAAAATTCCAAACCTATCTTGAATAGAAAGAAAGATATAACAAACCCTTATTTATCCATTACCAAGCTTCAACAAAATGAATGTTTCATCTATTATCCCACCCTTTCCCCCTCCCTGGATAATGTTGAAATAATAATTCTATTACTACATCTGTAGATACTTTGGTATGTATCTCTTAAAGATACAGACTTTTATTTAATATGACCATAAGATTATCAGAACTAAAAAGTTAGTGATTTCTGTTAAAGGTGCAGTTTGAAGACTTGTCCCACAGAGAACTGAGTGGAAGGGTCTGATACACTTGAATAGTCAAAGGAGCACCGTGGGATCCCAGGCCCATTAGTCTGACATCATTCCTTCCCTGGCACTGCAGAGCAGGGCTTTGAGAACCACTTGGGTCACCATCCACTGGGTAGGAAGTTGGCAGATTCGGTACAGAGCTTTGCACTATATAGGTACTAAAGACCAAAGTCGGGACTCGGACTCTGGAAAAGTCCTTCAAATAGACCCCAAACAGGGAGGTCCCTTTGCTGGTCAGGGAGGCATCTATGCAGAGATATGTGGAGGTAGGAGAGCACAGGATGGGAAGCCCAAGACCCCCATCTCCATCTGATCTCAGATCAGCCACTTACCTTCAGATGCATCATTTGCAAAGTGAGGACAGCATTGGTCTTTACATAAATTAAATGAGATTCGGTATGGGACAATACCTAACACATACTGGGCACTGAATACATTTTAGTTGATATAATCTAAATATATCTGCCAAACTGAAAGACTAACATGCTGAGAAACTGACAAGATACTATTTTTCAAGAATTTTGGAAAAATGGATTTGTCATATTTCTGCATATTGGTGTATGTTAATTTACATAAGTTACTTTGTGTTCTCCCAATGACCTAATTCTAAGCCCATGGAGTAAGCTAACCTATCGCAAACTAATTCCAGTCCAGGATTCACAATCACTGCACTAGGTGGGACAAAGGCACTCTTCAGTAAAGGGGGACATCTAAGGAATTATTCTTCTGAGCATGATATAGCCAGAGGTAAGGAGACCAACTGATAAGTATCCCAGATCCTAGGCACATTAAGTGGCCCCGAGACTGGGATTCAAATATACATATCTTTCTTTTACTCTTCTCTCTTGAGAAAATGAGACTCAGAAACATTTTGAAGTGTGATTCATAGTGACTCCATCTGCATAAAATCAGGGCTCAGAGCTTTAGTCTTACAGGGGAACTGTTATGTGACGTGACATTATTTGCTATGATTCACCACTGCATATCAAAGAGGAAAGATGGGTAGTGAGAGGCCCCCTATCTAGGGAGCTAGGGAGGTGTTAGTGAGCAGAAGGGGAAAGGATGAGGATGGCTTGTCAGGGCAGCAATGAGGAGTCAGCAGGCTGATGCAGACTGAGGTCCTGGAAGGTGAATTTTTCCTTTGCTAAAACAGAGCTGAGTTCAGCTGGGACAAACAATAGCCTTGAATGTATCCAAGTTTCTTTCCCCTTTTAGCTGTCCCTGGCAGAGGCATCCCACCTGGCAGCAGTGGTGGGGTTTTCTGGACTTTTAGCCAACCTTCCTGCTCCCCAGGAGGACCATTCTCTGCTCCCCCAGGGTAATGGGCTGTGAGTTTTGCCTGATGAAACTGCTTTTGTTTTCCAGCTCCCCAAAATCTGGCTCTTGACACAGAACCCAACACTGTCCACCATCAGCTATAAAAACAGGAATGAAATGTTTGCTTGGCACTTGTCAGCCCAGAATTGTGACTGAATGAATTTCGGTAATCCTCCGTTGTCATGGAGATGTGGAAATAGAAGGCTCCAAATTTGGTGTACACAGGCAAAACCACAAAGATGGGGCAATGTGAACTGATGGTTTCCTCTGGCTCCTCTGACATTAAAATTCAAGCTCAAGAAAGCTCCTGCTCCACTTAAATCACTTACCACTGCGCTCACCAGCCCGAATACGCCCATCCCCAAACCATGATAAATATTTTATTCCTCTTTCCCTCCACTCTCACTTTCATTTTCCCCAAACACACTCTTTTGCATTTGACTGCCTTTAATAAAGGTGTCTTTTTTTTAATATGGGATGCCAATTCCCTGAGAACTGCAGCTCCCTGATATTAAAGGGGCCCTTGATTCACCCTAACCTTTTCTTAAGCAAGGGATGAAATGGGAATTCAAAGCTCCTGCACAGAAGTGCTCTCTTTGGACAACTGAGATAGTGAATGTAAAAATATATTCCTGGGAGTGAGTGTGGGTTAGAGAACTCTGTCTTGGAAAAAGAGGGAACCATTTATTACCTCTTTTGCTTCCAAAGGACAGTGGTGGTGTAGGATACCAGGAGAAAAGCAGCAACAGCTCTGGAGTGTTCTGGCTGAGACTGGACCAGGGAACTGGAAGATAGTCTAAAGACAAATACCAAAGTCTAAACAAAGCCAGAAATGCCCACTGGAGGTGACCTGGGGGAAATGATCTTGGGTGAAGTTGGGGAGGTGCCCATGTTCATCACAGGTAGATAAACTGACAAGTGGGAAAACAATTATAGAAAACGGGCTCTCTGGTTCTTAATCTCAAGCCCAACTGAATTTAAATGCAGTTTAGCTCTTGTCAGCTATAGAGGGTCACAGGGACAAACTTGAAAGCCAAGGGCACATGCTGGTGGGTTTATCGTGACATTCCCACCTCTCACTCTGTGTGTTTCTGCTTCAATGAGACTGCTCCTGATGCTGTAAGTTACATAAGAAGAAAATATTCCAGCCCTCAAAGGAGCTCGCAGTTTAGTGGGGTCGTATAGACAATCAATAATCTGGAAGGTTGGAAAGAGAACAGGGAAATGTTGAGGGTGGTTTGCATCACTATCCTCTGCGTCCACACTCATCTTGGCTCTTGGGTTTAGTCTCTGCCCTGGAATCTGCCCTTCCTTGGGAGGGATTCTTTGTCTATCTATCAGGACACCCACTTCCTGGAAGTTTCAGGTGATCCTCAGCAACCACTTTAGGGGACTCCCTGTTCTCTGCTTACCCACTAGCGCTGTTCCATCTGTGGGCTGTGATGCCAGCCTCCCATCCTCATACTGACCTCCTCCTTCTAGCCCTTTTACTTTTTTTACTACTGATACCTTTCTTCTCCCATCTCATCACTCCATGTGGTCCCTAGACAAGTCCTGTTCTCTGAGTCATCAGCTGCCCCTTGGCTTCAGTTCCTTCCCTATCCACCCAGAGCCCACATTCATTGTTCCCTCCATTCGAGCCTCCTATATTCCTTCCTGTGGTTTCTGAGATGCCTCTCCTTTCTAGTTTTCTCATTACCCTCCCTGTGCACTTGTTGAAAGTACTCTTTAAGGGTTCCTCTTTCTTTGTTTATCTTTGTCTATCTAGTCTATCAAGTTTTCCTTTGGCCCTTTCCTTTTCTTCCTCTGTACACTCTCAAGGTGACCTTCTAGTTGAGACTTGCATTCTGACACTCCTGAGTCCTTGCTTCTCCTCTGCTAACTTGTCTGTGATCAGGACCCATGACCCATTTTGTGTTGTCTCCTGAATGCCCATGTAAACCCCCACTGATTCATAGGCCTGGGATTGGATTGAGGGAAGTGAAAGAGGTCTCTCAATTATTGGGTCATTAATGACCTGAGCTTATGTTGCTTTGTGGTTTTTATTAGCCATGCTCATTTGATATACGTCACCACTGGTGAGTGGATCCCATTTTTTTTTAATTTTTTATTTATTTATTTATTTGACAGACAGAGATCACAAGTAGGCATAGAGACAGGCAGAGAGAGAGGCAGAGAGAGAGGAAGGGAAGCAGGCTCCCGGCCAAGCAGAGAGCCCGATGTGGGGCCCAATCCCAGGACTCTGGGATCATGACCTGAGCCAAAGGCAGAGGCTTTAACCCACTGAGCCACCCAGGCGCCCCTGGATCCCATTTTAATTCCACCTTTTTTTACAACCATGTCCAAGAAGGCAATGAGAAACCTAAAACTTGCATCAGAACATGTCTCCACTCTTCTGGAATACTGATCTTACACCATATGCTACGATAAACAGATTGGCCGTGTTCACTGCTCTTTCCTACTGGTGATAAGGGGAACTGACATGGGCTTGGCAAAGCCCCCCAGATTAACTAAAAGGAATCACAACCAAACATGCTATGTCTGAGCCCAAAGAGGAAAGTGATTCTACAGGAATGTGGACAGACATGAAACCTAGTATACCAGACCCTGACAAGTACTTCATTTCTCTTGGAGAGTATCCTAGGATCCTCTGGGAGTTTTGACTTCTTTGGTCTCTGTCTGCCCACCAAAGGTGCCAGACAGAGAAAACAATGCCTGGTTTGTAGTTCTAACAACAGTGGCAGCATGTTCCTGACTGTGAAGAGAAAATGAGTTCATGCCATAGGAATAAAAAAAGAAAGAAAGAAAGAAAGAAAGAAAGAAAGAAAGAAAGAAAAGATGTGAAAAATTAATTTTGTTGCTCAGTTTTTAGTTCTCAAGTATGAATAAAAAGATGAAGGTGATTTTCTAAAACCTCCTACTGGAATATTAATTTCAGTCATGAAAAATAGCTCTGAAACAGAGATACTATTTTAGGTGAGGTGGTTTTTTTCCACTGATTTTTTTTTTTTAATTTCAAGCTTATGGAGAAATGAATAGAAGAGTTTGATGAACACCTGGGTATTCTTCACCTGATTTCACCAATTTTTAACATGTGATGGTAGACTGGGTGGTTAATGTCTTTTGATAGTATTGGCAGTTTTGTGTTCATTTATGATTTAAACAATTTAAAGACAAATGTTTATTGAGAACAAACCCATAGGAACCAGACACTGCTCCATGCCCAGAGATACACTGGTGACAAGGACACACAAAATCCCCATCCTCGTGGAACTTAGGTTCATCTTGTAGGGAAGACAGACAGAAAATTAATGAATATAGCATGAATGCAATGTAATTTGTGGTAGTAATAACTTAACTGATTCAGTTTTAAATGCCTATAAGCCAATTGGCTAACTTATGGAATTTGATCATGTTATTCAAAATGTCTGTGACTCTTTTGTAGAATGCAATCAGAGGGTCAGAAGCCCACGCAGGACCAGCAAACACAGGGTCTGTTGACCACCAGGCTCAGCTGACCCATCCTTTGAGAAGTTTGTCTGAGAAGGGCAGACCAAGAGTCAATCTGGGGGTGGAGGGGGACTTGGGAGACTCTACCCAGTGTGGAAGTGGATCCCATCTTCACACTGGGTGCTCCAGAAATACAGTGGGGGTGGCAGTGAAGAGGAAGTTATGTGGAGGGAGGACGGCTGAGGGTGGGGGGACACAATCCAAGACCCCATGTCCCTGAGAAAGTGCAAGAGACTGGGAACCAGAGCGAGGAGGGGAAGTAACTTTTGCCCCCTATGGAAGGGAGAGGAAGGGAGACCAGCTGGGAGTGGCCAGTAGCTGCCCTGACTTGGGGATAAGAGCTTTGAGAGTTTCTAACCATCTTCTTCACAAACCTGGAGGTGAGGAAGTCAGCTGAGGTTAGGAACAGAGGAGAAAGCTTGGAATGTTCCCTGTAAAGAATTTGAGAGTGAGGTGACAGGGATTTCTGCTGGTGCTCAGAAAATCCTTTTTGATCGAATCTGTGTGTGTCATTTTAGAAACTCCCACCCGCATTTTGACAGAAGGGAATCAAAAATACAAAACCCTGCTCCACCTCCCTCCAGCCTCCATCAGAAGTTGCAACGAAGTGGGGGGCCTGTTCTTGTTCGACATATAAATGGGTGGCTTTGCAGCCCTGGCCTGCGTTTCAGACTGCTGGGTCCCCTAGCAAGGAGGGGACTAACAGATAGTTGGGTATCCGGGCTCACCAGACGACAGGTCAGTGCCAGTCCCTAAAGTGGGCAGGGAATGAACATAGGTTCCTCAGTGGGCCAGGGACTGCCTTCTGCTTTCAAGTAGAACAATGAGGTCCCTGGAGACTTCTGCCCTGCGGCAGTGGAAGTTGTAGCTTATTAGAAAGGGAAAGACCTGAATGAATATTGAGTACAGCCCATGCAAATGCTTAATTAGAATGAGTTTTAAAAATCTTACTGTAGCCAGTTGAGTCAAATGTATGAGAAAGGCTGCATTTATCACCCCCATCCAGTCCCAGGTAGCTCATTAAGAACAAAGTGAAGGGTTCTAAATTTTAACAGCCCTTCTTGCATCAACGCTCTGTGGATTGATCACTCAAGACATGTCCATTTAATTTATAGCAAAGCCTTTCCTTTTAACTCATGTGTAAGGGGCTGAGGAGAGAGGAGATGGGCTGGTGGTGATGGATGTGTGGATGAGGAAAGGAAAAAGAAGGGAACTGGCTTTTTTAGTGATCTACAACCAACAGACATTCTATGTCTCCATCCCATTTTTCCCTTGCAACAACCCTACACGGTAGCAGCCTCTCCCCTACCACTCTCCTTGCCTGGGTCTCCTGGAAATGTCCTGCTTCACAAGAGGGTCAGACAGTTTTATAAGTTGCTTGAAAATCCAGAGATAATAAGAGAAGGATCTTCCTGTCCCCAAAGCCAACTTGTTTTTAACTAACTGTGTCACATGGAATCCCAGAGTTGAAAATTTGGTCTTCAGAAAAACGGTATATGTATGATCTTCTGGTTCACACTGATGGGAAATTCTCTCAGTCAATAAAAATACATGGGGTGGGGGTAGGTGGGTGGCTGTGTGGCTTGGTCATTTAAGTGTCCAACTCTTGGTTTTGGCTCAGGTCTTGATCTTGGGTCGTGGGGTTGAGCCCCATGTCAGGCTGCACACTCAGTAGGGAGTCTGCTTCTCTCTCTCTCTCTCTAAACCCCCCGCCCCTCCTTCCATTCACATTTTCTATCTCAAATAAATAAATCTTAAAAAAATAAATAAATAAAGACATAGGGTGTCTGCTATGCCTCAAGCGTCCTGCTGGGTTGGTTGGTGTTTGGGGTTGAGTAAGATATATTCCCACCTGTAGGAGCCCAGAGAACCCCAAATATATGTCACTCCCTCCGTGGAGCCATTGCTATGTTATGAAGGGACAAGAAGAATAATGTGAATCTCTGCCTTTGAAAGAGAAGACATTCAGGCAGAGTTGTCCAAGAATAAGCCAACACCTTACATGCCTGTCAGTTAGCGTAGATGTTAGAGCATGTGGGACAGGTACATGCTCCAGGGTGACGAGCAAAGTGGGAGATGACAGAGGCCCAGCTGCTGGGATAGGGCTTCTGTAGAAAGAGGCATGACTGGATAATGTATCTAGTGCGGCCACGTAGGGCTCCCGCTAAAGTGGTTTCCCCTCCGGGGTCATTCACTTGATGTAATGGAAAAATAATATTTGGTGATCTTGCCCTGACTCTGCTCCTCACCACTGGATGGCCCTGACAAGGTAGCTAATGCTTTTGACTTAGGCTTTGTTCTCTGTCTTTCTTATCTATGAGCTGAGAGGAATGTGGAGTGTGATAGGCTTTTCTTTTTTTTTAAACCCCATGGCTCTTTGGCCCAGAAAGAACCACAGATTCATCCTCCAGGGGTCTCTTGGAGGACACAAGTTCATTTGACTTCATGACTATGCTACACATAAAGTCAAGGGATCTCCCAGGACTTAAAGCAGAAAGATAAAACATGAGACAGAAAAATGAGATGAAAGTTAAAACAGGTAGAGGATGTATCCAGGTTATCTAACATCTGTCTAATAGGCATTTCCACTAAAGAAGATGGAGGTGATGGGGTGTCTGGGTGGCTCAATCAGTTAAGCATCTGCCTTCAGATCAGGTCATGATCCCAGGGTCTTGGGATAGATCCCTGAATCAGGTTCCCTGCTCAGTGGGGAGTCTGTTTGTCTCACTCCCTCTGTCCCTCCCCTGGCTCATGTTCATTCTCTCTGTATCAAATAAATAAATAAAATCTTTAAGGAAAAAAAAAGAAGATGGATGTGAGACAAAAGTCACTAAGAAAAGAACATTTCCTGAGCTGAACAAACATAGGAGTTTTCACATTGAGAGGATTCACTGAAGCCCAAAAAATTTTAATGAAATACGTCTCCCCATCCACTCTCATCCTAGTAAAACTACAGGACTTCAATAATGGGGAAATAGTTTGAAAACTCCCTAGCAGGATGAAAGCAAGGGACTAAATAAAAACAAGACTAAAATTGCCACCAAAAAATTCCTTCAATGTTCTGAAAGTTATTTTGAGTTTAGGATTGTATCTCCAGTCCAGTGATCAAAGAAAGGATATCCAAGTGCCCAGTAAATGTATGAATAGGTCCTCAACATCTTTACTTAAGGCAAACCAAAGCCACAATGAGATGCCCATGGGGATGACGGAAAGTAAGAGCTGCTGCTACCGAGTGTCAGTGAAGTGGGTTGACTGCAAATCTCATCCTTTGCTGGTGGAATGGGAATGGTTCAACCATGTTGGAAAACTGACTGTATCTACTCTCTATCCAAGAGATGTCCACAAAAAGACATATGCATGAATGTTCATAGCACACTCATTCATAATAGCCAAACCCTGGAAACAGTCCAAATGTCCATCGACAGGAGAATGGATGCACACCTTACTACCAAGCAATTTTAAAAACACACACTACTGGTACGCACAACAACATGGAATAATCTCATAGTTAATACATTGAATGAAAGAAGACAAATATGGAGTAGAAATTAATCAATTTATGTGACTTCAGAACAGGCAGAACAAATTCATGGCAAGAGAAACCACAATAGTTTTCTGAATTGATGAGGCAATAGCTTTGACCCAGGAGGGAACTTCCCGGGTAATGGAAATGTTCTCTATCTTAATATGGGTGGTGGTCCCATACAAAAGTTCATCCTACTATATGCACTTAAAGTCTTTTTTCCTTACAATGGATGAATTATACCATAATAACCCCCAAAATGAAAGCAAAAAGAAATTGTCAAACAAATGGGAATAAATGATAGATATTTGGGGTATGCAAGGATTCAGATAAAGTTGCACATTTTTACAAACTATTACAAACAAAATTATTCATGGACACACACCAGCAAAATAAAAAATGAATCAAAGATGGAGAATGACATGGGAAAATATGCAGTAGTCACTGAATTAGATACGGATCAAAGAAAACCATTTCAACTTGATGCTTGGATGATTCTTCTTTAAGAGGCAAGACTCTGTTGGCAAAAAATTCTATTTCCTTTCCTAGACATCCAATAACACTTTCATTTACGTAATGGTTTTTATAGTGTAATATTATAGATCTATCTATGCAATTTCGATGTTTAAAATCAACTTGAAGTATGAATGACGTATTTAGTCACAAAACCAAATGTGTAAAGTTTGCAATCCTGGAGGATGTAAAGTTGATATAACTAACTGTACTTACTTCTTATTCCCTAAGTCTATAAGTCTATAGATAAAATCTTAGGTAAATGAATCAAGAAACTGGGGATTATGCATATTATTTAAATTCATACAGGCAATTAACTATTACCAAGAATAAAAATAGCACCGTAACAAAATTGAGAAAGAGAGGAGATGGTGAGAAGTAGTATAAGGTAAATCCCTTATCTTTCAAAGCAGATTGTCTGCAGATACTATTCTCAATCTGTGGACAATCTGCTTTGAAAGATAAGAAACAGAGCTATAAGGAATGATCATAAGAGCTTTAGAAAATAAGGCAAGAGGAAAAAAAGACAGTCAACTTCCCCAGAATGAGTTCAGAGATGGAATTATAAGGACAGAGGCATTTACATTTTATTTTGTTTATGCCCTCCCATATGTTTAATTATGTTGAGTATATTCTAGGTTATTTGGGGAAGGAAGGGAAGGGAGGGAGAGAGAGGAAGGAGGCAAAGAAGGAGGAAAGAAAGGAGGGAGAAGAGAAGGAGAAAGGGATGGTGATTGGGGTTGTGGAACGACAAGGAGAAAGGAAGACAGACAGACCATACCTTTTCTGCCTGAGGAGCCCCAAGATGAATTGCTAAGGTGGCAGAAGTGGGTCAGCTGAGCTGGAAACTAGGGTTTCTTAGAAATGCATTGAAATGATCATTTTGGTGGAAAGGCAGAAACATACATATTCTTCTGCCTATAATGATTCATGATGGAGAAAGCAGAAGAATTTCAGGCTCAGGAGTTTGAGAATTGAGATACCAGAAGAGATCAACTTTCCAGTCGGAAGGGTAAAGAAGTCTGCCTTACTTCTGGGGAGCAGTTTTCTGTAGATGAGGTGAATCTCTAAGGTCCTCTTCAGTTCAGACAATACTTTCAGAAATTAGACACCATCTGAGAAAATAGAGTCCCTCAACAACACCCCCAACCCCGCATTCATTCTACAGAGACTTACAGAGCCCCACTCTGGCCAGCACTGTACAGCCTTGGAATAAACAGTGAGAATCCCTCCTCCCCCTTCCCCCCAACGGCAATGTCTCCCCTCCTGGAGTATGCAGTGGGGGAGAAGGGCCTGGGCATGAGCCAGGATAATCTCAGTGAGGATGGAAATAAGACCAAAGGAGTTTATGCACAAGAAGGAAGCCAAAACACATGAGCATGGGAGCCAGATAGCACCTGGTTTCAAAGCCTGGCTTAGCCACTTACTAGTTAGCTGACCTCAGTTTCCTACCTGTAAAATGGGCACAATAGTTGTAAAGAGCTGAGAACAAGGCCAGCCAGGCTCATAGTAAGTGCTTCAAAAGAGTCAAGATATATGTGTGAGGCTACTCAGGACATGTGGAAGGACCACAAAGGAGCACAGCTCAGGGTCAAGTGCTATCAGCCAAGGCTTGGAAACCCAAAGAGGGAACAATCAAATCAGGTCCAAAAGTCTCCATGGCAAGGTGCATCACCCCCAGCCTTACTTTTAGATAAGCCAGCTGGAGCCAGAAACTGCTCCGAGGTAGACTGGCCAGAGCAGTAAAATGGTATGGGAGGAGCTCTCCTGCCCTTGGGCCTCATCCTCCTCTGCCTTGTTGATGTGTTCCCCACTGCTGGTCCTTTCTCGACACCCTACTGCCCGCCTCCTGTTTCCAGGCCAGAGACTATGCCTCTTCCAGCTGAGCTCTGGGACCCCCCACTGCTGCAGGCCAGGCTGCAAAGGTACCTAAGCTCCAAGTAGACAAACTAGGGGCTCAGAAGCAGAGGATGGGAAGGGGCTGTGATGACGTAGAGCTGCTCTGAAAAGCTGGTCCCAGATCACCACGCAGTAAAGGCAAGCTTTTGTCAAGATCAGGATGGTGCCTGTGCCTGTCTTGCTCAGGAGCCCATATTCCTACAGTTGAGTGGGGATGGCTTGTGAGACATTCACCTCTCCTTGCAACACTGTTAATGTCTTTCTGTTCAGAACCACCTCTTCTGTTCAACAGCCTCAGTCCCAAGTCTGAGTCCTGACAGTGTGGTGCCTGGGCATGTAGCCTTTGAAATATGGGGCTGGCATTCAAGGCTACAGTCCTATGTCTGCACCTTTGCTTCACCTGAGGCCATATACCTGCGGGCTTACTTGACACCATGCCAGTCCTCATCTTCAGATCCTTGCGCTCTCACCCCTTTCCAGGTGGGGCTCAGCAACTGGCAGATCCCTCCCCTCCCCTCCATGAGCTGTGTGTGGTCCCTTCCCAGACTTATCTAATGCCAACTTCTTCTGGGGTAGGGATACTACCAGAAGAATCAGCCTGGTGCTCTTGGGCTTGCTCCAGACCTAGCTGAGGTGTCCCTTGAGATTTTTATTATCTGGTTCCTTTCACCCAATCCTTCACGGAGGCCCAAGCAACATCTTAATTCAAGAAGCATTTCCTTCAGACTTCTCTAAGTATCTTCCAGTGCCAGGAGGGATTTTCCCCTTCTGGGTGGCAGGCTGTCCTCTGACACCATTTCCTGCTTTCCCTATATACTACATCTTATGGCAACACTCCATGTTGACATGGCCAATGGCCAATGCTTGTTCATCTCATATAAATAGAAGCTTTTGAATTTAGAACTTTTCTGCATCAATGAAGTCTGGCTTTCAAGACTACTGTTTCTTTTCTGAAGAATCTCTAATTGGAGTCTCAAAATGCATAAGGATTTCTTTCTTCAAGGTGGTATCCACCTTCTCCCCCTACTGCCAATAGGGGGAAATACCTATGTGGTATAAATACCCTATGTGGTATAAATAACACATCAATATAATATGATAAAAGTGCACATACTCTCTTCCCATGACATAAACTAACTAAAAGCCAATCATTTAGCAGTTAAAATGAGAGTGCCACTTTCTAGATCCTAGACCCAAGAGGGCAGGTAAGCCCACTTAGGTATCAGTCTGTGGATTCCTTTCTCCTTTGTGAGGAGCTGAAGGAGAACTGCCTTTGTAGCACAGTAGGTCCTCGTATCCAGGGTTTTGTTTTGTGTGATTTCAGTTAGCTGTGGTCAACCACGGTTCAGAAGCAGACAGTCCTCCTTCTGAGTCAGAAAGTCACAATGCCCACATAATTGACCTTGCTCGGTCTCATTAGTAGGCATTTTGCCATCTTACATCATCAAGGGAAGAAGGGTGAGTGCAGTACAATAATGTATTTAGAGAAAGGGAGACCACATTCATTTAACTTTTTGTATATTATTATTATGTTTTATTATTAATTATTGTTAATCTCTTCATGTGCCTCTTGTATAAATTAAAGTTTATCATAGGTATGTATGTACAGGAAAAACACATAGTGTAAAGGGGGTCTGGTTCTATCCTTGGTTTCAGGCATCCGCTGGGGGTGCTGGAAGGCACCCCAGGTGATAAGAGGGGACTGTTGCATATAGGGTCATCGTCATTGTCGGGAGAGAGCTCTGAGATGCAGCGGCAGGTATAAACAGAACCCTGATGCTAAGTGAGACCAGCCATGGAAAGCAGAGCTAAGTTAACCAGTGTCTGCCCCAAAAGGGAGGCCGCTGCAACAAAACTGTTCTTTCCTGTATAACATGGATATGGCATTTGGACAAGATGCTAGCAAAAAGTAGTAATTCTGGGGAAAGGTTTCTGGATGACGATAAGGTTGGAAATGGGTTTAGCAGGTAAGGGGTGCCCCAGTGCCTCTGCTTTGTTCTGTAAGCCCTGCTGGCATCTGAGGGTCAAGATTCCTCTAATGCAAGAGGCCAAGAGGAAAGAGAGCTCATCAGATTTCTCCGGACTGTGGACGGTGAGGTTCTGAGAAGTGTAAGCACAGGTGGGTGGCCCTCAGAAGACAGAGAGAGAGCCTGGTGGGCATCAGCCCGAGCCAGGGCTGGGCCACTGGTTGGCTGAGGAGGAAGTCGCTCATAGGCTGGCTCCCCCTCTGCCCACAAACAAGCCTTTCCTTGCAGGGAGACTGTCACACTAACTAAGCCTTGAGAGACAGCACCGAGGGCCAGAGAGCCTGAGCCACAGACAGCCCTCCACAGCGTCCACAGCTGCCTACCTTTCCTTGTGTGGCTCCTCCTGGAGGGTGGTAGGCAGGTGTCTCTAAGTCAGAAGAGACACACTGTGGTTTGACAGGATGAGGGGTCCACGTACCCTGGGAGTGGGACAAGTAGGACCCAGACAGGGAACGCTCGGGGGACACAAGGGCTGCTCCTTGCCCAGGACTTTGGAGGCTTGAAAGAAGGACTCACACCCAGGATCTGAGTAAAAGCCAGTGCCCCCCAAGTCTGCCATTGGGCTGCCATTACTGTCCCATCTGCATGTTTTATGCTCATTTATGACATCAGACTCTGTTTGTGTGGCCCAGAACTTGAGGACTCCCTCACAAGTCCAGCCCATGCCTTGTGGGGTAGAAGCTTGACTTGGGGGCTCTGACCCTGATACTCCTTGACCAGGCTGCCTTCTTACTTATCTTCTCTCAACACCACTGATATGACCCTGGGGGTCAGGGAGCTGTATCCGAACATGAGTGCTTGGTCAATCCCGTGACCTGGGGGCACGTGTTACTGACTTGTTTGTTGGGTCCCTCCCACAAGGAGTGATCCCCGTATATACTATTACTGCATCGATGTGGTCCCAATGGTAGCTTTCGGTGGGAAAGTAGGATAGCTTCCCCAAAACAATTTTTTAACTGACAAAAGTCCATGGAATAAAACTGTTGAAGGCACAAGAAAGCAGCTTTGTAAGTTGAGAAAACCAAAGTCAAGATTCCATTGCTTTTGTACTAATGTAAAATTTTACTTTTGATGGTACATGAAAAATAAAACCAAAACCTTAGATGCTTTGGCATAATTCGGCTGACCTGACATTGCAACTGTGTTATCCTGAGAAGAAACCTTTTTTTCCCATGTTCTAGCGATGCTCTCCTTATAGACGGTTGGCTCTAAGAAGTTCTGACACCCGATTTCTAATGTGTGGGGAGGTGGAAGAAGGGGGTTTCAGCACACATCCAAGGAATGCCTCACAGCATCAGCTGAGAGTCCAACGGTTCAACTCAGTTCTGACGCTATCTACCTGAGGGCAGCATTGGATTCCACGGGTTGAGGACTAAGTCCCACGAGACTGCCCTTCATTTCATATGTGCCAATCACAATTCCAGGTTCTGATGGACCGGCTGTAGGTCAGAGAGCCCATGACCCCCTCCTTGAGTTTGGTTCATTTGCTAGAGCTGCTAGAGTGGCACGCAAAACTCAGAGAAACATTTTACTTACTAGGTTAAAAGGCTATAAATCAAAAATAGCCATATGGAAGAGATGCATAGGGCAAGGTATAGGGAAAGCCATGCTCTATTTGAGTGTAGCACTGCCTCCAAAGCTTCCAAGCCGGAAGTTCTCCAGACCTTATCCTTTTGAGGGGTTTATGGAAGGTTCATTAGATAGGCATGATTGATTAAATCATTGCCCATTAGTGATTGATTCAACCTCCAGCCCCTCTCCCTTCCCAGAGATCAAGGGGAGGGACTGAAATTTCCAACCCTCTAATCCCCTGGTCTGTTTCCCTGGGAACTGGCTCTCATCCTTAAGCACAGTCCCATAGTGCCCTCATTAGCATAACAAAAGATACCTGCTGGGGCCTTTTAGGAAATTCCAAGGATTTTAGGAGCTCTGTGCCAGAACCAGAGGAAGACCTAATGTATGTTTCCTACTGGAGATCACAGTATCCCTGCTGCCCAGATCAGTGGATCTAATCCCACAGAAGCTTCACATCCAAATATCTGTGACGAGTATGGCTCCAAACTGATGCTTCTTCTAATGAAGGACCTTAACACTCTTGGTCATGGCACCATATTCCTAAGAGCCCGGATGGCCCCCAGGATGTGTCTGTTCATGCATTCTAAGAGCAAGCAGCCCAGAGGTAGGAAAATCAATCTGCCTCTAAACAATGAATACAACCCATTCTGTGGGTGCCTGTTTCTCTCCCTTCCTCTTTCCAAAAAACCGTTTCAAGAAATTCTGCGAGGAGCCAACAGTGGGGCAAGGGTTTGGAAAATACATCTTTGTTCCAAGGGGTACCTTCCTTTTGCTGCAGAACATTGAGCAGCAGACCCAGATGAATATAAATCCTGAATGCAAAATATATTCCTGAGCCATGGCTGGGTGTCCTCAAGTGGGCAAGGCCAGATTCCTGGGCCATTAAGAGTTTCCTTGCCATTAAGAGTCTCACTCCTTGTGTACCCTACCCTTCAAAGGCAACAAGAGTAGGTTACCTCGAAGGCCACAGGTTACTTCACAGACCAATAGGGCCACATGCTTGTCAGTGGAGAGGGAGTCTTTGGGACATGGTCATGGCCTCTTTCACTTCCAGACAGCAATGGCATTGGGTTCATTTCATGGGGCAGCTCCAACTGGTTGGTAGTATCTGGAGCACTGAGTTCATGAGGGGGGCCTTAGATGGAGAGATGAGTCTTGTCTTCACGGGGCAGAGAAAGGAGGTATGGGAGACAGGGCTGCTCACTGCTCATCTGCATTGGCTAGATGCAGGTATGTGACAGAGACCCAGAAGCAGCAGCTTAAACAAGGAAGAAGTGTATTACTGTCTCTCAGAAAAGCCTGAGCTAGTGTGGTGGCTGCTCTGCAGAGCCCTGGGGACCCAGTGGCTGTTTGTCCCACACGCCTTCCCTGGGCTCACTGCCAGGTCCACTCCTCTGGGGCCTGTAGCAGGGATGCTCATGAGAAGCTGTGTGATGCCTTTGAAGGGAGCCTGCCTTGGGTAGCAGAATGTGTCTCTGATGTAAAAATCTGAGGAAAAATGATAAACTGCCCTTAATAGGCTTTGTTTAATTAGAGATGAAGGGTTGGATAATAGGAATCTGAATCTTTTCTGGTGCCTCAGGAAGCAAAGTGATAAAAGGTGAATTAGCAACTGTAGATAAAATGCATTTTAATTCGTTTTATGTTCACCCAACCGGGGCCAGAAACTGAAGGAGCCAAATATGTAATCGTAAAGTAAAGTTCAATCATCCAGAATCTTGGTCCCTATTCCGCTCCAGACTGTCATCGGAAAATTCTCTGATAGAGAGTACAAGAGTTATCGCACAGGCCTAGTTTTAAATTCTGGTTGTTTGAATTGCTATCTGTTTGGGTAAATAGTAAAGTGTTGCTCTCTTTTACCTCACTGCAGATTGGTGGGAGCGTTCAATGAAATACAAGTGCCTGGTCTCACTTGGTATAAAGTGTTCCACTAACATCCACTGTTACCTCAACCGAGGAAACCCCTGGGCTCAATCTCCTTTGTCTTCTGCATGTTCAGCAGCCTGCTGGAAGGTACTAGGTTCCTAAAAAAAACAATCCAAAGAGCCCTAAGTAGATACTTTCTGACTCTAAGAAAAATTCACCCATGTTCAAGTAGTCTGACAATATATATTTGTTACTTTATTTTTGTCATTTAAAAACTTAAAAGATTCACAAGTAAGCACATGAAAAGATGTCCAACATTAAGGAAACATAAGTTAAAGGCATAGAGAGACATTACTACACACTCACCAGAAAAGCTAAATAAAAAATAATGACAACACCAGGGGCACCTGGGTGGTGGCTCAGTCGTTAAGGGACTGCCTTCGGCTCAGGTCATGATCCCAGGGTCCAGGGATCGAGCCCCATATCAGGCTCTCTGCAGAGTGGGGAGCCTGCTTCCCCCTCTCTCTCTCTCTGCCTGCCTCTCTGCCTACTTGTGATCTCTGTCTGTCAAATGAATAAATAAAATCTTTAAAAAAAAATAGTGACAACACCAAATGCTGTCAAGGATGCAAAGAAATTGGATCATTTAGATATCACTAGTGGGAATGCACAATGGCACAGCCATTTTGAAAAACAGTGTGGCAGTTTCTTTTAAAACTTAAAATGGATTGCCGGGTGACTTAGCAGTTGTACTCCTACGGCATTTATCTCAGAGAAATGAAAACTTATGTACTAAATATGATGTACGAAAGTGTTTATAGCATCATTATTCAATGTAGCCCCAAACTAGAAACTGCCCAAGATGTCCTTCAACAGGGAATGTTTAAACTAATGATTAAAGTAAACAGTCATGTCGTGGAATACGATACAGCAATAAAAGGCAGGAGCGATTGATAAATACAACAACTGGGGTGTATCTCAAGGGAACTGGCTGAATGAAAACAGCCAATCCTAAGTGTTGTTTATTGTGTGATTCATTTATATCATGTTCTTGAAACAACAAAACTACAGAGATGGAGAACAGATCACTGGTGTCAGAAGTGAGGGATGGATAGGGGAGGAAATCATTATAAAGGGAGCCACGTGGTGATCGAATAGTCCCTGATCTTGATTGTGGCAGTGGTTACATTAAGCTACATGTGTGATTAAATTGCACAGGACTCCACGCATACACAGACACACAGACACACATGCAAGTGTATGTGTAATTGGAGAAATCCAAAACAACTCTGTGGATTGTGCAAATGTCAACTTCCTGGGTTTTATCTTGTTGCACAAGATGTTAACTTTGGGGAAGACTGGAGAAAAGACGCAAGGGACTTCCCTGTACAATTCTTTGTAGTTTTTTTTTTTTTTTAATCTATGATTATTTCAAAATAAAGAGTTAAAAGACTTCTTTTTTTAAGATTTTATTTATTTATTTGAGAGAGAGAAAACAGAGTGAGAGAAAAGGCACAAAAGATGTCTTGCAGTGTCAGAAAGCAAGAAAGTGTTTAAAAAAATGTACACTAATGGTAGTATGTCAGGGCACATAGCAGCCAACAGAAAGAGCTCTCAATGACCAAACCTGGAGCTGTGTGGACAACAAAATAAATAAAATAGTTTTGCATTATGACTTGAAGTATAAAATAAATACCCATGAGTTTGTACTAATATAGAGAAATGACTGAAAAATAAATAAATGGAGAGAAGAGACAAACATCTCTTGTAGGACAATTCTAAATAATTTATGTAGATACTCCACCTCAAGGAGTTAAAACATAATTCTTTCCTTAAGTGTGGATTTTGCATAGTGACTTCCTTGCAAAGGGTAACATATGGAATGGGAGAAAAAGAGTAACTTTGCAGTAGAGAAATCTAACAAACACTCCCTCAGCCCTGTGATCAAGTGCGATATAGACAGTGATGAATCATGGATGTGCCCTTGCAATGGTGTGAGGAGAATGCCTCCTTCCTCTGTGGTCTTCATCCCCAGTCTAATCATGAGAAAAATCAGACAAATTCCAAATTCCAAACAGACATCTTACAAAATACTGACCAACACTCCTAAACCATAAAGGTCGTTGGAAGCAAGGAAAAGTCTGAGAAGCTGTCACAGCGAAGAAGAGCCTAAGGAGAGAAGCCAACAGAATGTAATGTGTAATTCGGAAATGGAAAAGGGTCATTAGGTAAAAACTAAGGGAATCTGAATGAATCATGAACTTCAGTTAATAATAATGGGTCCATATTGATCCATTAATCCTAACAGATGCACCACACCAGTGTAAGATGTTAATAATAGGGAAAACTGTGGGAGGGGGATATGGGAGCTCTCTGTACTATCTCCTCAGTTTTTTGTTTGTTTGTTTTTGTAAATCTGAAAACTGTTCTTTAAAAAAGATGAAGTGTATTACCAAATAAAAGTTTTTAAAAATTAAAGATTTGATATATAGTTTTTGAGCAACTACTGTGAAGCAGGCACTTTCATAATGATTGTATGGTTGAAACCATCCTGATGGTGGGAATGTTAGCATTCACTGTGTCACTGAAGGAGACCTTAAAACTCGGTAAGATCAGTTTTTTAAGATCCCCCAGCTGGTAAGTAGTTAAACTGGAATGTGTACTCAATCTTCTGACTTTCATCCCATGGCTTTCCCCATTATGCCCCCCAAAGGTCTGAGGGAAAAGTGGTTATTCAGTTATGGTGTTGAGACCAGTTACCAGAATGTTGTATGAACCAGAGCTCCCCATTCCTCAGTCATGCATAGCTTTGTCATTCCTCCAGGACTCAGCACAATTCCCTAGTCTTTGCATAAGCAAGTTCTAATTTTCACGTCCACTCAGGATGGTAGGAATTGTTTGTTCCATATTAGGGATGGAGAAACAGACTCAGAGAGGTGAAGTAACCTGCTCAAGGTCACTCGGCTATGGTGGATCAGGATTCAAACACAAAGCTTGCACTCTTCCCTGTAACCAGCCCCTTGAATGCCCAGCATGGCCCTACTGAGGAACGTCAGACAATCTCAGAGGTAGCCATGATTCCTTAGTCTTTTCTCTGGCTGCTCTTTGTTTTGCAGGGACAAGTAGTAAGTAAAGACTCAGTTTCAGCTAATGAGCAAAATCTTTGGAATATTTTTGTGAAAGGGACGAGGAGAGAGAGTTGGACACTGCCATTACAGTAGCATTACAGAATTCCTCTTATAAGTCCACATTATAAACCACATTGGCAAAATATTGCACAACCACCCCACTGTCCTCATGCCTGCTCTGACAGCAGACATGATTAATCAATCTGGAGCTCTCACCAGCAGAGCCTGGACTCAGCCTGACAAGCCCTCCAGGCAGCCACTACTGATCCTCAGAGCCAATCCTGAGATGAAAGCCCTCTCCTCCTCAGCTATAGGCACTGCCATGCCTGTACGCTTTCATTTTTTGACATTTGAAAAACAGGATGAGATGATGCACAAGCCACACCGGCAGCCAATGCTATAGTCACAACACAAAATTATTTCTTCAGCCTTTAATTAGGATGTGTCATCCCAACCCCATTCTTGATGCAATGTGCCTGTGCTCTGGGAAGGGACAAACTGCAGAATGTCTGGCCTGCAGTGTCTCCTGGTGTCTCCTCTGGGCAAAACTAGGAGGCCAGCGGGACCCTAGTGGGCTCAGTGGGCCAGCCACCCACAGGAAACATCATTAGGGTTTATCCTTGATAGAAGACTCTGGCAACTGTAAGAAGTGGTGCCTGCAGGATGAGGCTTTTTTTTTTGTTCCAGATTGCGACCCAGTACTTGTAATGGCAGCAACGACAAAAGAAAGCAATAGCCTACAGGCTCAGGAACAAGCCAGAAAATTGCCTTGTGATCCCTGCCCACTTGCTGACCCAATCAGGCCCAGGGGATCCATAACAATGGGAAGCCTAGGGTGTTGATCACAGACAGTACATATTACTCTAAAATACGAAACCAAATTACCCAAGACCAGTGCTTATGGGAATTTGCCAACCCTGATGAAAGCTAAGAAGAAAACCATTAGTCTGTACCATAGCACTTCTAAGGACCTCACAAATGGTGTGTTAGCTTAACTCATGTTTACTAACATTTTTGTTTTCCTTTGTAGCCATGTTTCTTCCTTTGGTGGGTTCCCACAGCTCAGGACTGAGGGACCACATGGGTCCCTGGGACCACATGGCCCCACATATCATAAACTCGGGATGTGCTCTCTGCTACGTGAGTGAGTGTGAGAACATTTCCCACCGACAGAGGGCTGGCCAGGTGTTTGAGGACATAATGTCCTACCTTCTTTTCATTCTCAAAGATGTCACCACTATTCTGTCACAGTCCTGTGTTCTTGGGACACAAAGAACAGGTAGACATTCCCCTCTACTACACACGTGTTTGCACACACACATGCACACACACATACGTGCACACACACGGCTACTGGGGCACTGAATTTTCTTGATCAATTGAAGGGAAGAAGCAGGTGGACAGAGATGGGCCCCTGCCTTCCCCATGCCCTTCTGGGGGAAGATATGGTTCACCAAGAGCCTAAGTTTCACCTAGAAACCTCTTCAGTTTCTCTGCAGACTGGACAAGTCCTGCACATGTTTGTCAATGCTCTGAGAACCTGGGATATTGGCCATTCAGTGAAAGATACCAGAAACCCGAGTGGCAGGGGACATCGGTGCTCTGCTTGTCCTTCTGGCTTCCTGCCTTCTCCAGACTGGGACCTACAACAGGTTCTGTGGAAAGGACACACCCCCTCAGAATACACCTGTCTTCCATACTTTCTAAAGATACCATGTCATCAATTTGTCACCATCCAATGTGGACCATTTATTAATAAAGTTTTGTGTTGGTCCACCTCAATATCATGTTATAACCCAGAGGTGGTTGCCATAGGCTGAGCACCAACTTCAGGTCCAGGGTCCATTTATTCATTCACTCAACAAGTATTTATTGAGCACCTATTATGTGCTAGGTACTGGAGCTTCACCAACAGTTAAGAGACACTGTTCCATTCTCACAGAGCTTGGTGGCCCAATCAGTTATAGCCAGCATAGCAGAAGTCATTTTGATTGACACATGCTATGATGCACTGGGGGGAAAATTACCCATGGCCACTTTCCTCAAAGGAGATCATGACCAAGGCAGGGGTTTCGGGCTCATGAGCATCTCACTTGTACAGCCATGAGGAAGGCTCTCTGCTCTCCTCTCCACCTACTCTAGAAAACCAGGATGCTGTGATGACCTGGGGAAGGTGGGTCTTTGGAGTCTCAAAGCCTTGGACCCAAATCCCAGCTCCCCCCTTTCAATCTGCATGCCCTTGGACAAGTCACCTGGCTTCTTTAAGTTTCATTTTCCTTGTCTGAGAAGTGGGGGTGACAACCACAGCTCCTGAATCATGTTGAGAACTGAAGGAATTAATAAAGGCACTAACAGATAGTAAGCACTCCATAAATGTCAGCTTTCATGCCTGCAGTCAAATGGGTGAGTGCCCAGTCTTCACGTATTCCTGGGTATGAGCCATAGAAGTACAGCGGGCAGTATCCGCGGAGTAAGGCAGGCTATGAGGTAGCAGGAGGCACAGGTAGGGCTCAGAATGTCTTATTGCTCTTTCTTGTAGCTGCTTGATGGCTCCTGGAGACAGCAGCCCAAGGGGCCTTGTGCTATAATAGCTCTAATGGTAGAGAGCTGAAAATTCAGACCACAGGAGAAAATACAGAAGCACAGCTCCCCGAAACTGCATTCAAGCAATGGCCCAAAGCCAATGTTTATATAGAAGTATATAGTGACCAGCAAACAAGACCTTGGGGGCTGTGTTTTTGTTTTGTTTTGTTTTGTTTTGTTTTTATTTTTATTTTTTTTTAAGATTTTATTTATTTATTTGACAGACAGAGATCACAAGTAGGCAGAGAGGCAGGCAGAGAGAGAGGAGGAAGCAGGATCCCCGCCGAGCAGAGAGCCCGATGCGGGGCTCGATCCCAGGACCCCGAGACCATGACCTGAGACGAAGGCAGAGGCTTAACCCACTGAGCCACCCAGGCGCCCCAAGGGGGCTGTGTTTTAACACAAGACCGCTGACTTAACAAACAGATATTTGTTAATATTTGGATTTTACTTCTGGTGTCAGAAATGAAAATAATTAGATTAGCATTTTATAGTGAAGGCACAAACAACTCATTTTTATCCTGTGGAAACATACCACCCACATGAAAAGTCAAGACAGTTTCTAAATCATTTTGCTGCCTCTGCTTGTAGAGCAAACTCTTTCTGGAACACACCATAGCAGGCACGGGACAGAATGACCCCAATGCCTCTAGGTCATCAAAAGCCAAAAGCAAGGATGCCATGTGTTTTGTTTCACTCGCGGACCTGTGGTCTGTGCAGAGGGGATCTGACCCTCTGCCCCACAGCTCTGGTCAGCTCCGTGCCAGGATCTTGAGCCCCTGATCTGGTTCGGCATCCCGGGACATTCACAGGGGACAGCCAGCTCCCTCCCCTCCCCACCATTCGCTGGTCTGAGCAAGCAGTGTCACAGTGTTCCCTAACAGGTGTCTGTGCCCACAGCACTCACCATGGCCATGACCAAAGCAGCCACCTCCGTGAGGGGCTTCGGCAGAGAGGGGAAAAGCAAGAAGAGAGCTGAGTCTAGCCACAGATTTCAGAAGAACCGGCTCTCCTTCTGCCCACTCTTCCCCTCCTGCACTATTTTGGCAGCTGGCAAGCCTGAAAGCACAGTGTGGGAAGTTCAAATCTGGGTCTGCGCTGTCAGCTCCAGCCTGGGAAACCAAACTGCGAGAGCAGGCTCTGAGAGGCGGGCTGCTTTACAAAGCACCAGTCAAGCGTGCCTGGGCTCTGGGATAGATGAATGCTGACGGTCGTGTGGCCCAGAGTCTCGGGCAGGAGACAGGAGAGCTGGGGTGCTCGGTGCCCGCCCAGAGACCTGCCCTCAGAAAAGTCGGGCCAGGAATTAAAGTCAGCACCCCACAGGGCTGCAGCAAGGGCCCTCCATCTGGGTGCCCTACACCAGCCACAGAATAGTGCAGTATCCCAGGGGGGCAACTTCTCCCACCTGGGCAGGTGGGCTCCTGACGCTCTTACACACATTCACTGGACGGCGGCTGGGTTTGTGCCACATGAGGCAGGGCAAGAGGAAACTGCTCAAATGCCTGACATTTGATAGACACATGCTTACAGACCTCGTAGCGATGGGATATTCTTCTGCATAAGCCAGTAAATGAACTTGGCGCACTAAATTGAATAACTTATTATTCTGAGAAGTCACTGTCCTTATTTGGTGACTGCGTTCCAGACACAGAGGATAATTCTGGGCTGCTGATCCTGATAGCTTCAGATGTTCCTGAAAGCCCTTTCTTCCTTGGGCATGACTCAGGGCCCACCCCCTGAGTCGGCAGAGCCCTTCCCCTCCCCCTAAACAGAGAGGTCCATCCTCCATTTATTGTCATACGTTAGCAGGTCTAAAACCCAACTGGTTCCCTCTCTGTATTAAAACGGCCTCCTGGGCATGGTTTAGGAGGAAGTACCCCGGTATTAAATCAGTCTTTCACCACAGATACTAAATAATGAATGTTATTCAGTGTGAAAATGACAGCAATTCTTCACCTGTCAGATTAAAAGGGCACAGAAAAGAGGGGTTTAAAAATAGCACCGACACTCAGGGTGTGATGGGGACAGCTGGGAGCCTGAGAGCCGTTGTCTGGCAGTCAGGGAGGCGGCAGGAGGGAGACAGCTGGGCACGGTCAGAGAAGTTCGGGAGCTCCTTGGGGCCCCAGGACTTCTCTGTGAGAACTGAAAGACTTTCTCCTTGGACGCCCTGACCTTGGGACAAGGTCTTGCTGCCGGATTTCCACTGCAGCCCATTCTGATTCATTCCCACAATGAGTCAAAAACAGAGAGGGCTTCACTGCACACACAGCGCGGTGGAAGTCTCCGGATTTCAGTTTCCCACGAGCTCATTCAGAGCTTTGTAAAATGAGGGGCTGGAAGAGGGTCCTGGGTGGGCAGCATAATGGAAAGAGCACAGGGTCTGGGGTCAGAGGACCCGGAATTGAACCCGATCGTACAATAACTTTCTGCATAGCCATGGGGGTTGGAGGGAGTTGGGGAGGAGATGTTATCCTGGCCTCAGGGAGCTTCAGCTTTACCGAGTCCATTCGGAGGATGGGATTCCTCCCCGCATGGGGGGTTTCATGGGATATTCTACATGAACCACCTGTTTAAGGATCTCAGTGAGTACATGTTCCGTCCCGACAAGCTTTAGCACTCTGGCTACAACGCTGTATGGCTGCCTGTGTTCTTCTAGCCCTGTCTATCTGCCTGAAGGTTCTGCCTTGGTTTCCACCTTTACCATTTCTCTAGCTTAGATAATCACCAGCCCGTGAGGGCGGTGGCTGTTTCTCTTACCATCACTGTTACCCAGTGATTGGAATGGACCCCAGTGCCCAGGAATTGTTCACTTTATATTCAGTGATCTGCTCCTCCCTAAATAACTCTTGGTTTTATGAAAACAAAGGTACAGAGTCAAAAAAAAAAAAAAAAAGAGATTGATTCAGCCAGCAGTCAGGTTACTGGTTGGCAGCTGGAAGGGCATTAAGCAGAACTTCTACTTTAGCGGACCTTCATAGTTATTGCCTAACGATTTACCAACAATCCTGTTTTCCATCCATAATCAGGCCTGCCCAAGCCCAGCATGCTTCAGGGAATCAGGGCTTCCTCAGTGGACCAGTGCTCCCTCCTTAGTAGGTGCAGCTGAGCTGCACGGGAAGGACTGGGGTGGCTTCCAGAAAGCCAGACCCCCAGCCTCTGACCCTCAAACCTTCACTAACCAGTCTAGCCCTTCTTCCTACATCCTGCTTTCAGAGAGGAAAAGAAGATGAACATCTGGTCACATATAAATTACTATGTTGACAATATATCTGGTTATTGTGTTAATTTGAACATTTAAAAATTCTCAAGAGAATGTGTGTGGTTAGATCCCAAATCCTCAGCTCAGACCCTGGAGTGGAATCAAGAATGGTTCTTAAACAGGCCCTGACTCTGGTCCCCGAAAGACTCTGGCTCATCCACCCAAAGGCTGCAGACCTGCTTCCAGCACGTCATTCTTTCTCCACCTCACTGGCTCCTTGCCAAGCCCTCTGCAGGGCCCTCCGTAGGTCAAGTGCAGGGGAAGAGTTCCTGAAAGCATCACCACCATCAGCCACCCAGCTGAGGGATGAAAAGATCAAAGGACTGCTCATGCAAGTCCTGGGTAAGAAGTTCCCATTCTAAATATCACAACATTGTTGACTTTCCGGAGGGAAGCCAGTGAGGAGGAAAGGTCTGAGCCTGTATTGAGCAGACATTGGCAAGTCCAAGTCCAAGGCAAAAACATTAACACCTCCTGATGATGTCAGGAACTGTGACTTCTGCAAATTCAACCACATTCACACCTCTTGTGTCTCAGAGTGTTGTTTCATTAAGGTGCGGGGAGAGCGGATGATCCCTCCCACTGCAGTGTCCCGCTGCACCTGCTCCCCTCCCCTGGCTCACGCAAGTGCAGTGGGGACATGGACCCCTGCTCTTAACCTCCATTGGGGTTTTCCACCTCACTCCGGCAGACTGCCTACTTGTGTCCAGGGCCAATGAATTTTCAGGGAAAAGCAATTTTCTCCTGGGAGCTACAAACACTGACCTGTAACAGATGAGTAACAAACACCACAGTGTCTGGAGAAAAAAATAAATAAAACAGTCACATTTCCATCTTCAATATTGTCCTACCCAGGTGCCAGTGATTCATTATTATCAACCACTGAGGACAGCCAGAGACTGTCCATTATAAACTGGCTTTTTGTAATGACTAGCACCGTACAGGCACAGAGGGAAACTAAAAAATAAAAACAACAAAAACGAAACGCACACACACACATACACACACACGGAACCCAGAACTAATGGACATGATTAAAAGGCGGAAGATTTTCAAACAATCTCTCGCAATTCCTTTTAAAAATCAAAGCACAATCTGTTTACTTCACCCAGTGGTGTCTCTATAACTTTTCAGTATTGTAACCTGAATTTAGATGAAAAGAAAATACTAGATGTGTGCTTGGTGTCCTTTCTTGGGGAAACTGGTGACTCGTGATACATAGATGTATTCAGTGAATCTGTCAGAGCTGGGATGCTGAGACTTAATATTGTTAAAATGGCAATATCCTTCCAATTACTCTACCAATTCAAAATCCCAGCTGGCTTTTCTTGCAGAAATTGACAAACCAATCCTAGAACTCATATGGGCCCAAGTAGCCAAAATAATCATGGAAGGAACAGCCAAGTTGGGAGGACTGATAATTCCTGATTTCAAAACTTACTATAAAGCTGTAGTAATCAAGACAATGTTCTACTGGTGTAAGGACAGATACGTAAATGGACTAGAATTGAGAATCCAGAAAGAAGCCCTTACATTTATGACCAGTTTATCTTTAACAAAGATACCAAGACATTTTATTGGGGAAAGAATAGTTTTTTCCCCAAATATATTGTGCTAGAACACCTAGATACCCACATACAAAAGAATGACCTTGGACCTTTACCCCACACGATATGCAATAATTAACTCAAAAAGAGATCATAGACCTAAATGTATAAGCTAGAACTATAAAACTTTCACAAGAAAGTACAAAAGTAAGTCTTAATGACCCTGGGATTGGCAATGTTTTCTTAAATATGACGCCAAAAGCAAAAGCTACAGAAGTAGATAAATTAGACTTCATTGAACTAAAAACATTTATACTTCAAACAATACCATTAAGAACGTAAAAAGGGGGAAAGACGATAGAACAAGAGTAAAGAAGCATGATCCCTTTAGTTCCAGAAAATCTGGGGGAAAAAAAAAAAAAGAAATCTTATCAAGCCCTCAAAGCTACTTAAGCAAGGCAGGCACTTTCGGAAAAGAAGGAGAAATAGAAAGGAAAAGGGGTCAAGTTTAAATGACTGGACTGGTTCCTGCATGGTTCCTGGAGGCAACAAGATGACAAGGTGCACCTAAGATGATTAAAAGTGCAGTTTTATGTCTTGGAAATGCCAGATAAACATCCCTTGGCCTTTGTTTTTTGCATCCAAGGGATTAACGGGGTGAGTTTTCTGGTGCAGGGGACCACTGCAAGGCTTCTCCTGAAGATCATTTTTAGTAGTGTATTTGTCAAAGCAATCCCCCAGGCCATAAAAATGCTGTTTATGGGAATCTTATGTGACTTAGGGATTTCCCAACATGAAGTTTGTCTGAGAATTCATCTTGAAACGCAGACAAGCCAAGGTCAAGAATAAAAGCATCTCTTTGGTAGACAACCGACCCAAGGAAGGTTGGTGTCATTTGTTTAAAAAACATCGTTCATGAAATTGCCTTTCTAGGGAAAAATTTCCAGGTAGTCTCAGGGTTCTTGCACCCTTTCCATCTCATGATATCTTGACAGTAGCCTGTCCTCCTACAGAGAATAGAGTGGGCTTCCTCAAGAGGGTGGGCTCACCCGGCTCTCCAGATAAATGCATCAATCAGCTCATTCGACAACTGAACCAAACCAAAAATATCAGTAAGCACAATGTGTTGGAAGCGTTTTTGTTTTGTTTTGTTTTGTTTTGTTTTTTGCAACTGTTATACAGTATCTTCAAAGAAGATTATTTTCTGCCATGTCTTCAGAAGCTGCAGAGAGGTCAGGGAAAAGATGATGATGTCCATGGCAGACACATCCCATCACAGCCCAGCTCCAGGGGGAAGTTCCAGTGTGTTTTCTTTTTTTTTTTTTTTTTTTTTTTTAGATTTTATTTATTTATTGGACAGAGAGAGATCACAAGCAGGCAGAGAGGCAGGCAGAGAGAGAGAGGAGGAAGCAAGTTCCCCACCAAGGAAAGAGCCCGATGTGGGGCTCGATCCCAGGACCCTGGGATCATGACCTGAGCCGAAGGCAGAGGCTTTAACACTCTGAGCCACCCAGGCGCCCCTCCAGTGTGTTTTCAATACCGGCTGCCACTGCCATCTCTGAAATCAGCAAAGGACTCCTGCCATGGAGGAGGGTCCTGCTTTGTCACATCTTCCATCCTGGAGCTTAATGTTGAATGAATACTAAGCATGAATACAAGACAGTAGTGGACCAAGCCTATGGGTATACTTGAATCTGGCCATTCCTAGAGCCATGTTTGGGAAAGAACTTGAAATACAATCAGAAAGAAAAAAAAATTACATCCCACAGACTCAGAGACAGTAGCTGCAAATCACTTATCTGTTAATGTACTTGTACCCAGAATATGTAAAGAACTCTCAACACTCCATAACAAGAAGATGAATTTGTATCTTTGAAATCACATGCCACTTTAAAAATGGGCAAAGGATATGAACAGATATCTCTCAAAGGAAGATATATGAAGAAGGTCAATGGACACATGAAAAAAAAGGCATATTATTAATCACTAGGGAAATGCTAATCAAAACCACAGGGAGGTACCACTTCACAGTTAATAGGATGGTTCTAATAAGAAAGAGAAAATAATAAGGATGTGGGGAGATTGGAACTTTTCTGCATCACTGATGGGAATGTAAAATGGTACAGCCACTTTGGAGAGCAGGAATTCCTCAAAAAATAAACATGAAATTGCCCGATGATATTATCTTGAGAACTTTTACTGTATTGAATTATTTTTCTGTTATATTTTAATAAGAATAATGCCTTGTTAATTTATTATGCATTTTCAGAGGTGATCATTTAAAAAATATCATTTGCCAGTGTATTGTACATAATCTAAAAGTAACAAATGATTCAGTTGGTGATTTCTTTCTTCACTATTACTCCACTAATTAATTAATGTAGCAGGCCAGCCCTGAGGCTTTTTTGGGGCCATGTCACGGAAATGGTCAGTCCTTCTCAGGTTCAGATCAATTGATACGAATTGACAGAGACTGATAACTTGATAAAGAGTGTACTTTCTTACGCATCATCTTCCTTGAGGCTAAAACTTAGATCTCGAGTTTGAAGGATTTCCCTCAAATCCTTGATTTCCTGTTTAAGATGAAAATTCTTTTCCTACTTCAAGCACCCCTGGTGCTCACCCATCTCAGTGGCTTTCCTCATTATTGCTGCTATTTCCATTACCTGGTCAGCACGGGCTCGTAGTATCTTAGAGTGATGCTCATTAAATTTCATTATTATACCAAGGTCATCCTTTTGGATTGCCATTAGCAACCCAAACATTTGCCTTAGTACTTGCTCATTTGAAGTCCCAAAGCCTACTGATGTCCCTCCAGGGATGTATGAAGTTCTTTGTGCTCCTGCTACCAGTCTCCATCTGATCTCGGCTGTGCCTTCACCAGTATCTTGAGTCTTCATTCAGTTCTTGAATTTCTTCCTAATATTTCTTCATTACTTCTGCTCCTCTTGAGAGCCTGGTTTGCTCATAGAGAGATTTTGCTGCTCTGTCATGGTCTCTTGACATCAGCAAAGGTCTTCTCCAATGTACAACTCACTTTCTGGTCTCCATTCTTTGCAGCTGACCTGATTTGTGGGAGGATGACATGATCTCCTTAACCCCCAAAGGGACAGCCAGCATGAATCCTTTCAGTGAGGGAAAAGTAAGATGCTAAGAGGAATCACGTCCAAGACTTATAGTGGGGTTGGCTACCTAATTCCCTTCCTGAATCCCATCACTGTTACTTTGTGTCCCCTCCCTTTAGCCTGGCATTCTTCTGCTCAGGACCATGCATGACATGTGCTCTCTCCCCGTAGTTAGGGTGGTTAATAATACCCCAATGAAACAATAAAACGAGATGATCATCCCTAACTGAAAACAAGATGACTCCCCCTGAAGCAGACCTGTCTCTCTTTCTTTAGCATGGGCCTGCTTCTCTATTGTGCATGAGGGCTCATGAACACATCCCCACTATTCTGGTCAGCTTAGAAACCTTGCGGGTGCTGAGGGAATATTCGTGGAGTATCCCAACCATACAATGTCCCTCAGGCAAAACTCCTAGGCAACCCTCCATCTTTAGAGCTTCCCTTTCAGACCACGAGGGCCTTAAGCAAAGGTGAACTAGGATGCCAGCTGCCCCATGTCCCCCGGCCTCAGGTGGAAGGCTCTGGAGGGCTTTCAGCATTTCCAACAGTGTTTCAGATATGAGGCTGCCTTGGGCTGTGGAGTGTAAAATGCTTCCTGACAGGAAGTTCTGCATATAGGCGCCGGCATGAGTTTTGTGATATGTGAGGACATACCTAATGGGACATCCTTTGCACTCGCTCTAGATAGACACTTAGATTGGAGCACTAGGAATTGATTTTCCTCCCTCCAGCTTCCATTAAACTGTGAATATTCTTCACAGCGGATGCTGATAGGGTGGCTTACAGAGCTCTTAAGAAAACCAAATACATTAAGCCTATATCCTTGTCCCTAAATCAGCATATCTCAATATGGGGCCACAGATCATCTTTGTCACGTAGTCACCTGGGGAGTTTGTTAGTTTGTCAGACACAGCTTTTCTAGGTTCCATCTAAAAACATTAGTGCCAGGGTGCCCGGATGGCTCAGTTGGTTAAGAGTCTGGGTTCAGTTCAGGTCATGATCCTGGGGTCCTGGGATCGAGCCCCACATCAGGCTCCCTTCTCACTCTCCCTCTGCCCACAACCCCCCACTTGTGCATGCATATGTGCTCTCTCTCTCTCTCTCTCTCAAATAAATAAAATCTTAAAACAAAACATTAGTGCTTTCCGATCTTTGGGCCCAGAGGTGGGGGGTTTGCATTTCAAACAAACTTATTTTGCACATGATTTTAGGAACTGTATGAGATGAGCTGAAGGCTGGTCCCACAATTTTAAACCCTGGGGCATCCAACTGTTCCTCTCTTTCCAAGGACACATCACGAAAAAGACAAATGGATGCAAATCTCCTCATACTGAAGGAATAAACTAGGCGATTCTTTCATTTTTTTCCACCACAGGGCTGCTTTAAGATATTTGTGGGGCATTTTAGTAGGATTTTGTTTAGGAAATCTAATTCCTGTTTTAAGAACCCACAGGCTGGTCGTTTACGTTACCTCTTCCTTGCACAGCACTGTTCACTTCCATCTCTCACCCCAGGCCCAGTCTGTGACGTGCACAATTACCTTCCCTCTCTAAGCCAGCAGTTCTCAACTGTGGCTGCACATCAGAATCACAATAGGAGCTTTTAAAAATACCAATACCCAGCCCTCAACCCAGACTGATTGCATCTGAATTTCTGTGGGTACCAACTATGAGTATTTTTAAAGCTGCTCAAGCAATTCCAGTGGGCAAGCAAAGTGGAAACCACAGTTCTGGGGGAACAGTGAACCCATTTCTCATAGATTCCAAGCCCACCCACATTTGGGTCTATGGTCCTGCCTCCACATTCTTCCCTGTTTGTGGGAATGCACTCTCCCATGATTCCGTCCATCTCCTGGGCTCCATCACTCCAAGAAAAGAATAACGGTGTCCCCAGGCACCCTTCCAGACCCTCCACCACCAGTAAAGTTGCACCATTAGGCTCCTTGCTAAGATCTGCCTGTTTCGTTGCCCAGGTTTCCAGTTTGCTACCTAAGGCTGCCTTCTCTCTCTTGCTCAGCCTTGCCTCCTGCCCTGATACAACCAAACCGCACAGCTTCCCCATTAGAGTCTGACTTTAGGCCCACCAATTCAGGAACACATGCTCATCTTTATTAACCACTGAGGTCCGCTCACCTCCCTGGCCAATGCCTGAAGTGTTGATGGTGCTATGGGCAAGGAAAGAAAGAGGCAAGATAATTTCTTTAAGCCTCAGGCTCCTAGTCTGCAAAATAAGAAAAATAATAAACAATCCCTAGGCTCTGAGAGCCAATGGACAAGGCTGCCTGCCTTTAAGGTGACCTTGAATGCCTTCTGGGTCCATCTGTGGGCCAAGGGCAAGTCTAGAGCATCCTGAGGAATGAGAAAGATTGTGTCAGAGGTTGGTACTTCTGGCGTCTTATTCCAGAACCATGCCCTGGGCCCCCAGGTTATCTTCCAGTTTACTTGGAGCCTGGACACTACATCTGCTGTGTCAGGGAGCCCAAGCAACATGCTGCCATGTTTCACTGGCCGGCTCCAAGCTGGGGGTGGGGGGCAGTAGTGGTGAGGAGAGGCAGGGCCAGACCAGGCCTGGAGCACAGGATGTATTTGGCAAAAATATGTTATTATTCTGTCCACAAGGTCAAGACCAGTCCCCTTGGGGGTACTTGTCCCACCCCCCAGCATCCACAGCCCCATCTACATGACTGGCCACATCATTGTCCCCATCCTGACAGGACTTCTTGGTTGCTCTCTGCATCTCCTTGCAGACTCTGCTGCTGTCACAGTCCTCCAGGAGCCACACTAGCTCCAGTGCAAATAGTAAAACCACCCAGCAGGACGGATGTGAGGGTTCAATAGTCAACACATGGAAAAGGACTTCTCATTCTAACAAACCGTGGTACCAGTGTTAGGGGTATGGCTGCCAAGGAGAAAACCGCATTCTTCCACTGAGTGTCACTCTGGGCAGCTGTAGAACTATCCCAGGACTAGGGCTTCTCCCTCTCTGGCCATCTTCAGAGTCAGACGTTCCTGGGTGTGACTCCCAGCTCTAAGCTCTCTGTGTGACCTTGGCCATGCATTGCATGTTTCTTGAGAACCCATTTCTCCATTTGAAATATGAGAATAGTTCAGCGTTTTTGTAAATATTTCAACTATCATAATGATTCAAGATTAGAAGTAACATCACGTATGTGTGAAACATCTGGCTTATCACACACACTGACTAAATCATGGCCTTTACTATTAATATTACTGTGACTGAGAGCCAGGAAGTGTGGGATCTCATTTTGGGGGAACGATTTTTAGAAGGGGACTTCATTGGTGTTCTCAGTGGACCCCTTGAGGGCTAATTTTCCCTTCCCTCCACCTCACCTGAGCCTTCTGCTCTATGCCCACTTCTGCACACCAATTGCCTGAGAGCTCTTGCACACACGATGCCTAGTGTCATGTTCTGGTCCTCCTTTTTATAAGTGGGGAAATGGGTCCCCTCTGTGCACAGGTGGCAGAGCCAAAACCCACATTCAGAACTTCTGGCTCCAGACTCGAGGCCCATTCCTCTGCCCGCCTAGCTCTCTCTGCAAGAGTTACACTTGGTAGCAGTTTTTGTGTTTTGTTTTGCTTTTATAAAATCATGATTATTGCTTCTTCTATCTATAGCATCATAGAGGATAACACAATGGAAAGAGGAATGAGAAGCTGCCAAATCCTGATTCAGAGATGGGCTTGGTGGTTTCCTTATGTTGGTTCCTTTCTGTTTCACTGAAGGCCTGTGTCTCCTGCCAAGGGACAGCCTGGAATGGATCCAGACTTGGCCTTGATCCCAGGTCTCCTATTCGTAGTATTCTTGATACCCAGGGTAATGGGTTTCTGTTTCCCAGGCAGAGTGGCCTCCTGGACGTCTGGACATTAGCCCTTTATTTGGAGCTGGGATTTGATGTTTTCTCTCAGCACATCATGTCTCAGCATTCGCCTCATCGACTCATGCTCCAGAGCTCCTGTTCCATTCATCTGGTCTGTTCTTATTAACTACCCATTCCTGCCATCCCGCCTGGCACTCTTTGACTCACTGGGTGGTGGGAAATGGTACAGAGTAGTGGAGAAGATGACCTAAGGTTAAATTTGAAGACCTCTAAAAACTGGGAGACCCACTACCACCACCACAGAGTCAATGTTCAGTGGTGGCCCTTGTGGACATAGTAGAGGCACATCCCCGACTAAGGCAATCCAAAGAATGAAATGACAGCAAGAAGATACAGGGTACTTATCACAGGGTACATACCCATGTTTATTAGATAATTTAGAGAGTGCATCTGCTTCTCTTTGAGGAGATAAGACACATTTATTTGAAATTCAGTCCAATTTTATGTATAATGTATACTAATAATACATATTTATGTATAAGTATACATACTTATGTTAAGTTACAGAGTATAAACCAGAGGAGTATCAAGATGGGTGTGGGACTTTACCCTGCTTTCCCATTAAATTAGCCTGCCACAGTTCCATGGATGTGGGCAGAAGACATGAGACTCTAGTGGCGCAGACAAAGGACTTAATTACTCATGGCACATAAAGAAGCATGTTCCCCTGAACCACTCCCCCAAGTTCATGGGGCACAGTGGAGCAGTCCAATGGGCGGTGAACTATGTCTCTGTCACTATGCTTAGTTAGGAAACCCTCAATCCTGTAAGAGACTCCTGGCAAATCCACCCAAACTTTGCCCTGGATGGAGATATTATCTTTATTATTTTGGTCAGGCAAAAATGTGCTTTGTGTCCAGAGGGGGTCACTTTTTCTACATTTTAAAGTTGTTTACTACACAAACGTCCTTGAAAACTCATCCAGAATAAAGGCTATCATTGCCTCTGCTAATAAGATACACAAAAAAGCAAAAGTACCATAGAAAATTGTCTCCAAAAAGCTATAAAAATCTATAAATGAGAAGTTGCAAAGTGAGAAAGACTGCATTCTATCCAACTAAAAAGATAAGGGGCATTTCCAGTTGATCAAGGAAACAAACTGAATTTTTTCCCCCCAGAATTTCCCTTATCTGATTCTACTTAACAATATGCCAGCGATCTGCATAGAGAGATTTCTTGAACATATGCCTGGGAGGAAAGACCATCCAAAGGATGTTGGGTGCAAGGGGACAATCAATCTGGCAGGTGTAATTTTCTGGAACATGATCTAAAAGGCAGCTGATTCAGTGCAGGGGATGGAGAGCTGGCTAGAAAACTTACTGGGGCAGAGACCATGAAGGGGTCTCCTTCAGAGTTGTTCACCGAGGAAGAGAGGGATTGGACATGAGTGCTTTTGCAGGGGTGGGAACTTTGTTCCTTCTGCTTTGTGGGAAGTCTGGATCAGTGATGATAATGATCATGAACCTGGTTCTTAGTCATCTGAACCCATACAGAGTTGTGAAATCCCAAGGAGAAAACAATCTGAAAGTCTTGCTTCTTTTGGCTTTGGGAAGCATTCTGTGACTCAGAGAACTCTTCCTTCTCCATAAGGAGGAAGGAGACCAACAGAGCAGCACGTTCCCTTCAAGTTCACAAGATTGTTTCTTCTTTGGTCTGTGTATCCAGCATGGTGCCAGAATGTGCAAGATGCCACAGGATAAAAATGGTGCACATCTCTGGGGAATCAACTTTTCATTCATTCATCCATTCATTCATTCAATAGTAAATTTTTTCATTTGTTGAATAATCAATTTACTCAATTTGCCATATACTAAGTATTTTTAACCCATAGGTAATTTAAATTATAGTTTTATAGTAAATTAACATAAAGGTTTTGAAGTCAACTGAAAATTTCATGTTAAATTTTTAAAATATGACTACAGACATTAAAAACATTTCCCACTAGTTTTTTCCTTGATTCATGTACTCAACAAAATGTTACCAAGGAACAACCGTGCACCATGCATGGTTCTAGGTGTACAAATAAATGAATATGATAATTTTAGGAAAAGAGAAGTGTTGTAAAGGAACTAAAACTGAACAAATTATACATAGTGACTAGAGGGAGGGATGGCTAAATTAGATGGATGGTCGGGAAGGAGGTGACATTTGAGCTGAGATCTGGATGACAACAAGAAGCAACAAGATGTGAGATGACCTATGGGTGGTGTTCCAGACATAGAACACAGCAAATGCAAAGGTCCTGAGGGTTAAAGAGTATAAAAGGTAGGATGGAGGCCAGTGTGTCTGGAGAGTTGTGAGCAAGGAAGTAAAAGGCAAGGAATGGCAACAGAGATTGAAAGAGACCAGCTTCTACAGGCTTTTTAAAAAGCCATGGTGAAGAGCGCCCAGGATTAGAAGAAGCCTTGGGAGAGCATTCAACAGTGGGGTTATTTGATCTGATTTATGCTTTAAATAACAACCTTGGGCAAAAGTGAAGGTGGGAAACGTATTGGAAGGCTACTCTTGGTTTATATGCACTTCTCCCCTGAGTGAGAAGCCCGGGCTTATGTAAATATGGGGCACAAGTGGGAGAACACCCCCAGACTGCATCTGGAATACATGGGGCAAAGACATCCTGAATGTATATGAAAATATATGATAGAATCTTCAAAGTACACCATCAACGTGCAGACCATCAAGTAGACATCAACATGTCTGTAGCAGCATGAAGCCAAGAGTTGGCTTTATAACAAGAAAAAAGACAAGACTTACCCATCCTCCTGCAAAGTCCTCCTCTCTCTGTCATCCCCAAATTCAGAACATCTGACAGGAAGCAACATTCTCACTTCACATGTACTTGTCCACTGGAATCCACGTGCCGAGCAACATGGCAATTTGGAAGTAAGGGTTAGCAAAGAGAAGAAGGAGAAACCTGCCAGCCACATCACTGCCAAATAACATTTATTAAAACCTACTGAGGGGTGCCTGGGTGGCTCAGCAGGTTAAAGCCTCTGCCTTCGGCTCGGATCATGATCCCAGGGTCCTGGGATCGAGCCCCACATCGGGCTCTCTGCTCGGCAGGGAGCCTGCTTCCCCCTCTCTCTCTGCCTGCCTCTCTGCCTACTTGTGATCTCTGTCTGTCAAATAAATAAAAATAAAAAAAGTAAAACCTACTGAGTGCACAGTATATAAGGAGATATAAGAACTTGGCCCTGTGCTTCTGGAACTCATGTCTGGATGGAGAGACAGGACAGAGGCATCTGCGATACATGTCATAGCCTTCAATCGTCCGAGCAATGGAAATGAGTTTAGCCCTCTTTATGGGGTAACCGGGCAGGTGCAGTGCAGCTGAGGGACAGGTTCAGGGTCAGGAACTGAGCCAAGTCCTTGGCTAGTGGAGCTGCCAGAGCCTGGCTGTCCTAAGAACACTGACCTCTACAAAAACATTAGAAAAGACCCAGAGAAGCCTCCCAAGAGGGGTGGCCCTAATGAGGAAGGTTCCATCACCTCTGCCATGGCTGCTCAGACCACGGCTCATAAGCCTACCAGGCCAGCCAAGCCAGGTCAATACACAGGCCCAGCCTCCATCTGTGTCAACCACAGAACAATCCCATGCATTGTTCTCTCCCTAATTTGTTTCTCATTGTTCTCTCCCTAATGAGTCCCTTCACGCTTGTTAAAGGGCCTAAATTATTATTTTACTTTTTCAGGGAAATTGCACACAATTTAGTGAGTACTCCATAGCATGCTCAGCATCCCTTACAATCTTCCTGGGCAGGAGACTAAATCACGCCAAGTTTCTGGGTCTGAAACACAGCCATCTCTCAGCTGAGTCTGCGGCAAAGGATAAAGCAGCCACCTGGCCCTCTCGAGCTCTCAACTGCTTGGTCACTGAATTAGTCATGATCCGTGGTTGCAAACAATAAAAACCCACCCTGGTTAGTTTCTACACAACAGGAATGGATTGAAAGGGTATCAGATAACTCACAAAATTAAAAGGAAGTCTCAGAAAGAGGCTAGAACCAAGGGGCCAGGGGGCAGGTGGCTACAAGGACACCGGAACTCATGCAGTGGGACAAATCTGGCAGGCATGCCATACCTCCTGCTGCTGGATCAGAACCAACCACCAACACTGGCATGAGGTCAATGGGCTTTCCTACACGTCTACCTTACTCACTCCAGATGTTAAGTCCCAGTGGGAACATCTGGTTGACCAAGAGAGGGTTCATGTGTTTGTGCAGAGAGAATATCCCAAGCTCTGACTCCTGTGCTGCAAACATAAGATGGGCTTTGACACACCAGGCTGCAGTCAAGTTAACAAATGTCCACTAAAGCCACTGAATGCTGTGTGATATTGGGCAAAACCTTTGAGCTGCTCCGTGCTTCAATTTGGTCCTTGGTGAGGATAATTTGAATTGAAATAACAAGTTTTGAAAATATAAACCAGTAAGAAGCAATCTGAGTGTAATATTAGAAGAAATTAGGGTGGGCCTAAGTGACTTGAAATAGCACAGGCAAAAAGGCCTATTGGTGCTTTTGGCTAGAGGGATTTCCCATCAATCAGAGATGGACAACAGCCTCCTCCACAACCAGGCCATAGACTGAGCCCCAAGAGATCCAGACACAAAGTGGAGTATTCAACCATGCATCTTTAAATTACTGTGATCAAAAGCTCAAGGAATTAAATGCCTGGGTGGCTCAGTGGGTTAAAGCCTCTGCCTTCAGCTCAGGTCATGATCTCAGGGTCCTGGAATCGAGCCCCGCATCGGGTTCTCTGCTCAGCAGGGAGCCTGCTTCCTCCTCTCTCCCTGCCTGCCTCTCTGCCTATTTGTGATCTCTGTCTGTCAAATAAATAAATAAATAAATCTTTAAAAGAAATAAATACTAAGATGGTGAATTTTAGCAGTAAATTGCAAAGTAGAAAAAAACAAAAGGATGACTACTATACTATAATTAAAAATTCAATGGCTAGGTTTAGAGAGAATTAGTCAAGAATATCAGAATAACCTATCCAGGCCAAAGCATGGAGAAAAAAGAGATAGGAACACAGAAAAGAGCATAAGAGATATATATTAGTCAAGTAAAACAAGATTTAAAATATGTGTAATGGATTAACAACGCAAGAAACAACAAATATTGGAGAGGATGTGGAGAAAGTGTAGCCTCTTACACTGTTGGTGGGAATGCAAGCTGATGCAGTCACTTTGGAAAAGAATGTGGAGATTCCTCAAAAAATTAAAAATAAAGCTATCCTATGACCCAGCAATTGCACTACTGGGTATTTACCCTGAAGATACAGATGTAGTAAAAAGAAGGGTTCACAGCCAAACTGTGGAAAGAGCCAAGATGTCCTTAAACAGACTAATGGATAAAGAAGATGTGGTCCATTTACACAATGAAATGTTACTCAGCCATCAGAAAGGATGAATACCCAATTTTTGCATCAGCATGGATGGAACTGGAGGAGATTATGCTGAGTGAAGTGAGTCAACAGGAGAAAGTCAATTATCATATGGTTTCACTTACTTGTGGAACATAAGGAATAACACAGAGGACATTATGAAAAGGAAAGGAAAAGTGAAGGGGGGAATTGGAGGGGAAGACAAACCATGAGAGACTGTGGACTCTGAGAAACAAACTGAGGGTTTTACCAGGGCGGTGGGGGGGGTGGTGAGCCTGGTGATGGGTATTAAGGAGGGCAGGTACTGCATGGAGCACTGGGTGTTATATGAAAACAATGAATCATGGAACACTGCATCAAAAACTAATGATGTATTGTATGGTGATTAACACAAGACAATAAAAAAATTTTTTCAATAAAATAAAATATGTGTAATGGAATCCTAGATGGAGAAAGGAGAAATAATGAAGAAGCAATATTTAAAAAGATACTTAAAACTGATTGAAGACATAGAGCTACAGACTCAAGAAGAGGAACCCCAAGCATATATGATAATATAGTGCTATAATAATCAACGACAAAGAGAACAAGTTCTGAGAAACTGGGGGTGGGGGTAGGGGGAATGTCACCCTCATAACACCAAAAATAAGACTGACCACTAACTTCCATCAGAAACACTAGAACCCCAAAGACATGGAATCATATCTTTAAAACACTGAAAGGAAACAGCTGAAACCTAGCATCCTTCAATAGACACCAAAAATATTCTTCAAAATTTAAGGTAAACTCGTAATATTTCCAGACACCAAAACCTGAGAAAATGTGTTTCCAGCACACACCAACTAAATAATATTCTTTAGACAGAAATAAAATGATCCCAGGTGGAAGCATGGAAATATAAGAAGGAATGAAGCACCCTGGAAAGTGTACATATAACAATAGATAAATCTAAGGTCATGTTGTCCACACCCTTACCATTCCCATGCTTTCTAGAATATGCCTGGAAAGAAGGAAAAAGGAAAAGAGCATACCAGCATCTCCCAGACAGGGTGGCTGTAGGAATTAGAGGCAATGAATAAAAAATGTCTCTCCCACTACCTAAAATGGGGTCATTAATTATTGGTTATTAATAACTGTTTCTCAATCCATTTTCCAATCCTTTCCCTGGAGGGCCGAGTACAGCAAGAAAAGGAGACTGCACACTTACAGGCTTTTAGAATGGTCACAAATAGATTAAGATGGCAGGTTGTATCCTGGTATGTGTTTGCTTTTCAATGAGAAATATCCTGAAACCTTGGTCTCCTGCCTGCAGGGGTGTGGGCGACGTTTACAGGTGGCTTTGGGGCACCCTCTCGTGGTGGCCTGTGGTAACTGTTCCCCGCTCAGCTGCTGAGTCTTGAGTTGAAAATGAATTTATTTAAGGAATGCTCAAGGATATCATCTTCCAGAGTTGGTGGTGAAGCTCTGGGGTTTGGTGGACCTCTTTCTCAAGAAACATGGGTGGCCTTCCAGCCTCTTTCTGACCACATCTTGTAAAACAATTCAGAGCAGCACAACGTTGAGGAGGAATACCACAGCATTGCTGATCTGGGGAACTTACAGGGGTTTCTAATGAAATTACATTTTTTTTTCTTTTGCAAATGTGGAGGTGATGAAAGCTGCGGGCCCCTTTCTAGAACTTTGTCATTGACTCAGGTCAATGTCTTCATCCCCATGATAGCCGGCCAACACACCCAAGACACTGGAGGGTATAGGACGCCCTCATAGGCTGCTTGGAGCTGTCAGGCAATGAGATGACATCAGTGGGGAAGGTTATGTTCATAAGAATAATAACAAGAGCAGTCATGAGTGGGCCTTTAATATGAGCCTAACTCCATATTCAGCACTTGACCTGAATTTTCTCCCTTACTACTCACAACAGCCATATCCCAAAGGTACCATTATTAAGCCCACTTAACAGATGAACATGCTGAGGCAGGAAGAAGTTCAGTCCCTTGCACAAGGCCGCATGATTTTAGGTGGCCCAGTGGCGCCTGTGTCTGGGTCACCCTGGGCAAGTACATACTTGTAATCACTGTGTTTCTTTTAACCAATATTTCTTCTCCTCAACCTCATTTTTCCTATTTAAAGAATCCCTAAAGAAAGAAAATGTCCATCTTCCAATTTCCATGTCAGCAGATCATAAAGTCATGGCCAGGGGTGGTGGTTGGGAACCAGCCTGTGAGGTCAGGATGTCTAGGGTTGGATACTGGTTGTGTGGCTTGGGGAAGTTGGAAACCTCCCTGCACTTGCGTATGTACAAAAAGGGATTGACAACCGCTCCCTCAAAGGACTGATGTGAGGATTGCATGAATTACTACATCAGATTCACAGTCAAAGGTCAATAAACAATGTTCATTTTCTTGTCCTTGAAGCCAATGCCGAAAACAAAACAAAACAAAACAAAAGGCAAGTCTGAGTTAAGAGTCAAACAATGAAATGCGTACATGCAGACAGCTTCCTTCTTAAAGACAGATTTCATCTAGTTCAGAGAGGAGCTGAAATCTCAGTGGTCCAGTCTCAGTGGGCACAACAAGAAGCTTGAGCCCTGGAACCGGGGGCAGCGGCAAGCTGCAAAGGTCCTGACTTAAATGAGCTAATGCAAGCATAAATCAGACTTTAACACATGGCGATCCTCAATAAAAGGGGCCACTATTATGATACTGGGTCCAAAGTGTGTTCTAGCCAGGACGGTGACCACTGGGAGATAAATATGTCATATATTTGTCCACATCAGGGCCTTGGAGCAGTAGCAGCTCTCAGGATTGACACATATAGTTGTGCAGTCTGTGCACTGCACAATGGTACCAGTCTGGAGGGAATGTTGGGGCTAACATTGGACACATGCCTGATTCCACACCAGGCTCCTTGGCAGGAGTCTGCATCCAACCTGGAGGAAGGGGCTTTAATAAGTGGGAAAATATTTTGCTTAAATGATCAGTGAGAAGGAAGGAAAGCTGCCATTGGTGGGGGGGGGGTGGTGTTGGTCGTGCACCGAATGCCAGAGGGAAGGAAGGAAGGATGGACAGAAGGAAAGGAGAGAGGGAGGGTTGCGCAGGACACTCCTGCCTGGAAATGCTACCCTTAGCCCTCCAGGGCTGACTCACTCAATCCATACCTCCCAGGCCCTCATATTACAAAACAGGCCAGGGTGTACCCTGAAGCCCAAGGGAGATAGTCATGTCAGGGCACAGGAGCAGAGGAATTAGAGTTTCTCTGAAGAGAGAAGCTTCTGGATTTGGGGCCAGGAGCAGGGCATGCAGGCCAGTTTGCTGGTGGTTCTCACTTCCCATGGCAGTGCCGGTCTGTCTAAGATAGGGACCATGGTCCTGACCTCCTCAGTACTCAGAGAAAAGCTGAGATGGACTGGAATAAAGCCATCTGGAGGCTGTGGACATGCAGGAGTGTGGGGTGAGGGGCCAGCCACGCAGGGGTACACGATGGTGTGCAGGGTGTGGCATTCCCGTCACAGACATCTCAGCCTCTGGTTTTAGGAGAGGTCACTTAGCAACCAGAGATGCTCCCCCTGGGTTCTTTGTCTGGGGCTGCGCACCTGCCACAACAGGTCACACCAGGCCTCCTTTAGGAGGAACCTCTCCCAGCAGCTCTCCACCCCAATAAGAGTCCAAGAAAACGGTCACAGCTTTTAGGGGGCCCAGAGCCCTGCAGTGACACAGACAGATGACCTATCAGCTGGCCCTGGGGTTGACATCAGGGAAATCTAATCTGAATCAGCCCCAGCATTAGCAGCTCTCCCTGGGCCCCCTCTTGCTCTGGCCAAGTCCTCTCACCCTGCTGGCTCCTGTTCTTTTCAAGGAGGGTGCTAGTTGAACCTCGAGCTGTTTGAGGGTGGTTTAGAATACAGAAAACAGCTGGAAGAGCAAAATGGTGGAGGAGTAGGAGACCTAGATATCACGGGGTCCCAGGAGCTCTAGCTAGATCATTATCAAACCATTCTGAACACCTTCAAACTCAACAGGAGATAGAAGAGAAGAAGAGCAGAAAATCGGCCACTTTCTGGAAGGTAAGACACGCAGAGAAGTGAATCTGAGGTGATCTACCAGACGAGAGACTGCGGGAGGAGGGGCTGGTTCCCAGCAAGCGGTAGAGCAGTGGAGCACAAAATCAGAATGATTAGAAGTCTGCTCCACTGAGGGATAGCACTCCAGAGGCTAAGTGGGTCTGGAGCCTTCATGGGTACAGCGTGGTCTCAGGTCCCACAGGGTCACAGAAGGATCAGTGGTGTCTGAGTGTGGCAGAGCTCGCAGGTATTAGAGCGGGGAAGCTGGCTACAGAGACGGAGCCAAGGAGTGAGCTCTCAGCTCGGGGTCACCTTAAACTGTTTTCCGTGACACAGTCAGATCACTGCTCTTTGAGTAGGGACCCCACAAATGGCTGATCCGTGGAGACTCACCTTCCTCCTCTGGGAGCCCACAGCAGGAATGTGCGGGCTTTAGAGACTCCAGGCGGGGTTGTGTACCAGAGACAGAAACACTCTGTCACAGGCCAGGTGAGCTCTGAGAGGCGCCGGAGGCCAAGGAGACGGGAGTGATTGAGTGCTTTTCTCCAAGGGCGGACTAAGGAATGGGGCCCAGAGCTCTCGGCTCCTCCGGGCTGGAGATTGGGAGGCCGCCATTTTCATTCCCATCCTCTGGAACTCTACGGAAAGCGTTCAGGGAACAAAAGCTCCCAAGAGCAAACCGAGCAGATTACTCAGCCCGGCCCCTGGCAAGGGTGGAGCAATTCCACCTCAGACAAAGACATTTGAGAGTCACTGCAACAGGTCCCTCCCCAAGAAGATCACCACATTTCACAAGGGCAGCAGCCCATGGAGACATTGGTTTTCCCAGACCACACCAGCCATACTGCCCTTGGAGCTCTCAGTCCAGCCCAGCATTCCTGCGTTTTCTCCTGTTCTTCCCCAAAGCTATTCCTTACTTGTGAACACTGTTGCTGAATTATCTGCCTCACTCTTGTTCAATCTCATCAAAAGGCCTTGCTGTCCTCTGACCTTGGGAATATATAAGCATTTCCCACCTTGCTTCATTTCCTAGTCACTCCTAACCTACTATTACCTTTATTCCACCCCTAGCTCCATGAGAATGGGAACTGTTTTCATAAACAAGGGCCCGGGATCCCCAAACTCCCACTCTTTAGTCTCCATCTTTCTTAACTCCTCTCCACACTTGGTACTGTGGAGTCTTCCTGCCCTTTCAAAACTCTCTTCTTTGATGCTATGCTCTTCCAAGTTCCCTCTTACCTCTCTCATTCCCCACTGCAGACCTGCTTCCTCTACCACCACTTTAGACATTAGTGGGGAAAACCTTGTCTCCAAATCCTTAAGTGCAGGAGGGCCTTTGGTAATAAGAGATTTTAACATTGAGTATCAGTGAAATAAAGAAGGATGTCTTGGCCAAGAAAATGGGGGTGGAGGGGCAGACTTGGTTTTGGACCTTTGTCCTTTTGAGGGTTTTGAACTCTAGTGTCCATCTCTCCTAACATTCTCAATATAAATTTTGGTCTTGGTGTGTCACCTGCTTGGAAGTTCCCTAAGAATCTGAACTACACCAGAGGGAGGCCCAGAGCAGTGGAACGAAGAAGCAAGGACCATGGGAGCTATGGTCCTTAAGAGAAAGAGAGAAAAGATGCCATTCAGCCCAGCTCACTAGGGTAGGAAAGAAGCAGAGATAAAGGGCAAATTCTATGACCAGGAAGAGCAAATATTAGTCATTCAGCCAGATCACCCCAGTATACTCTCCCTACAAAATCTTGGCTTCATAAGCAGATCCTAGAAACTTTTTTTTTTTAATGAGTTGTGATGGGAACCTATTATGGTTGCAGATTTTTTTTGTTTCTTTCACCTTTCGAGTACATTTGCTCTTCTTTTAGTTTCTGTACTCTCTGTTCTGTTTCTTACATTCATTACTTTATGAACATCGTATTTATTGAGCATCATGTACTGCAGACACCATCAGGCACAGAAGACAGAGTGGTGAAGAGTACCAACATGGTCCTTGCCTCTTTTCCTTCTCCCACCAAGGGTCACTCCTGAGTCCATTTGGCTCCATTTCTACCTGACACTCGCCCAGCCCACAATCATCCCATCATTACCCCCTCCCTATGCCTAAAAAGCCCTTTTCACTTGCTCACTTAGCAAATACAATTGACCCTTGAGCTGCATTGATTTACTTATATGCAGATTTTTTTCAATAAATATGGAACGGTACGTTATTGTATTTTCTCTTCCTAATGATTTTCTTATTAGCACTTTCTTTTCTCTAGCTTACTTTATCGTACAAATATAATACATATAACATACAAAATATGTGTTATTCAACTGTTTATGTTATTGTTAGGGCTTCCAATCAAGAGTAGGTCATTAGTAGTAATGTTTGGGGAGAGTCAAACTTATACACAGATTTTTGACTACATGGGAGTCAGCATCCCTAACCTCCACATTTTTCAAGGGGCAACTCTGCCTAACAAGTGCCACTTGTGTGGAAAACCCTGTATAGGGTCTAGAGTACAGAAATGAAAAAGGTAGATGAGTTCCTATCTTTCAGTGGCCTCACATGCTAATGACGTTGAAGAACCCCAACATCAGCACCAAATTCAGTTCATTCCATATTCAGATTAATTTGGAAAAGAGAATGAACAGATCTTCAGCTGAACCTGGTCCAGCTTTGGGGGACTTGAGAAGGCAGAGGGAAGAGTGGTGTGTGTGTGTGTGTGAATTTCCTTTCTTGAGAACCTATCAAGTCACTAGCACTAGCCTGGTAGATGACAATATCTACAGACATAATGTTTGTGGTCTTCAGGAAGATAATTGACAACATTTCATGGAGAATATTTTTGGTCAAAATAAAGGAATTTAGAATAGTGATACAGGTATGTGTATTAACTGTTTCTGTCATACTCAGACTATTGATTAAAAGATTTATGTATACCAAATAAGAAAAATCTTTTGCCATTGTGCCATGGGCCAGTTCTTGGTACTGTTCTGATCCACTCAATTCTCAAAGATGTCACATATCAGCAGGTGACATACTTTGATGGGACCACAGTTAGGCCTCAAGAAAGATTACTGTGCCATTTCCACTCAACCTGGTACTGGAGGTTCTAGCCAGGCAGCTGGGCAAGACAATAGAGGAAATATAGATTGAAGAGGAAGAACTAAAACTGTTTAGCACAGACGACATGTCCTTTTTTTTTTTTTAAGTAATCTCTATACCCAGTGTGGGGCTCGAACTCACAACCCCAAGATCAAGAGTTGCATGCTCCACTAACTGAGCCAGACAGGACACCCCAATGTCTTTTATATAGAAAATCCTATGGAATCGGCTAAAATCTTTTAGAAGTAATGGGATAACTCAGCAAGGTTGTGGGATATAACACTGATATGCTAAAATCAATTGTATTTCTACATATTTGCAATGACCAATCCAAAAATGAAATGAAAAAACACAATACCACTTACAATAGTAACAAGAAGAATAAAATACTTAAGACTAAATTTAACCAAAAAATGCAAAACTTATATTTTAAAAACCATGAAGCATTGCTGGAAAAAAATTAAGATACAAATATATTGAAAAACATTCTATATTCACAGATCAGAAGACTTAAAACATTGTTAAAATGGTAATACTCCCTAAAGTAATCTAGAGATTCAATAAAACCCCTAACAAAATCTCAGTTAGTGACTTTGCAGAAATTGATAAGATGATCCTAATATCTATAAGAAAATTCAGGCAACTCAGTAAAGCCAAAACAATCCTGAAAAAGAAGAACAAGGCAGTAGAACTCACACTTTTTTATTTCAAAACTTGCTACAAAGCTACAGTAATTAAGGTTGTGTGGTATTGGCATAGGAAGGATATATAATCAGTGGGGAAAAAAATGACAGTCCAGAAATAAACCCTCACAATTATAGTCAATTGATTCTCATCAAGAGTACAAAACAATTCAATGGGGGAAAGAATAGCCTTTTCCACAAATGTGCTGGGACAACTGGATGTCCACACGCAAAAGAATGAAGGTGGACTTTTACCCCATACTGAACACGCAAAAAATAACTCAAAAGGGGTCAAAGACCTAAATGTAAGAGATAAAGTCGGAGAGGTCAGCATCATGGTGGCATAAGATGTCCGTCCCTTTTGTCCCAACTTCAACAGCTAAAATTCAGCATCCATCCATGACCAAAAGTGTCTCTGTGGGACTTGTGAGATCTAATACCACATGCCAAGGGTCCCAGAAGAGTCTCACCCACCTGTGAATCAGGTAATAAGCAGACAGAATAGTACAGGCTATGGTATTGACAGTTGCCTGTAAACTGGCTTCAGTCCTCTTGGGCATATTCTGGGCATAACTAGGGAACACTGACTTAGGCAGACACCCATGGACAAGAGATCCTTTGTAGAAGACCAGGTTTTACAGAGAATGCTTTCCAGCACTCCACTGTGTAAAAAAGAGAAAAATATATCCGGGCCCCTTGGAGTCGGTAAGAGGAACATTGCCAGAGCTATAGGACACCAGAGATCTCTCCTGTGGAGAAAAGGGAAGAGCAGTGAGTGTCAGCATCCAGCTTGGCTGTACAGGGTGCTGCTGAAGAAACCCATCTCTCTCCCATCTCTCTCTTCAAGATGGGCTGGTAGGGGGTGGGCGATGGGGTAGGGAGGAGATTGGGAAAGTGGCAGATACAAATATCCAAGGGCGTTAAAGAAACACAATTCCTGCTAACTGCATTTTGGCCTCCAGGAGAAAGCCCACCCATGAGCTGCTGAGAAAACCTCACCCAAGGATCTTCCCACCTGGCCCATGGGCATCCCCAACATGCTAAGTGCCACACTCACACCTCTCCGACTCTGCAGGCAGCTTCTGGGGTCACTCCTGGAGGCAACAGTGAGAGTGAGGTGGAGTGGACCAGGAGAACACGTGGAAAACAAGCCAGAATCTACAAGCTAAGAAGAAATTACCATCTTGAGCTGTAGTGCCACCTTCTGGGGAAAAAAAAAAAGAGAGTGGTTTCCAACAGTCAGCCTGGTCTGTTATAAGAAAGAAGACACACAAGCTGAAGAATTCAGCTACAAGAGGGAACAAGAGGCATGGAGCAGGTACATCCAAACAAAGTAAAAAAAAAATCTCCAGACACAAGTAGGACCAATGAAAAGTATCTCCCACCTGAAGCAGCTAGTAAAGATTGGAGGAGGAGACTGTTACTTTAAATGCAAAAATAGCAACGCAAAACTCCAAGGAACCCGAGGAATCAAGAAAACATGACCCCACCAAAAGATCATCCTGCAGACATCAAATCCCAAGATATTGTGACCTGTGATTTATCCAATAAGAAATTCAAGACAGCTGTTCTGAAGAAACTCAGTGAGTTACAAGAATACAGAGAAAGACAATTCAACAAAGTCAGGAAAACAATACATGAACAAAATGAGAAATTTAACAAAGAGATAGAAATCACACACAAAAAAGAATCAAACAGGAATTCTGGAGCTGAAGAATTGAATAAATGAAATGAAAAATGCAACAGAGAGCATTAACATCAGAATGAACCAAATAGAAGATATAATCAGTGAGTCAGAGGATAGGAACTTTGAAATAACCCAGTAGGAGGAGAACAAGGGAGAAAAACAAAAAGGAGTGGAAAAAAAAAAAAGAAAAAGAAAAAGCCTAAGTGTTCTATAGGACACCATCAAAAAGAATGAATACCAGAATTATTAATGTTCTAGAGGAAGAAGAGAGGAAGAGGAGGAAAAATATTAATTTTAGGAAATAATAGCTGAAAACTTTCTAGTTCATGAATCTAATAGACCATCCCATTATTTCAATTCAAAACAGTCTTCTCCAAGACACATTATAATGAAACTGTCAAAAATAAAAGACAGAGAGGGAATCCTAAGAGCAGCAAGAGAGAGAAAAAAGATTTTAATTCTACAAAGGAACCCTCATTAGGCAGTCAGATTTCTTAATAGAAATCTTACAGGCCAGGATAAACTGGAATGATATAATCAAAGTGCTGAAAAAAAAAAATGCCAGCCAAAAATACTCCATCTGGCAAAATTATCCTCCAGAAATGAAGAAGAAATGAAGACTTCCCCAGACAAACAAAAGCTGGGGAGTTCAGCCACACTAGGCCAGACTTATAAGAAATGCTGAAAGGAGCTCTTCAGAATCAAATGAAAAGCTACTAATTAGTAACATAAATGCATATGAAAATATACAACACAAGAGTAAAAGTAAATGTATAGTCAGACTTAGAGAACTTTAATTCTGTAATATGATGGTGTGCTAACTACATAACTATGGTGTAAAGGTTAAAGGAAAAGAGTATGAAAGGTAACTATAGCTACTATAATTTGTTAACAAATACATAGTATAAAAAAGTACATTGTGACATCAGAAACATAAAAGTAGAGGGAGTAAAAAGGAAGTTTTTGTATGTGGTTAAAATAAGTTGCTATCAGGTTAAAACAGACCATTATATCTGTAAGGTGTTTTAGGTGAGCCTCATGGTAACCACAAAACAAAAACCTATAGTAACTTTACAGAATATAAAGAGAAAAGAATCAGAGCATACCACCAAGGAAAATTACCAATTCACAAAGGTAGGCAGCAAGAGAGGGGGAAAAGGAACAATGGAACTACAAAACAGCCAGAAAATAATTAATAACATGGCATTATCAAGCCCTTACTAACCAATAACACTCTAAATGTAAATGGATGGAATTCTCCCATCAAAATGCCCGAAGTGGCATGGTAAGAAAGTGGATGGGTAAGAAAAAAAAGGAACCAAATTATATGCTGCCTCCAAGAGACCCACTTCAGCTTTAAGGACAAACACAGGCTCAACATGAAGGGATGGAAAAAGATACTCCACGCAAATAGAAACTAAAAGAAAGCAGGGATAGCTTCACTTATATCAGACAAAATAGACTTTAAACAACAACAACAAAAAAACAGGTATAAAAGACAAAGAAGTCATTATATAATGATAAAGGGGCCAACTTATCAAGAAGATGTAACTGTTGCAAACATATGCAGACCAGCATCAGAGTGCCTAAATACAGTAAGGAAATATTAACAGATCTGAAGGGAGAAATAGAAACAATAATGGCAGCAGAGGACGTCGGTTCCCCACTTTCAGCAGTGGATAGATCATCCAGACAGAAAATCAACAAGGAAACGCAGGGCTTGAAAACATACTTCTAAGCAAATGGACCTAACAGACATATAAACAACATTCCATCCAACAATGGCAGAACACACATTCTTCTCAAGTGCACACAGAACATTCTCCAGCCACAAAACAAGTCTTAGCAAATTCAGAAAAATTGAAATTGTACAAATAGCTTTTCTGACCATAATAGTATGAAAATAGATATCAACAAGAGCAAAGCTGGGAAATGTATAAATATGTTGAAACTAAATGACACACTCCTGAACAACTGAGAGGTTAAAGAAGAAATCAAAAGAGAAATTAAAAAATCTCAAAACAAATGAAAGTAGAAACTTAACACACCAAAATATAAGGGCGGCTGCAAAAGCAGTTTTTAGGGAGTTCATAGCCATGAATGCCTACATAAAGAATAAAGTAAGATCTCAAATGAACGACCTAACTTCACTAGAAAAAGTAAAAACAAGTAACTAGAAAAAGAAAAACAGACTGAGCCCAAAGTTAGCAGAAGGAAAGAGATAACAGAATTTAGAGCAGAAATTAATGAAGTAGATACCAGAAAAATAATAGAGCATCAATGAAACTAAGGGCTTGTTTTTTGTAAGGATAAACAAAATTGACAAACCTCTAGCTAGACTAAAAAAAAAAAAAAAAAAAAGGAAGAAGATACAATACTGTATTGCATACTTCAAAGTTGCTAAAAGACTAGGTCTTAAATGTTCTGGCCACAAAATAAAATGACCAGTCTGTGACATAATGGAGGTGTTGGCTAACAATAGGACAGTAATCATATTACAATATACAAATTTATCAAATAAAAAAAAAAGAGAGATAAAGCTATAAAAGTCTTAGAAAAACAGATCAGAATATATCTTGAGTTTGGATTTGACAAAGGTTTCTCCAATATAAGGCTTAAAGTAAAAGCAAAAAAAGATAAAATAAATCATTTTATTTTGCTGATTCATCATTAACCAGGTCTGCACTTCAAAGGATACCATCAGGAAAGTGAAAATACAACCCACTGAATGGTTAAAAAAAAAAAATACAAATTATACATTTAATAAGAGAGTTATACTTAGGATGTACAAACCTAAGTGGCAATGTCAAAAAATTGGAAACCTCGTACACTGTCAATGGGGTCGGAAAATGGTGCAGCCACTTTAGGGGAGCAGCGGAGGGAGAAGCAGGCTCCCACCTGAGCTGGGAGCCCAATGGGGGACTCGGTCACAAGATCCTAGGATCATGACCTGAGCCAAAGGCAAACACTTAACCCCCTGAACCATCTAAGCACCACAGTGCAGCCACTTTGGAAAGCAGTGTGACAACTCTTCAAGGCATTAAACAGGGGGTTACTACTTGACCCCATAGATCCACTCCAAGGAGAATACATGAGAGAAAAGCAAACACATGTTCACATAAGAACTCGTGTTCATAGCAGCATTACTCTTAGCAGCCAAAAAGTGGAGAGAAAAAATCCTCCATTAACATCCGGCAACTAACAAATAGATAAATGTAAAGTGATATATGTATGTGTCCCAGGAAGTAGCATCCAGCAGTAGAAAGGAATGAATTATTACTACAAGTCAATCCATGATTAACCTTGGAAACATTGTATATGAAAGTTCTTCACAAAAGATGACATAATCATATGATTCTGTTTACGTTCAATGTCCAGAATAAACAAATCAACAGAGACAGAAAGTAAAATTAGTGAAGTACAAACTTCCAGTTACAAAATAAAGTAGACCTGGACATGAACTGTGCAGCGTGGTGACTAGAGTTAATAATAATGTGCTGTATGTCTGAAAGTTGCTAAGAGAATAGATCTTAAAAGTTCTCATCACAAGAAAAAAAATTATAACTATAACTGTAGATGTTAGCTAGACTTCTTGGCGTGATCATTTTGTAATATATACAAATACCAGATTATTATGTTGTACACATGAAACTAATGTGTTATACATCCATTTAGATCTCAACTAACAAATAAACAAATGTAGGGGCGCCTGGTAATTCAGTGGGTTAAGCGTCTGCCTTCTGCTCAGATCATGATCCAGGGGTCCTGGAATCGAGTCCTGCATGGGGCTCCCTCCTCAGTTGGGAGTCTGCTTTCCCCTCATTGCCCCCTCCCCCTGCTTGTGCGAGCACTCTCTCTCTCTTTCTCTCAAATAAATTTAAAAAAAAATTTTTAATAAATAAATAAATAAATAATAAATGTAATTCATAGATAACCATATTTTTTAAATTACAAGAAATAAAAAGAAAGTTAATCAGTGGTTGCCTTGGCCTCAGAGGCATGGGAGGATTGGGCAATAATGGCTAAAAGGTATATATATGGGGGTTTTTGTTTGGGGTGATGAGAATGTTCTGAAACTGACGATGGTGATGGTTGCCCAATTCTGTGAATATACAAGAAACCACTGATTTACACACTTGAAATATGTGAAATGTAGAGCACATGAATTATATTTCAATAGAGTAGTTATGAAGAAGATGGAGGAGGAGGGAAGGGGAGGGGTTGGGGAGAGAGCCCTTGCCCATTCTAGACCTTCTTCAGCTCAAGACATTATGGGTAGGGCTCCCAAGCTCGGATTTGTCCTCCTTATCTCTGTGGGTGGGGTGGAACCACTGTTGCTGGGTAGTTAGCCCTCCTCCTGATTGGCCCCCGTGGCTTCAGCCACAGCTTTGCCTCTAGGCAGTGGAGTCTGGGAGTGTCAAAGGGAACAACGACTGTATCTGCCATTGCCCCTGTCACCCAAGGGCATGATTCCGACTTTGGCCCTCAACAGTATGAATTGCTTCTGACAGATCACCGTTTTTTCCGCACACACTGCCCACCCCTCTCCCCCCCCCCCCGCCCCTGCCCTGACCTTGACTAGACAAGCCTGTGCACAGAAATTCTTAACTCTGGTTTGAGGATTAAATTGCTGTAAATGTGAATGACCACACTTTAATTTCCCACAAGATGGCAGTATTGTTACACTCCAATGCTAATCCACGGCCCCGTTCCAAGCTCTTAATAAGTAGAGATACACACAGAATGGATTCTAGTTTTCTGTCCCTCTAAAAACACAGAAGCCTGAGTTTTATTTGAATAAATTACTTTAAAATAACTATTAAAGTGTAGTTCAAAGGGAAAGAACTATGATTATTTAAAATGAAGCATTCTTCTATATTAAACCTCCTTCTTATTAAAATAAAAAGGGGGGGGAGGTGAAAAAAGTTCCTTTCAAGAATTTAACTAAGATCACATCACACTCTGATATTGTTTTCAGATGGCTCTGACCCCTTGCAAATTGCAGCTTCCCTCACAGCCCTTGGTACCTTCTCTTCTTCCTGAAGTGGGAGGACCCCAAATGAGCTCAGGAGCTCCAGGGACCATAAGATCTGGACTTGAATTTTAGCCCCATCACCTGTTGGATGAGTGGTCTTCACTTCTGGGTGCTTTATTTTTCTCATCTGTAGGAAAGAGAGTGTCTCCTACCTCACTGAGTGGTTGTGGGAAACAAATGGGAGTTAGAAAAATTCCACGGCTGATAATATGTGCTCAATAAATAATGGGCATTTACTCAGTGGTTCTCAACTCTGAATGCTCATTAGCACCTCCTGGGGAATTTTTGAAATTATTACTATCCAGTGCAAATCAAAATCATAGGGAGATATTACCTCACATCTGTTAGGCTGGTTATTATTAAGCAAACAAAGGGGAAATAAGTTCTGGCAAGAAAAGCAGAGAAACTAGAATCCTTGGGCATTATTGATGGGAACGTAAAATGCTGTGGAAAGCGCTATGGAAGGTCCTCCTAAGCTAAACATAGAATTCCCCGGCAATGCAGCAATTCCATGGTAAGATATATACACAGAAGAATTGAAAGCAGGCGGGTGCCTGTGGCTCAGTCAGTTAAGCAACCGACTCTTGATTTCAGATCAGGTCTTGATGTCGTGAGTTCAAGCCCTGTGTTGGGCTACATGCTGAGTGTGGAGCCTACTTCAAAAAAAGAAAGAAGGAAAGGAAGAAAGAGACTCAAAGAGATATTTACACACCCATCTTCACAGCAACATTCTTCAGAATAGCCAAAAGGGGGGCGCCTAGGTGGATCAGTGGGTTGAAGCCTCTGCCTTCGGCTCAGGTCATGATCTCAGGGTCCTGGGATCCAGCCCCGCATCGGGCTCTCTGCTCGGCAGGGAGCCTGCTTCCTCCTCTCTCTCTGCCTGCCTCTCTGCCTACTTGTGAGCTCTGTCTGTCAAATAAAGAAATAAAATCTTTAATTAAAAAAAATAGCCAAAAGATGGAAACAACCCAACTGTCTATCAGCAGATAAATGGACAAACCCATGGGATATCTAACATAATGCAGTATTCCTCAGCCCTGTAATGGAAACAAGTTCCGACACCTGCTACCCGGGTGAACCGTGAGGACATGATGGTGAGTGAAATAAGTGAGGCATGAAAGCACAAAGACTATATGATTCCACTCGTAGGAGGTGCCTGGAGTCGTCACCTTCACGGGGACAGAAAGCAGAAAAATGGTTGCCAGGGGCCCCAAGGGGTGGGTGGGGGATGAAGAGTTCGTGCTTCATGGGGACAGGGATCCAGGCTTGCACGATCGGAAGAATTCAAGAGCCGGATGGTGATGTTTGCACAACCGTGTGAATACACTTACAGCCGCTGGACCGCAAGCCGACAAATGGTCGATATGTAGATTTTATGTTGGGTGTATTTCACCACAATTTTTTAAAAACGAACTCTTAGAAATTTTCGAGAACATTTTTTAAAAAGAAGAAATTACCAGAATGAGAGAAATCTACATTTCTGGGCTAGAACCCAAGCATCAGTATAAAAGCTCCCCTAGGAATTCTGATGTTTTGGAGAGTTCTCTGATGGGGTGGTCATTCCCAGAGCGAAGCAGAGAAGGGAGCTCCGGGGAGAGCCTCTCCCAGGGGCTCAGACTCTCGAAACGACTCCTTTCTGCCCTCTGCTGGCCCAATTCCGCTTCTGAATCGCTCCGTGGCTGGGATTCTGAGGCGGATGAGCAGCTCTAGGCAAATAGAAGGAGTCACTGAAATTCCCACGTGGATAGTGGCTTTGAGGCCAACAAGTGGTGAAAGCTTCCCTTAGGACTGAAATCTGGGAGTGAGCCCACTGGGTAGGCCCCGTCTACCCCCTGCAAGACCTACTCTGGATGAAAACCAGCAGCTCCCTTCTAAGGAGTGGCTCAGCAGCCCAGACCATATGATGTTCCAACTGGAAGATTCCATCCTCCCAGGGTGAACTTTGAGCTGGCCTGGGCCCCAAGTGAACACAGGCCTCTCACGGAGCTCTTGCTCTCTGGGTCCCAGAACCATAAACGGACCCCTCCAGGCCTACTGGCCTCCTGGGGCCCTGAAGAATGGAGGTTTGTCTCGGGATCAGGGTGACACATCACAGCTGTGACTGCCATCACCCCGAGGTAGAATGAGGCCCCAAGGAGTTCAGAGCGGTGGAATGAGTCCTTCCCCAGGAGGTGGGCTTGGCCGCAGAACGGCAGATGTGGCCTACAGGACGGTGGAACGAGGGGACAGACGAGAAAGAAATGCCTAAGAACCCAAGGGTCCAGGGGCTGAGAAAGGGCTATTCTGGGAGCCCCTCTCCCTCCCCCCACCCCTGTGTCCGCCCTGTGGTCTCTGCCCCAGCTCTCAGCTCCTGCCACATGAGCCAGGTAAGAGGCAAGGCTGATAGGCAGAGTTCAAAGTTCCTCCCACATCCTCCCTCATGCACACACACACACATATGCACACCCACGCACACATATGCACACCCACACACACCCTCGCACAGGCACAGGCAATAACCACACAGAAACGCAATACCAGCTATATTACCATTATTTTTTATTTATTTTAGAAAGATAGCATGTACGAGCCAGGGAAAGGGCAGAGGGAGACCCAGAGAATCTCCAGCCAGCTCCACACTGAGCATGGAGCCCATAGGATCTCTAACATTAATATAGACGCGGGAAGCGTATTAGACACCTTAGAGAAACCATGAAACCATTCAAAACAAGCTCTGATAAACTTTGTATTTTTTTTCTTCCAGGACCAGCAGTGTGTCCCAACTCCCCAGAAGCTACACAGTCGGGAGCCCACGGGGGCCCTGTGGGGGATGGAGGGACACCTGGAAAAGGTACTCTCCTCTGCGTGCTCCTGGGCCCAGGCTTCTGCTAATCTGTAAACACCCAGCACTGGAATTACCAGGAGGCAAAGGAGAAGGGAACTCATTAGATAAACCTTCGTGCTTACGGCCCCATTAGTTAATTAAATTATCACTTTACTGTGCCCAAAGTGAGCCGTGAGGCTAATCCAAGTGTCACCGGCTTTATGGGGTCTGCGGGCTCTTTACAAGCTTCCTCTGCTCCTAAGTGTCAAATTGGGGCTGTAGGGATAGATAAAGGGAAAATCAAGCTTGCAATTGCAGCCTTTCCCTTCGGTATCTTTATACTGCGCTATAAAAGCCTATTATACTTAATTTAAAGAGTGAAAATTGTTGACATCTCTTTCCATTGCTAATCTTTAGGAAATAAGAAGTGGCATATTATTTGAAATGAATAGTGCGCTCACTTTATTGGTGAGTAGTAAAGATCTAATAGTTGGCAAAACAGCACGGTGTTTACTCTTCAAGATAGTCAAGTTTATTAGCTTAAGCACCGAGAGCACTCTGCAGTCTGCCCAGCCGCCACCATCGGAGTCTGGCTTGGGTCATAGCACCTGAGGGGCTGTTTGTGGCTGTCATTGTTTTCCCTTTTTGCTCTGGTTCTCTCCTTTCTTTCTTTCTCCTCTTCCCTTCCCCCGCTCCCCGCCCAAAAAGGATCACAGGCTATTCTGTCAAGGAGCCTAATTTCAAATGCGGCACACGTTCATTTAATTGGAAAATATCCTACAAGAGACAAATAAATAAATAATGTGTGTCCCACGCTCAATTCTTCCAGGTTGTAATTTTCCAGGGCAGGAGGCTGGGAGTTCGCGGGCAGGAGTGGGCTTGTGAGAAAGTCCGATGGGTCTGTGTGTCCACGCTGCACACATATGTACACATATGCACACACACACACATATGCACACACACACACGCACGGAGCAGGATGGGGAGCGTGGAGGCTGGCCGAGGGCCCTGAGGCGTCTGTGACACCACGCTATGTTCGTGTGTCTCCTTGCTCTCCCGGGAGCTCTGCAAGGTCCAGGATGGGGGGGTCTTGTTCAGTGATATCCTGGGAGCCCAGGAGCGTGCTTGGCACAGAGGCATTTCATAAACACCCATAGAACAAGGTGCTAAATGAGTAGACTCTGAACCAGAGAAATCATTTTTATGAAAACCTTTTGAGAACAGACTTCTTTGTGCTAAGGGCTCCAGAATCTTCTTCTTCAGGCCTCAGCTTGGTTCTTCACCTTCGGTGATCCCAGCGCCTCCCCAGGGCCCAGGAGTCTGTGAGTGGATGGGTATGCACCTCGTGCTGTGTGTGTATTTCCGCAGACTGGTTTTCATGGCCCCCGTGCTTGTCATAGCAAAACACTCAAATGTCCCAAGCAGGGGAGGTCTGTTCATTCGTGGCTGACTGTGCCTTCATCAAGGACAACCACCTGCTCCTTTGCACAACATAAAGACACAAAGCTCTCTTGCCTGCATCAGCCTCTCTGTAAATGATGGTGAGTTTTTCACTTCCGAGATTGTGGTTCTTGGTTTTCACACTGCAGGGCCAAGTTCCCCAACCTGAGTAGATGTGGGTCTTTGCACAGCAATCCTGGGGAGTGGCCCCAAGATACAGTGCACCCAGAAATTTCAAGTGCTCAACGTAACCTCATCCAATATGAGGCCACTTTTCTCCAGAAACCCCACAAAGAAAGGAAGGCTTTATGAGCTTGCCATTTAGTTCTGAGCTCCCTGAAGGCAGGCCTTGGGCCTAAAGAAGCTTCTGGAGCCCTGGGCCCCCCACACACAACAGGACCCTAAGTACTTCTGCCATCCTGTGGAGTGGCCCAGCCCAGCGTGAACTCAGGGACAAAAATCACACCAGCATTGTATGCTGAGGTGCGGTCCTGTGACAGGGCCCAGCGTGTCCTCTCTGCTCATACTCCCTGCTGCTTGAGATTATGAAACAGCCAAGGGGAATCGGGGCCCCGAGTTCAAAAGGTGAGGCCTCCCAAAACAAGACCCCACTGCTGAGCCTGCTGATCCCTCATGCCAGGAGAAGCTGCTTATCTCTTGAACTTTCAGCCGGCTAATTCCAACCAAGGTACATGTCGCTAAGCTTTAGGCAATAAAAAGAAAAAAAATTGTGTTTATCTGCTGTGAGCAAATCCAGTCTCTCCCAGATGACTCTTCTGTGGGACAATTTCCTTGTTCGTGTTCCCGTTTCTGCACTCAAGGCCAGCCAAAGATCGAGGCTCGCCCAGGGGCCCGAGAACTTGGCCTTGTCAGGCACGGCAGTCGCACAGCCCTAAGCCCGGTTACCCACAGGCTCAATTCAGAGTCACTGCCAAGGTCAGGAGCAGGTACGCAGAACAGTCTTGGCCCCCAGGATCTCTATTCCATACGTAATCGGGTGCTAGTTAACTGGGATTCAAAATGCATTGGAAACACCTAAAAAAGTCCCTTCTTTAGGCAGATGGGGCCTCTGGGAGGCCCAGAAAGACTAATCCCTAAAGAAGCCACCACCTAACTCTGCGCGGCATCTGGAGCCCTAAGGTGGCTGCCAGGCCAGGGCAAGACCAGAGCCACAAAGCCCACCCCCGCCGCTAGCTGCTCCACCTGCGAGGGTTATGCAACTGCCTTGGAAAGGAAACAGATGGGTGGCAAACAGCAGATGTCCCTTCATTCCAGTGGCCCCAGAGAGAAGGGACCAGATGGAGGATAAGCCCGCTTTTGGCAGACTCCTGGACTCTCTGCTTAGGAGCTCAGCCCCTGTCAGAGCGGATCCCAGGCCCACAGTTTCGCCCCGGGCCTTGACTGAGGCTTGGGTTAGCTGGTGGACATGTGGGTTTTGGCATTGACTGAGGTTTTGCCATTGACCGAGGCTTGGATTAGCTGGTAGACACGTATGTTTGCAGGGCCCCCCAGTTGGCGCAGCGGTCAAGCACCTGACTCCCGGTTTCAGCTCAGGTCGTGGTCTCGTGGGTCAGCAGGGAGTCTGCTTGGGGATCCTGTCCCTCTGCCCCTTCCCCTACTCTGGATTAAATAAATAAATATTTTTTTTAAAAAAACTAAGTTTATGGGGTGCCTGGGTGGCTCAGTGGGTTAAGCTTCTGCCTCCGGCTCCATTCATGATCCAGGGGTCCCAGGATCGAGCCCCGCATCGGGCTCTCTGCACATCAGGGAGCCTGCTTCCCCCCTCCCCCTGCCTGCCTCTCTGCCAACTTGTGATCTCTCTCTGTCAAATAAATAAATAAAATCTTAATAATAATAAAAAAAAAAAAAACTAAGTTTGTATTTCAGCAGCCTTCCCTGAGTCATGGTTTGGTAGTTTTATGTCCCCTCCACCACCACCCCGCCAAACAGCATCATTTAGCCCCCTAAGGCGTCTCTGTAGAAAGCAAGGGCCTCTTAGGAGCACCTGGGAAAGGGTTGCATTCAAAAGCACTGGCACCCTTTAAAACCACCGAGGGCTCCCCAATAACGGGCCAGAGGACCCCACAGGACGGTGGTCTGGAGGGACGGCCCTGTTTCCCTGCACTGGTCCCCATGCGGAGACTTCAGTCACAGCCGAGCACCACAGTCCAGAAGGGAAGGGAGGTGAGAGCCTGCAGAGTTTCGGGGGGCTATTTGATATGTCTCATTGTCTCCCTAACCAGCAGACAGCACCGATTCTGCTAGGGCATTAATGATGCTTGTAAAATAATAAGGCTCGAGACCGCCCGCGCGAGAGCAAGCCCTTGATAAAAGGGAGATTTACAGCCACATCCATCAATTTAATTATCTTTTACTAGGGTTTAAACTTAGTAGTAATACTAATCTCTATTTAGGGTGTTTTACGGGATCTATGGACACTTTACAATCGTCCTCTACCCAGAAGTGTCAGGTTATGGCGATATTGATAAAACAGTGGAGTAAACGGGAGGTGAGACACCCCAGAACGAGCTAATACAATTTTACTGCACTGTAAAAGCCTATTACTCTCTGATTTCGGGTGAAAATTTGTGGTCAATAATCTGAGTTGATAATGTTTCGGAAACAATTCCCCAGATAATAAAAGTTGCCTGCTTTGCCTCCATCAACATCCGCACCCCAGCCCCAAGCCCAGGCCCAGCCTCTTCAATGGATTTGAGCATAAAAAGCCAGGGCCGCAGGGCCGAGGTAGGGCCTGCTCAGCCGATCAGCAGCCACTGCTCGCTTCTGGGGCCTGTCTGTCCGGGGCTGAGCAAGACAGGCCTGGGAAGCTTCTGGCGGCCACTGTGTGAAAGGGAACCCGACCGCCCAGACTCTGGGCTGCTCAGCACACGAGCTTCCTGCAAGTGGACAATTCCTGCCTTTGCGGATGTAAGCTGCTCTACGCCCTTCAGGCAAGAGATGGACAGAGCAGCCCAGACCCGTGGCCCCTAGAAACTGCCTCCTGGAACATCTCTGGACAACCGTGTGGACACCAAGAGGAGAACTGGAGCGGTTTTTGTGCTTCTGAGACCAACACCCTCACGAGGAACCATTGTGTTCATGGAAGGGGCTCAGTTTCTTTCTCATCCACTCCCCTGTGTTGTGAGGCCCATCGGTCTCCCCTAATGCCCTTCAAGGGCTGGTGTCCTACACAGAACACAGTGTCACAACCTTTGGTACTTCCTGACCTGACTTGCTTGGAACTAAGACCACCAGGCATTCCAAGGCAACATGGCGTTGTTTACAAACGGGACCTACGGGACAGAGGGCCTGCATCAGAGAAGTTTGCTGGTTCTGGAGAGAAAGGGAGATGGTCTGTGCCCACCTCTCAGCGTCTAGAACCTTCCAGGGGCCTTGGGTCACTCAGACACTCCAACCCCAGGCAGGATGCTTCGAGCCCTCGTGGTGGTTTTGTCTCTTTAGACGAAGGCACCCTTCTTCTCAAAGATCTGGGCCCTGCGCCCCATGTGCAACCCTGGCTGTCATGGCCGAGGCCGCTGCTCAGCCCCAGGGGAAGTGCTGTAGACACTGAGTTCCCCAGTGTAGCTAGTCCGGCTTGGAGTTTGCACTCCAGATCAGCATCTCTCCCCACCCCCACCCAAAGCCACCTGCTTCCTGGTTCTACTTCTCTGCCAGTGTTGTGATCAGAATAGGGAATGGTGGCCGGGGAGGCAGGGACAGAAGCATAGGGAAGGAAGGGACACAGCAATCCCACCAGCCCACCTGCAAGGGACACCCCCCACGTACCAGCTGCTACCGTCACCGCGACTCCTGCAGACGCTCAGTACTATTGTGGGCACGAGACACTTTACAGCCATGAACCCTAATACTTTCACAACAGGGGACTCTCTCAATGCAGATCAGACATTATCCTTGTGAATCAGAAAGCCCAGCCTTGGAGTCCCAAGAAATAAGCACCGCAGCTCTCATGACTTCTCTGAGTCACGGGTGTGTTGATTTGCACAGTGGAGTGGAAAGGGTCCTTATGGCAAGATTCTTTATGGAAATCTCATGGACATGTAGTACACATGGAAACGCCTTGTACACTGTAGAGTGCTGAACGACGGCAAACACTAACAGCTCTGCCTACCAGTTCCTTGCATGTACCCAGCACGGGGCTCAGCATCTCCTGTATATTATCCCCTTAAGCCCCCAAACCCTATGAAGGAGGTTCTGTTATTGTCCCCCTTGTGCTGAGGCTAGGAGAAACCGAGGGACTTGCTCCAGGTCCAGTAGCTGGTAAAGGACAGAGGCGGTCCGCTCTCCTGCCGGGGCCCCTGACCTCGCAGTGCTGCTCCTGGAGTTGTGGGAGAGGCGCACGCAGCTGGCAAAACAGAAATGGCGTGACGGTGACCAACTGGCCTCGGGGCTGCAGGAACCCAGGGTCAGGCTGGCATATGAAGCCATAGGGGAGAGGTTAGAGCCCTTCCTTTGCCAACACGGCCTTCACAATGAAAGTGTAGATATGATATGATACCGCTCGAAGCTCTGGTGTTCACCAGATCTGAACCAAACAGCATGACTAGATACTAGCCCAGACTCCTGAGATCCTGAAGCCGGTGTTGGGGACAAGAGGCGGGGGCTGTGAGGATCCGAGGGCCCTAACCCATCAAAGCAACGTGACTTGTCCAAGGTCACACTGCTGAAGGGAGGCAGCTGGGGGACTAGAAGACGCCTGTCCCCGCTCCCAACGCAGGGCCTGTTCATGGAACCGGGTCGGCATTCACGAGGTCCCAACCCATCCTACATTGGAGCCATCTGGGGTCTGTGCTCAGATGCAGATTCCAAAGCCGCCTTCACTTGCTGCTGACCAGGAATCTGCATTTTAAAGAAATCCCCTGCTTCCAGTGAGATGGGCTGCACCCAGTGCTGTGTCTGAGGGGGCAGGGGGTTGGGCCTCGTTTTTTTGTTGTTTTTTTTTTAAATGTGGGATGAGAGAAGAGGCTGCCCCATGACAGTGAATTAAATCGACCTCCCAGGCGTACATTGCTGCTTCTGCATGTTTCGACATAACTCTTAAAACCGCCGTTCCTGTTTTATCTTTCCCACAAATCCTTTCCCCCGCCCCTCTCTCCAGGCCTGATCCAACCCAGGGCTGGTGGTTCAGTCCCTACAGCAATCCCACATTACCCCCGAGAACCATTTACAAAGCTTGAGTAGGCCTTTGTCCCTCCAAATGCAAGTTAGGAGATGGAATGTGGGCCTAGCCCATGCCCAGAGCTGGGGAAGGGGCGTGTTTCTCAGTCTGCGCCATCACCACATGTGCCCTGGGCCTGGACACGGGTGCAAAAGCCAGAGGCCAGAAGTGGCTTGAAAGACAACTGCATTTCATAGGGCAATGGTCTGAATTAACATGCTTGGTTGAGGGGCACATGGCAGGATCCCCAGCTAAACGGTGGAAATGTCACTGTTACCATTCAACACTCTGCGAATGAACAAACTTGAGCAGCCATGATAAATGGGTACTGTCCAGCAGCCTCAGCTTCATGGGGGCTAGAGTGGCCTCGGGACACAGCAGATACACTTGGAAGAGCAGAGAAAGGAGGAAAGCCTGCCCTGGAAGGAAAGCAGAGCTGTGGGGGAAGAGTGGGTGGGTGGTGGGCACGTGGGGAGAGCAGGCAGCCTAGTAGAGAGAAGTCAGGGAGCTCAGGGGAAGGGGAGAACCTCGGGATGGGGAGAACAGAGCTTAGAGTAAAGGAAATACAAAGTCAAGGTAAGCACAGCTATCTTCACCGATTTTCTCAGGATTGGCTGTACAACCTTCCAGAACAATGCAGATTACAAATTAGCCACTTAATACATTGCTGGGGACAGACTCTAGCCCCTCGAATGAATTACCTCACTATGTGCCTACCACTGCCAGAACATACTGAACCTTCCCAGAGATGGTCTGACCACAGGCAGGGCCTCAGGGCCCATCCATCTCTGAGTTACAGAGAAGGTGAGTGGCATGGGTATTTCTGGAAAGTCAGAGAAACTTCTTTTGATTCAGAAGGAACTCTTCCCTCTGTCGAAAAAGAAGAAGAAAAAGAAGGAGGAGGAGGAGGAGAAGGAGGGGGAGGAGGAGAGGAAGAAGAAGGAAGAGGAAGAGGAAGAGGAAGAAGAAGGATTTGACAGCAATAAGAGAAGCCTCCAATACTAATGACAGATTAAAAGGACATTCTCAAAGATTGTCAAGGCAATTGCAGTAAAATGTCAACAATGGCTGGAAATAAGTCAATACAATTTCTCTACCTGAAAATATAAATGTTCTAGAGATGATTTATTTGACCATAAATTATTTTCAGGCACCCAGTGTTTCCTCTTTTCCATTGTACGTATTTTTAAATGACTGTCGCTTGTATGAATGAAGACTGAAGTGCTCAGATAATTTACATCTTTTTGACATACGCATTTTTTTTTTTTAAATTTCTAAAACTGTTAAGGAGAAAGAATAGTTGGCTTCTGGGGGCAGGAATTGCTTGGGAGGTCCAGATGGTTCTACCAAACAACGCGAAGGATTTCAGGCAAGGGAAGCACACGGCATTGGATTGAGCCCACTTTGTTTGCCCGTGTGCATGGAGGCAAGGAGTCAACCCGGGATTCTGCCCTATCTTATCCACCCAATCTTATGAGGTGGTAAATCTGTCCTTTGATCTTGTCAACAATGTGGAAAGTTGGAGACAGCTGCCACCCCCCCTAGTCAGCAGGGCCTCACCATACCCTCATAAAACATTTATGAAACCTGTAATAAACAAGCCTGATAAGGAAGAAGGCTCAAGATTTCAAAAGTCAGCAGCTCCACTGAGAATGCCCTCTCTACCTCCAATGTTCCTTTATTTGAAGAGCAAACACAAACCATCAATTCCCACTGGCTGTAAAGTTTCTGAGCAAAGAGTTTCACCAAACCCCGAGATTAGCAGAATCTGTTTGGAGTCTTACCCACATTCAGAAACCACCTCCCCTCCCCTGGCCCAGATTCTCTGCACCGATACGGGTGGGCATAGGGGGGCCGGGCAAGGCAAAGGGCTAGGCCAGAATGACCATAAAAGTTCAGTCACGGAGAAATAAAGAGTCATTTGTTGCCACAAAGTAAACTGATATCCTACAATTGAGTTTAGAAAAGAGAAAAAGGTGTAGCATTTTAGTAACACATCATAAACTATAATTTTGGGATATTTACTTTAATTTGTTTTATTTTCTGTGTTTAGCAGATGTAGACAGAGTCCGAACTATTCCCCCCCTCCAAGAATTTTCTTAGTTGACTTTCTTGGGCAAGTATCAGACCAGTTGAGTTGCTTACACCAGAGGTCTTCAAAGAATCAAGAAAGAAGGAGAGCCAGGAGTAAAAGAGGGAAATACACGAAGTGTGGCTGGAAACTCTTCAAGGCAGGGAACGTTGTTGGTTTGCCTAGGACAGGAAGAGGAAAAGCACTGGAAGTATTTGTTGAATCAGTGAAGGAAAGAAAGACTGAGCCACAGGACTGACTTTCCAGGAGAGGTGAACAGCACACTTAAGCAGAGAGAGAGAGAGACAGCAGAAAGCTCACACACCACTGGAACACCCTTGTCTATACAGTGCCTTGGATTCAAGATGATACAGGTGACAGGCAAAGGATAATTGAAGTTGGGAAAAAAAAATGTCTAGGACTTTCATTTTTTTTCTCCCCCATGAACCATGACAAAAGAAAGAGAAAGGAGGAGGAAGACCTTCAGGAAGGCCTGAGGAACTGACCCCTCCAAGCTGAGCAACTCCCCACATGGAAGCATAGATCTGCGGGCTGGGGAGACGTCCCCCATGTCTACCTCCTCAGCAGCCATCTGTTGGGAAGCTCAGCTCATGTCTGTATTCATTCTCACACTTGTCTTGTAGATTGACATAAAGGAAATTCCTATACCTCCTTACACATGGGCCCTCGAGTGGTGTGAGTGTTCTGTGCATCTTCTATGTGTTTTCCATTCAATTTTTCTGAGGTCAGGATGGTAAGAGGCCACCTTGACCAACCTCATCATGTACCCACCCCATCCCCAGGCACCTGACGCTAATGATAATGGTGGTCCAGGGAGCGGTGCTAAAGGATTGGGAGCTGGAGGCGCTCTTGCCTTCAAGATCTGTCCCTATTTCAGCTGCCTGGAATGATGCCTGGCAGGTGGGCTCCATGAGCATGTGGGCTCTGGTGGGCTTCACTCTTCCAGTCACTGGGGATGAGAGTGCCTAGGCTAGTGGAAGAAGTAGAGATGGGGTCCAGATGTAATTGGGGACCAAGGGTAACACAGTTGGTAGCATCTGAGATGTCCCAAAGTGCTGGTCATCACCATTGGTCAATAGTGGTTTGGCCAAAACCCATTAAGGTAGGCAGAAATGAAGTAATCATTCTACAAGACATAAGACCCATTTAGTTAATAGGCCATGGTCTTTAGGTTCATATCTGAAGTGTCCCCAAATGCTTCTGGGACAAGGGACCAGAGATGGATTTTCACAAAGCATTTCCCTCAAGTAAGCAGTGGTCATTCATGAAGTCCCATCAGATGTGTCCTTCCCCGTCTGCTGCATCTCCGGACCCCAGAAAGCCAGTGCTAGAAACCACCACTTCTGGGAGGAGAAGAGGGTTGGCCTCTCAGGGAGGGCTGTGTTGGGGAGAGAGGTGAGGAGGAGGCCACCCTGCAGAACCGGTGCACATGTGCCCCTAGGACAGGGGGCTGCCCCAGCATTCTCCACAAGTCAAGAAACAGGGAAGTATAGTGGTCCAGAGCACAGTCTGTCATCTGCCCAGGCTCCCCACCCGGCTCTCACACTTACTACCCTTGTGAACTTGAGAATCAAACCACGGGCCTCCATTTTCTCATCTAAAAAATTAGGACGATCAAACCAGTTTGGGCCACATCGCTGGGAGGGAGCGATGAGACGGGGCGGTAAGGCATTTAGAAAGCTTGCCGTCACCATGATTGTTCCGGGAATGTCACCAGCACGTTTGCTTCTTGGAGTTCAGAGTAAATAGCTTGTACGCACTTTTCATGTCCAAGAAGATGCGGTATGAAGCTGGGTTTTGCCCTCAAGTTTGGCTTGTCCCGCTTCTGCTGCCACTTCTATCCACCCTCGCATCTCCCACCTACATCCCTGAACGATTGCAACTCTCTTTCTTTCAGTCTTGTCCACTTAATGATCACAGAAAACATATCAAGTTGGGGCCATTTTCTCCATTTTACGGGTGAGACAGCAGAGTCATGGGCAAATCTGGGTTTCAGAGCATGGCTGGTCAGGGCACGGAACCCGGCTGTGAAGCTTGTCCCTGAACCTCCCAGGCCTGACCCTGCTTGGATGTGACCAAATGAGACACACTGAGGTGGTGACACATTCCTTTATGCAGATGCACTGGGGACAGGGAAGGGCCGGCCACCGTTCACACCCTGTGGTTTCCCGTCTTCAACCAGGCATACCCCTCCAGGGCTCGCCATGCAGCCCCAGCGTGTCACCCATGGATCTTGGCACCCTCCACCTTCCTTTCATACCAGTGTGGGACGGAGAACTGGGAAAAAAGTTATTGTTCAATGGGCACAGAGTCTCAGTTTTGCAAAGTGAAAAATTCTGGAAATTGCTTGCACAACACTACTGAATCGTACACTTAAAGATGATTAAGGGGCACCTGGGTGGCTCAGTTCATTAAGCATCTGCCTTCGGCTCAGGTCATGATCTCGGGGTCCTGGGATAGAACCCCGAGTTGGGCTTCCTGCTCAGCAGGGAGTCTGCTTCTCCATCTGCCTCTGCCGCTCACCCTGCTCACACACACTCTCTCTCTCTCTCAAATAAATAAATAAAAATCTTTTTAAAAATGAGTAAGATGGTAAATGTTATGTTATATGTGTTTTATCACAATTTTTAAAAAGTTTGGGCCTTAGATCTGGCACCCTCAGACACAGTGGACTGCCGCCATCCTCATCTGGGGAGGAAGCTCAGTATGCTGTCCCCCACCCTGTGCCCTAAGGGGGTGCCCTGCTCGGTGGCCTGGTGCAGGGCTGCTTGTGCTCAGAGGAAGGGCACCCTTTCCTAATTTGTACAAAGCTGCCACTAGTTCCACCAACCCTGTGCCCATGGGCTGTGTCTGCCCAGAGGGGTACCATGCCCATATCCCACAGGTTCTGTGTGGGCCCATATCCCTGCATGCCTGTTTCTCTCCCAGCTTGGCTGGGAACTTCCCAGCGCAGGGATCATGTTTACTTTTCTTCATATTTCCAGCTGCTCACTCAGGGTCCTGCACACAGTTAGAGCTTAATAAATACTTGTGGAAAGAAGAAGAGAAGGAAGGCAAAGAAAGGCGGAGAGAGAGAGAGAGAGAAATGGAGGAACAGGCAGAATGGATGCACGGAGGGAAGATACAGAAGCCTTTGGGGGGTGGGGGATACATGTAGATGTGTCTCAATTTCTAGTTTGTGTGTGTCCTAATGGCCTGAGAACCAAGGGGGATCTTCTGGGGTCTCTGAACTTCCCATGAATTACAGGGGTTTTATTTTAGAGTTTCATGTGTCCTTCCCTCATCTCTCTACCCTGAATTCTGAGATCGGCAGTGGGCTAGAGAGTAACCCAAGTCCTCACTAGCCCTGGGAGGTTCAGAGCCCTTGCCATGCCCTGAGTGGCCCCATGGTCATGATAACAGCAAATGTCCCAGCACCTCCAAAACCCTTGTCACTCTGCTCCCGCTGGGGCCCTTCTGCTCCCAGCTGCTCCCCCACTGCTTCTCAACATCTAGGGCAAGAAACTCAAAAGGGCCCCATCCCCGTGGAGGTGATGTGTTTCTCCTTCCCCACTGCCTTCCATCCCCGTACCTCCTCTCCTCTCCCCTCCTGGGCCTCGCGCAGCTCCCATCCCCACAGCCCACCCTTGGTGGGCCCCATTATCTGCAGAGATGGTTCCCAGGCGATAAAGCAGCTCAGGTCAGGCAGAGGGGAGATTTGTGGACCTGCCGAGGCTCAGGGATTTTCCTAGCTCGTCACCCTGCTGTTTGCCCACCTGTCATGTCAGCTTTGTGACAAGGCTGACATGAAATGTTGGGGGGGGGGGAGGGTGCATTTTTGGCAGGAGAGGTAATGGGCTGCCAGCTATAAACACGCCCATACACTTTTCGGTTGCAGCCCTGGGCCTGCCCCGCCGCCCCGGTCCTCTGTTAATGCGTAACCAGTGAGAACTACTCTCGAGACAGGTGCACAAGTTTCACCCTCCATCTTTCCTTCCCGCTCCTCCACATGGGTCAAAAGAGAGGCCTTGGAGAGCGCCCAGTTCAGCCGCTGCAGCCCTTGGCCTGCCTCACAGGGACCTGCTCTCCCAGGCCTTAGGTCTCCGGCTGGGAGCAGTCACCAGGCACAGGTGTGGCTCAGCGCCTGACCTCTGAACTCCACAGGACAGGCATCAGGACCAGGCGTGGTGGTTTCGTGGGCAGAGAAGAAAGGGCACCTTGAAGACTAAGGGACAACAGCTGAGGGATGAACACCATCACCTTGTCACCACCTCCACCCACAGCCCCAAACACACTCCCTGGAGGAAAGGCGAGCCGCTGGATACCAGTACAAACGAGACACACAGCTGGAAATCAACCTTTTAGAGTCTGTTTTCTTAGAAGAAATACACAAAGAGCAAGGAGCCAGGAAAAGGAAAGCCAGACTGATATCTGGAAGCCAAGTTCGGCATGCTCAGGTTGGGGCGTAGGCAATGACAGACCCAGGAGCGGGGAGAGGGACGTTTGCAACCCAGGGAGGTCAGGTGCCCTGGGCTGCTCTGGGAGCATCCACCAAACGTGCAGAGAGTGAGACCAGCAGGGGGCAGCAGAGAGCCCAAGGGCCGCAGGAAGCTAGGGTAGGAGGATGCTCTTGGCTCCTTTGGGTAGTCCCTGCCTACCTTTCCTCCAATGGTCCATCCTTTCCCCCCCTTCCTCATTCCCTTTTCTTCTGGTCTTCCTTGGAGGTTGCACTGTCAAAGCCAGATCCCCCAAAACCATGTGCCTCCTCATCACATCTTGGAAAACTGTCTCCGTGGAGAAGCCCCTACTTTACAAATGTGGTTTGACAAGCAGGGGCTTGGGGTCACTGAGAGGCTTTCTGAGAGCCTCGGACGGGGCCACGACCCTCCTAGGGCTCAGGATCCTCACCTCAGAGTGATGGTCAGGCAAGGGCTGGCTGGGGTGGCACGTTTGCGTGAAAGAGCCTGACATGCCGTCAGGTTGAGCCTCTTGCTACCGCCTGCCCCTTGGCTCCAAATGATCAAGGAAGAAGAGAAAATTAAAGCCTTTCTTGTTAATCATGCCAGTGGGTGTTACGAGTGCTTTGGAATAGGATGAAAAAGCAAGAAGGTGTTGAACATAATGAGCAGGTACAGAAGCCATCAGGTGTTGTGTGCCTATCACAGAGCAGTCCCTGGGCACAGTTGAAGCAATAGGTCACTTAAATAACACGTACATGGTTGAAATAACAAGGTCCTAAATGGCCTCAAATCTAGAGTGAACTCGGTGTTGCCAGAAGGGAGGGTGGTTTCCAGGAAACTCTCTCCTTAAAAATCACATCCATACAGAAAAGCGCACACATCGCAAGGGTGCAGATAGATTAATTCCCACCGAGGGAAGCCGTCTGTGGACCCTGTACCCAGACTACAGGACGGAGCGTGGCCAGCACCCAAGAAGCCCCCCTGCCTTTTCAGGTCATCCCCTCCCAAGGGGAACCACCTGACTCCAAATACCATGGTCGAGCTTTGCCTGCTGTAGCCTTTCACGTAAAGAGAGTCGCGCTGCGCGTTCTTTTGTGTGTCTGCCTTTCTCCTTCAACACAAGGCATGTGTGGTTCACCCGTGTGGTTGCGTGTAGTTGTCATTCAGGCATCTCTGTTGTTGCATTGTCAGCCACTGGGAGACAGCAACACAGTCTCATCACCCGTTCTGCTGTTAATGGACGTAAGGGCTGTTGGTGGTTTGGGCCGTTAGGAGTAAAACACATGCGTCTAGACTCCTCCAGGACATGTGTGTCCATCTGGTGGGTACACAGCGGGATGAGGAACGAGCTGGACTCGGAGGTATCTGTAAGTCTCTTTTTCTCTCTGGGGGAGGCAAGCCGTGAGTATGAAAAGGGAATGTTTGTACTGACTTAGTGAAAGTGGGTGCAAAATCAGGGAAGGAGAGAACCTGCTGCTGAAACGCAGACCGCCATGTGGCTTGCGGGCAGGAACCGTGTGAATGTGGGAGCGTCTGGATGCAGAGCTGCCAGGGAGTTTGCAGAGCCGGGTAGCCAGGGACGGAGGGAGACACTGCTGTCCCTGGGCTGGCCTTGGCTCACTTGCTCCCTAGGACCCACTCCCATAGAGCAGGGAGAGCAAGAGGCTGAGAGAATGACGTCACCGCCCCCAGCCCTCACCTCCTGGGCCTTGGAGGTTGCGGGCATTAGTCCGCACCTCTCCCTCCAGCCTCCCGCCCCATCACCGGCAACTAGCGATTTCGTACCGCACCCTGGCCGCCTGGCTCTTCTTCCTCAGCACACGCTGGGCTTTCACCGCCCGTGAACATGAGCTCAGTGGGTTCCGATGGGAAGTGTGATCGGTCAGGACTCCGGCACCCCATGTGAATTTCCTTAACGGTCCTCTTTATTCTTTGTAAATGAGAAAGGAGCAAGTCTCCAGTAGGAAGGGCGCCTCCTTTTAAACATATCCCTGTGGCTATCTGGCGTTTGCTGAAGATCCGAGGAAGGGGTGGCAGAAGAAAGAAAAGAGGGCGCATCGCAGATGCAGCCCCGCCTGGTCACTTTCCGGAGCAGTGTGAAGAACAGCGGCCCGGTGGTGGGGCATTCTTGGAGATGTCATCTTGATGCCCGGGGACAGCTGCCCACAGGCAAAGCAGCTAAGCCCACTTTGTGATGTTTCATAGGTGTGAGTCCCACGTCCGATTCAAACCAGTCCACTCAGGGGACAGCGGGTGTACATACAGGGAAAGCTAAGGCCAAGCTGGGCGCCTGGCCAGGGGGTGCTGCTCCATCTATTCTCAGTAGCTACCCCGGACCACCACCGAGTCAGTCTGTGCTCCTGCCGCTGGGGAGCACCACCCAGGCTCTGCACCGGCTCCTTGCTCTCCTTCTGAAGGCTCCACGGCGTGGTTGTGGGATGGGGGTAGTGAGGCCAGTGCAGGGAGGGAGGGATGCCAGAGGAAGGGCGAGTCTGGATCCCCAGAAGCAAAGTGACAGGAGAGGATGAGCTCTGTGGAAAACTGGGGCTTCCCCAGTAGAACACCGAATCTTACAGGGAGATGCTCTTTCCCCTTCTGGAGGCTGTCCTGATGGGTTAGTCACATGGGTTCCATCCGTCCCGCAGCTGAGCAGGCCCAGATACTCTGTGGGAACACAGGACTCAGAGTGTCCCTAGGAGATGCCCTTCCCCCAGTTTCTTCCCCATCAGCTGTGCCTGGAACTGTGACATTTCTGGGTGACGGAGAGGCCGTCCCCGGACTCACACTGCTGTGAAGCATGAGGACTGCCCGTCTCCAGACACAGAGCATCCCTGTAAATAGCTGAGGGGATGCCGATGTGTGGACGAACCCCTGCCCTGGGACCCGGCACCCTCCTTCCTCAGGGGAGCAGAGAGGTGTTATCTGACTCATCAAAGGGGGCCTCTCAGCAAGAGCTCACCCCGTTATTATTTTATGAGATCGTTATCACCGGCAACCACAGTATTAATAAAAATTGAGGGTAATAAAAGAAATCACAGAGGGAACTAATGCTCTCAACTATGTAATAAAAGGGAGGAAGCAGGCTTCATTTGTAATGACAAATTCTCTTTGTGTCACAAAGCGCAGAAAGAAGGCTGGGAGGAAGGGACCACTAGGCAGCTCTAGAAGAAAAGCCCACGCCTTGCTTCCAGGTAACCACCTCTCAGTGGTATGCTCTGCTCTGGGAGACGGGCATGAACAGAGGGCTCCCCTCCAGGAGAACATGGGGTGGAAGCAGGGGTTTTCTGGTCTCGTCTGTGCTTACTTAAGCCCTCCACACTCTCCACCTGGAGGAAGACGCTTCTGAGCCTCCCACCCCCACCCCTTGCTGGGTTCGCGGCACCCGGCAAGGCATTGGGATTGCCTGGTCCACGTGGTGCTCCAGCCCTGTGGGGGGCTAGGACCTGGAGTCCAGCAGTTGACCTTCCTGCGCTCAGCCCTGGTCACCCTTTCTCCTCTCTGCACATAGCAGCCAGCACGGCGCCCACCCCTCCAAGGGGACAAGGCCACCCGGGAGGCAGTGTCCCAGCATCCTTCAATGCCCTGAAGCATTGGACAGAGGTGCTCCCTAACCTCTCCAGACAGTTCCTTTTCACCCCACTTTTCACCAGATCTACACAGTGGGTCCCCAGAGGAACGGCAGTAGTGGGTGACGTGGGGCATGAGTGGCGGGGAGCAGGAGGGTAGGCCCGGGACACCCTCGTCCAACCCGGCCCCAACCCCTCTCCTTCCCTCATGCAGCAAGCGTGGGTAATGACCCTAATCCTGACCTGGTCTCCCAGTGATATAGATGTGGTACTGAGGCGTGCTTTGAGCTCACGTGACCCACTGTGATGTCCCTGTATTGGGGAAAGGGCCCTGTGCCTCCTGCAGCCATAGAAAAGGAGGTGAAACCCAGCCCCAGTCTGGGGGAATGAACCTCAAGGATAACCCAGTCACCTCAGATGAGAGAAAACGTGCGCTCATGCAGACCCAGCTCTGAGCACTGTGGCGGAGGTGGGGGAAATGCATGGGGGGTGTACCACTCAATGCAGCTTTGAAGGAGGGGGAGGACAGGTTAGACTGGGAATACGGACAGTCTAGAGAAGAAGACCGGCTGGGAGGACAGGGTCTAGGACGTGGTCAGGAAAGCAGACATGGTTGGGGAGGGGGGCATTGGTTGCATCCCTGTGGCTATGGAATGGAAAGATGGCCCAAAAGGTGGGAGAAGTAAATGCACTCTGCACATGTTGTTCAGAGTGGTCTTCCTGGAAAACCGGGATGGTTCTGGGGGAGTCATTTGGGCAAATGACTCTGAAACCTTCCTCTACTTTATTTAATTACTAAGAACTTTCTTACAATTATCAAGAAAGCTAGGAGGTGCTTCTGGGGGAAGTCAACTTGCTTTTATAACATATGCATGGGACGCCCCCTGGCTTGTCTCAGCTCCTACCTGGACAGAGGGAGAAAGAGAAGGGCGTACCATGAAGGGGAAAGGATTTCATAGACCCCGCTTTGCTTGGACTCTGAGCAAAAAGCCCCCCGAGGAGTAGCACAACCATGACTCAGCCTGGCCTCTTTGCCCTTCTGCTTTTTAGGTATCCTACTCTAGACCTCAGCTTCTGGCGCCCCAATTTCATTTTGGGGCTTTCTCCAAAAGGAGATGTAGGTGCTCCATGCCAGGGCCCCCCAGGAGCCTGGGAAGAGGGCGGCTAACCATTCAGACGCTCCAGTTTCCCAAGAGGGGCCTAACTCCAGTATCCAGCCAGGACTGAACTAGGGCCAACTTGGCTGCCTATGAGCGCACAGTCCAAACACCAGCCAAGGCCCCTTGGCCAGTAATAAATCCAGCCGGGCGGCGAAACAGGTCAGAGAGCCCGAGGAATACAACCCGGCCCTGGTAATGATTAGCTAGCACCCAGGGGCCCTGGAGGTCACAGTGATAATGAGAAAGTTTCCCCGAGCTATCTCAAGTGCGGAGGACCTGGGGAGGGGCCCTGGCTGGCGGCCTGACTCCTGGACAAATGCTCCCTGCCCCCTTCCAGGGCGTGCTCCTTTCAGTGACCAAACACCGCGCCTCCCCAGGGAACAGGGGAACTGACATCACAGCCCCGGGGATGCGGCCCCAGTAAAGCCCATGGTGGAGACGCCAATGAGAGCGTCTTTCTGGGAGGTGGCTTTCCCCAAACTCAAGACTTAATGATAAGCCCTTCCTTCCAAGAAGAGGAGGCTTAGTGCTTATCTTTATGGCCCCGCACATCCTAAGACGTGGAGGCCCCGCACCACTTGAGTGAAACTTGTTCCAGCAAGATTTTTTTTTTTTTTTTTAGTACTTTGGTATCCTGCAAGGAAGGTCTCCAGCAACTTTCTTCAAGTGTAGGACTTAGGCCTCCTTGAAACTAGAGGGGATTTCAAAACCCCAGCTATGTATGCATTATGATGCGTAGCAAGGACTTCAAGAGAGTTCTTGGACTGAGGAAGCAGGGCCAACACAGAGGGAAAATAATAATAATAAGGACTCTAAGGTGAAGGCTGTAGGAAGCCTCCATGTTCTAGAAAATTGCAGTGTCTGCTGGGGACTAACCCAATTTTCAGATAGAAGTGAAGGCACAAAGAAGATGTGTGTGATTGTCAAGGATCAAGATGGCGCCATGAGCTGGCAGCCCAGCTCCAGCTTCTGCACCTTCCTTTGAGCTATGCAACATGTTCTCATCCACTGCCAGGGTCCCAACCTTTTCACACTGCCTGTCTCCTTTATCTTCGACTCCACCTCCCTCCCTGAACTGAGGATTAGAATCATCATTTCTACCTAATACCGAAGACAGGAAGTCTCTTCCCACACTACCAAATTGCTCTTGTAGAAAATGAGCCGTGGAAGGGGCACCTCGGTAGCTCAGTCGGTTAAGCATCCAACTGTTGGTTTCAGCTCAGGTCATGATCTCAGAGTCCTGGGGTCAAGGCTGGAGTCGAGCTGCGAGCTCAGTGGGGAGTCTGCTTGAGGATTCTCTCCCTCTCCCTCTGCCTCTGTCTCCCCTACCCAGCTTGTACACATTCTCTCTCTCAAATAAATAAAAAAAATCTTTAAAAAAAGAAAGAGAGAGAGAGAGAAGAAAGAAAGAAAAAGAGATAAGAAAAGAAAGAAAGAGAGAAAAGGAGCTGTGTATGTTTCCTTGAAAAAAACTGGTACTGATTCCTACTGACACACCCATCACATATTACTCAAAGCTGCCCCACGATGTTACCAAATATTGACATCCTGCCCTGGGTGAGGAGGTAGTCGTAGTGAACTAAGAGCAGTACTCAGTTCTGGAATCTTCTTACTTCAAGAGGCCAATCACTGAGCAATGTTCTTATATCCTTTCCTTTGTTATCTGATTTACCAATAACTTCTGTTAAGACACCACCCAGAGTAAACCATTTCCAGTTCCAGTCAGGGTCTGTTGGGTAAGTCAGTTTTTACATTTTTCAGATGTGTGTGATAATATTGAGCTACTTTTAAATATGTTATACTTAAAAATGGCCACAACATCACATGTTCCTGGTGGAAACAACACCACCACCTGTAAAGTAAGTATTCTTGAAAGAGAGAGAGAGAAAGAAAGGAAAGAAGAGAGAGAGGGAGGGAGGGAGAAAGAAAGAAAGAAGAGAAAGAAAGGAAGGAGAGAAAGAAAGGAAGGAGAGACAGTGAGAGAGAGGAAAGAGAGAGAGAGATAAAGGAAGGAAGGAAGGAAGGAAGGAAGGAAGGAAGGAAGGAAGGAAGGAAG
>NW_019154155.1:322392-323662 GCF_002288905.1 Enhydra lutris kenyoni | reverse complement strand
AAAAAGGGAGGAAAGAAGGAAGGGAGGAAGGAAAGAAAAGGGAAGGGAAGAGAAGGGAAGGGAAAGAGAAAAATCAAGCCCAACCAAGCTTCTAGATCTAACTACTAGTGTAGAGGAAATACAGCACTCAGGAGGAAAAAATGTTAACTGACACCCAGGGTTGTAGTCAGCAGAATCCAGGATGTGGGAAGCTGGACATCAGGTAATGCCTGTCATAGTTGGGTGACGTGCACAAGGGAGGTCATTGCATTATTTGCTCTGCCTTTGGGAATGTGTGAAAACTGTATAATAAAGGCTTAAAAATACCTACAAGTGTTTGACACATACACACAAGCCCTCCTTTCCCTGCCGACCATGAACTAGCACAGTTCTCAGACATGGGCAGGGAGTCACGCCAAAGGCTGTGTCCTCCATGAACTGGCCATCCTTGGCCATCCTTGGGTCCAAATGAGATGACACACTGGGTGTGGACAGATGCAGAGGGTGATGCCAATGGGCTTTCTCAGACCTGGGTTCTCAATCTGATTCTGCTACCCACCAGCTTGAGGAACTTTGGGCAAATCACTTACCCTCTCTCTGAGCACCCATTTTTTTCTCTACCAAAAGAACCACTCATTCAGCAAACACTTGAGGAGGATGTGGAAACAAGGTAGACAACTGTCCCCGCACTCAAAGAGCAAGAAGTGTGCACAAGGAATCCATTACATAAGGTTGGGTGGGAGAAGGACCATTCGAGAGCTAATGGCACCAAGGAATTCTGAACCCAAGAGAATCCCTTCTCTCTCAATCTCAGGGAGGGCTCCCTGGAGCAGGTGGTATTTGAGCTGAAGCCTGACAGGTAGGATTTCAGCAGGGGCCAGAAAGAGGAGGGAGAGCCAGCAGAGGGAGTCTGAGCCGGAGGGATCCAAAGGAAGTGATCTATGGTGCCAGTCTGGGAAGCCAGGGCAGGGCAGGCTATGGAGGCCCTGAATGCCAGCCCTGAATGCCGGCCCAGTGTGGTGGAAACTTCTATGGAAGGCAATAGGGAGCTCCCTGGACTCTTGAGGAGAGAGATGCTTTGATCAGGATGGGTTTTAAAGATTATACAGAGCGGATGGATTAAGAAGAAAGATTTGATCCTATTTACAGCAGGAAAGAGGAGGCCTAGCTCAGCCGGTCTACGAGCTACTTCTGAGGGTAAAAGTACCGAACATGTCTGCAAGGACGGCAGGGCTTCCTTCTCCTGGGGAGAGTGTGTGTGTGTACGTGTACACACACACACACACACACA